>NC_134271.1:140112563-140448243 GCF_031893055.1 Leptodactylus fuscus
TCTATCTATCTATCTATCCCCTATTTATCTATCTCCTATCTATCTATCTATCTATCTATCTATCTATCTATCTATCTATCCCCTATTTATCTATCTCCTATCTATCTATCTATCTATCTATCTATCTATCTATCTATCTATCTATCTATCCCCTATTTATCTATCTCCTATCTATCTATCTATCTATCTATCTATCTATCTATCTATCTCCTATCTATCTATCTATCTATCTATCTATCTATCTATTTCCTATCTATCTATCTATCTATCTATCTATCTATTTCCTATCTATCTATCTATCTATCTATCTATTTCCTATCTATCTATTTATCTATCTATCTATCTACTATCTATCTATCTATCTATCTATCTATCTATCTCCTATCTATCTATCTATCTATCTATCTATCTATCTATCTATCTCCTATCTATCTATCTATCTATCTATCTATCTATCTCCTATCTATCTATCTATCTATCTATCTATCTATCTATCTATCTATCTCCTATCTATCTATCTATCTATCTATCTATCTATCTCCTATCTATCTATCTATCTATCTATCTATCTATCTATCTCCTATCTATCTATCTATCTATCTATCTATCTATCTAGCTATCTCCTATCTATCTATCTATCTATCTATCTATCTATCTATCTATCTCCTATCTATCTATCTATCTATCTATCTATCTATCTATCTATCTATCTATCTCCTATCTATCTATCTATCTATCTATCTATCTATCTATCTATCTCCTATCTATCATCTATCTATCTATCTATCTATCTATCTATCTATCTATCTCCTATCTATCTATCTATCTATCTATCTATCTATCTATCTATCTATCTATCTATCTGATAGAACATACTTCTCATTGTCTGTACTTACATATATAGACACACTTCTTCACCCCTCTGATTCTTCCATGGCTGCCCCCTCCATATTGGAATAACCATCACAGTCTCTCAGTGACAACAGCAATGGCCACAGTAAAACCTTCAATCCCATAATCTTCCCTTTATATACTATCGTACTGGTTTTGCTCATTACGGTTTAGATCTTTCCAGGTCAATTAAAAGTTTTGCCTGCAGTAAACTTGTATTCCTCGTAATGGACTCCCTACAGTATTACTACTGTCTCAAGATGATAGTGGCTTACTACTTTTATTCTTAACAATGAGATCAACTTTATTTTAACAACTTGGTAAACTTGGTATTTTAGTTATGGGACGGTAAGGTCATGAGTGTTAGCCATTGTTCTCAATCAGTGCCATCCCACAGTCTCCTATAAGTGCCATCCTACAGTGCCCTTATAAGTGTTATCCTACAGTGCCCCTATAAGTGCCATCCCACAGTGCCCTTATTAGTGTTATCCTACAGTGCCCCTATAAGTGCCATCCCACAGTGCCCCTATACGTGCCTTTCCACAGTGCCCCTATAAGTTCCATCCTACAGTAAGAAAGATGAAACATTAATAAAAGTCATAATTACCTTTCCTGTGTCCGTTCCAGCACATGCCGGGGCTTCTGCCAACAGAAGTCCGTGGTGCCCGTCACTCGTCCACTGATCGGCCTCAATGGCCTAAGGAAAAGAACTGGTGGTGAATGTGAGTAACGCCATTGGTTCTTTTTCTGTGGCTATGGAAGAGTGCACCATCAGGGGGCGTTCTTTACAGCCCAGCGAGGATGCTAAGCTGTAAGGCCTGCCCTTCCCACAGTACATTGATATCGGTGCTGAAACTATGGACACCACTATCCCTAGCACCAGGGTGCATACCGGCAAAGTTAAGGTCTATAATACGCCGATGTCAGAAAACATGGAAGGTCATCTTGGAGGTAAAGTTTTAACTTCACATACTGTAGGTCACTAAGACCTCTCAGAAGATAATATTGATGTGAGCCCCTGAATTCTGGTAAAGAAGGCACCATCTTTGATTTTAATGATATCTACTTTGGTTGCCCGACGGAAACAACTGGGGAGAAGAAGTGGAGCAATTCCCCATAGGAATCTATTAGATTCATCCTCATCATTTTTGAGGTTCTTCATGGTTGTCCTCCCAAGGCACTGACCAGAATTCTCACGTTGTTTCTTACAGTCTGTATTCCGTTGAAATGAATCTAAAGGTAGTCATCGGTGACCACAATGTTTCCGGGTCACATGAGGCTTTTGTAAAGAACAAGGAAAACAAATCCTTATAGAGAGACTTTGAAAGTGAATGTTTTTCCCTCCCGAGACTCCACGGTGGAGAAATGTTTTTGGACAATCATTGTTACTGGAAGTATTCGACTCCCCTGCTGATAAATCGTAAGGATCTTCCCTATTCTCCACTAGCTCATCATATCATGTATAGTTGGTAGCGCCTTCCCTTCATTCCACAGGAAAATACTAAGTGAAAGTTATTGTTCAGGTTCCTGTTGGGCCACAATTCAAAGGTCTAGGTTCACACTTTTTGGAAACTATCAGCGAGTCGCTAGACAGTTACGGGAAGAGAATCATTGCTATGTAGCTGATGACATGAACATGTATAATTGTTCTCGAAGACCTCGACCGGCCCCCTCCTCCACACAGTATTATCCCCCATAGCGGCCCCTGCACACAGTATTATGTCCCTTACTGGCCCCTGCTCACAGTATTATCCCCCATAGCGGCCCCTGCACACAGTATTATGTCCCTTACTGGCCCCTGCTCACAGTATTATGTCCCATAGTGGCCCCTGCACACAGTATTATCCCCCGTAGTGGCCCCTGCACACAGTATTATGTCCCTTACTGGCCCTTGCACACAGTATTATGTCCTATAGCGGCCCCTGCACACAGTATTATCACCCACTAGCTTCAACCCGCGACTTCGTCTGCGGTGAGTTGAGTATTGGGCGGACACAGACGTGTGAAACTGTAAAAGTGCTTTAAAAAGTTTGGTGGGCTAGCAAATGTGATTTGATGTGTTATATTGTGTATGTTGTGATACAGACAATGTGATGTGTTATACAGCCTGTGTACAGGAGTATATATGTATCAGGTACTGTATATAGCAGTGATAGGAGATACATGTAATATATAGTATATACAGTCTGTGTACAGGAGTATATATGTATCAGGTACTGTATATAGCAGTGATAGGTAATACATGTAATATATAGTATATACAGCCTGTGTACAGGAGTATATATGTATCAGGCACTGTATATAGCAGTGATAGGTAATACATGTAATTATATAGTATATACAGCCTGTGTACAGGAGTATATATGTATCAGGCACTGTATATAGCAGTGATAGGAGATGCATGTAATTATATAGTATATACAGCCTGTGTACAGGAGTATATATGTATCAGGTACTGTATATAGCAGTGATAGGTAATACATGTAATTATATAGTATATACAGCCTGTGTACAGGAGTATATATGTATCAGGTACTGTATATAGCAGTTATAGGAGATACATGTAATTATATAGTATATACAGCCTGTGTACAGGAGTATATATGTATCAGGTACTATATATAGCAGTGATAGGAGATACATGTAATTATATAGTATATACAGCCTGTGTACAGGAGTATATATGTATCAGGTACTGTATATAGCAGTGATAGGTAATACATGTAATATATAGTATATACAGCCTGTGTACAGGAGTATATATGTATCAGGCACTGTATATAGCAGTGATAGGTAATACATGTAATTATATAGTATATACAGCCTGTGTACAGGAGTATATATGTATCAGGCACTGTATATAGCAGTGATAGGTAATACATGTAATTATATAGTATATACAGCCTGTGTACAGGAGTATATATGTATCAGGCACTGTATATAGCAGTGATAGGAGATACATGTAATTATATAGTATATACAGCCTGTGTACAGGAGTATATATGTATCAGGTACTGTATATAGCAGTGATAGGAGATACATGTAATATATAGTATATACAGCCTGTGTACAGGAGTATATATGTATCAGGTACTGTATATAGCAGTGATAGGAGATACATGTAATTATATAGTATATACAGCCTGTGTACAGGGGTATATATGTATCAGGTACTGTATATAGCAGTGATAGGAGATACATGTAATTATATAGTATATACAGTCTGTGTACAGGGGTATATATGTATCAGGTACTGTATATAGCAGTGATAGGAGATACATGTAATTATATAGTATATACAGCCTGTGTACAGGAGTATATATGTATCAGGTACTGTATATAGCAGTGATAGGAGATACATGTAATATATAGTATATACAGTCTGTGTACAGGAGTATATATGTATCAGGTACTGTATATAGCAGTGATAGGAGATACATGTAATTATATAGTATATACAGCCTGTGTACAGGAGTATATATGTATCAGGCGCTGTATATAACAGTGATAGGAGATACATGTAATTATATAGTATATACAGTCTGTGTACAGGGGTATATATGTATCAGGCACTGTATATAGCAGTGATAGGTAATACATGTAATATATAGTATATACAGCCTGTGTACAGGAGTATATATGTATCAGGTACTGTATATAGCAGTGACAGGAGATACATGTAATTATATAGTATATACAGCCTGTGTACAGGAGTATATATGTATCAGGCACTGTATATAGCAGTGATAGGAGATACATGTAATTATATAGTATATACAGCCTGTGTACAGGGGTATATATGTATCAGGTACTGTATATAGCAGTGATAGGAGAGACATGTAATTATATAGTATATACAGCCTTTGTACAGGAGTATATATGTATCAGGTACTGTATATAGCAGTGATAGGAGATACTTGTAATTATATAGTATATACAGCCTGTGTACAGGAGTATATATGTATCAGGTGCTGTATATAGCAGTGATAGGAGATACATGTAATTATATAGTATATACAGCCTGTGTACAGGAGTATATATGTATCAGGCGCTGTATATAGCAGTGATAGGAGATACATGTAATTATATAGTATATACAGCCTGTGTACAGGAGTATATATGTATCAGGTACTGTATATAGCAGTGATAGGAGATACATGTAATATATCCTTCCTATTAATATTATAAATGTGAAAGTTTGTGGGTTTGTGAGTTTGCATGTTTGGATGTTTGTTCCTCAATCACGGAAAAACTGCTCCATCGATTTGGCTGAAATTTTCCACAAACATAGTCACTACACCCGATTGCGCAATAGGCTACTTTTCGTCACAATAGCGCACATACGTTTGTGCCAGGACCCCCACAAACCCCAAACTCACACCACCATCTCTGCATTCTCACACACTTTGGACCATAGCAAGCCACAAAATTCATATTGCCCTCTCCAGCCTCGCCCCTAACCCCACACAATCTCATATACATATACTTTACCACTTTGCCCCTCCCCTTAACCATACTCCAGGAGGCGCTCTATAACGCTTCGGAGCAGCCATGTTTGCCGACCCCCACCGCTGTGACAATCCGCGACACCGCCCACCCATGTCAATACCCCTAGGAGGTCTAATAAATGCAAAAAAAAAAGTTTAAAAAAAAGTAAAAAAAATATAAAAACAAATAAAAAGGATTGAAAAATTCAAATCACCCCCCTTTCCCTAGAACACATATAAAAGTAGATAAAAACTATGAAACACATACATGTTAGGTATTCCTGTGTCCGAAATCGCCCGCTCTACAAAGCTATACAAATTTTTTTCCTGTTCGGTAAACGCCGTAGCGGGAAAAATAGTCAAAAGTGCCAAACCGCCGTTTTTTCACTGTTTTGATTCTGATAAAAATTTGAATAAAAAGTGATCAAAGCAATAACATTTCCCAAAAATGGTAGAACTACAAAGTACACCTGGTCCCGCAAAAAAAGACACTCTATGCATCCCCGTACACGCACGTATACAAAAGTTACGGCTGTCGGAATATGGCGACTTTTCAAAAAAAAATTTTTTAACATAGTTTTGGATTTTTTTAAGGGGTCAAAATGTAAATAAAACCATATAAATTTGGTATCCCCGGAATCGTAACGAAACACAGAATACAGAGGACAGGTCATTTTGGTTGCACAGTGAACGCCGTAAAACCAAAGCCCGTAAGAAAGTCGCAAAACTGCATTTTTTCTTCAAATCCACCCCATTCTGAATTTTTTCCCTGCTTCCCAGTACATTATATAGAATAATTAATGGCGGCATCATGAAGAAAAATTTGTCCCAGAAAAATTAAGACCTCATATGGCTCTGGGAGCGGAGAAATAAAAACGTTATGGGGTTTAGAAGGAGGGGAGTCAAAAACTAAAAACCAAAATCACAAAAATGCCATCGGCGGGAAAGGGTTAACTTCAAATACCTCTGTCCCAAAGTCACTATGTAAAGTTTCTCACAACACCGTATATATAGCAGCTCAAATACAAAGTAACTTCAACACAAAAGTCTCACGTATTCTCTGAATTACAGCAAAAACAAGATACAAACTTACATTTCATATCCCATCCCTTATACACAGTACGAAAACCTTACCCACGCCTGTATATACCCACTGCTACAATCACTGCAGACGAAGTCGCGGGTACCAGCTAGTAGTATATACAGCCTGTGTACAGGAGTATATATGTTTCAGGTACTGTATATAGCAGTGATAGGAGATACATGTAATATATAGTATATACAGCCTGTGTACAGGAGTATATATGTATCAGGTACTGTATATAGCAGTGATAGGAGATACATGTAATTACAATGTGATGTGTTGTATTGTGTATGTATAGAGGAAAGCTATATGTAAATGTGAGTGAGTAGAGTGAGGGCTACTCCTGAGGTGACAGTAAGGAGTGTGCAGGCAGGTTGAGGCAGGAAATGCCAGGCAGTGTGTGTGAGTCTATAGCTGGGGCTAGGAGTCCTGCTTTTGTGAGTCTCCTGCTAGGAAGCCATGTTGTTTAGTGGTACCAAAAGTAGCCTGTGACTCAATCCTAAGGGAAAACTATGTTTGTGGAAAATTGCACGCAAATCCGTCCAGGCGTTTTAGCGTGATTGAGGAACAAACATCCAAACTCACAAACATCCAAACATCCAAACACACAAACTTTCACATTTATAATATTAGTAGGATAGTGGCCCCTGCACACAGTATGATGCCCCATAGTGGCCCCTGCACACAGTATTATGTCCCTTACTGGCCCCTGCACACAGTATTATGTCCCATAGTGGCCCCTGCACACAGTATTATGCCCCATAGTGGCCCCTGCACACAGTATGATGCCCCATAGTGGCCACTGCACACAGTATTATGTCCCTTACTGGCCCCTGCACACAGTATTATGTCCCTTACTGGCCCCTGCACACAGTATTATGTCCCATAGTGGCCCCTGCACACAGTATTATGCCCCATAGTGGCCCCTGCACACAGTATTATCCCCCATAGTGGCCCCTGCACACAGTATTATCTCCCATAGTGGCCCCTGCACACAGTATTATCCCCCATAGTGGCCCCTGCACACAGTATTATCCCCCATAGTGGCTCCTGCACACAGTATTATGCCCCATAGTGGCCCCTGCACACAGTATTATGTCCCATAGTGGCCCCTGCACACAGTATTATCCCCCATAGTGGCACCTGCACACAGTATTATCCCCTATAGTGGCACCTGCACACAGTATTATCCCCCATAGTGTCCCCTGCACACAGTATTATCCCCCATAGTGGCCTCTGCACACAGTATTATCCCCCATAGTGGCCTCTGCACACAGTATTATCCCCCATAGTGGCCCCTGCACACAGTATTATGCCCCATAGTGGCCCCTGCACACAGTATTATGCCCCATAGTGGCGCCTGCACACAGTATTATCCCCTATAGTGGCACCTGCACACAGTATTATCCCCCATAGTGTCCCCTGCACACAGTATTATCCCCCATAGTGTCCCCTGCACACAGTATTATCCCCCATAGTGGCCCCTGCACACAGTATTATCCCCCATAGTGGCTCCTGCACACAGTATTATGTCCCATAGTGGCCCCTGCACACAGTATTATCCCCCATAGTGGCCCCTGCACACAGTATTATCCCCCATAGTGGCCCCTGCACACAGTATTATCCCCCATAGTGGCCCCTGCACACAGTATTATCCCCCATAGTGGCCCCTGCACACAGTATTATCCCCCATAGTGTCCCCTGCACACAGTATTATCCCCCATAGTGGCCCCTGCACACAGTATTATCCCCCATAGTGTCCCCTGCACACAGTATTATCCC
The DNA here is from genome assembly GCF_031893055.1 of Leptodactylus fuscus. Classification (NCBI taxonomy): domain Eukaryota; kingdom Metazoa; phylum Chordata; class Amphibia; order Anura; family Leptodactylidae; genus Leptodactylus; species Leptodactylus fuscus. The sequence goes on from NC_134271.1 coordinate 140,120,808, forward strand.
CCATAGTGGCCCCTGCACACAGTATTATCCCCCATAGTGGCCCCTGCACACAGTATTATGTCCTATAGTGGCCCCTGCACACAGTATTATGTCCCATAGTGGCCCCTGCACACATTATTATCCCCCATAGTGGACACCCATAAACAATTATTATACTCTGGGGTCTTTTTAGACCCCAGAGTATAATAATCGGAGACCAGGGGGAATAAAAACATAAAAAATTACTGTTTCTTACCTGTCACCGGCTCCTACGCTGTCTTCTCCGCTACCGTCCTTCTGAAATGACGTCAGATGTCACATGACTTGGACGCAGGCTGGGTTCATGTGACGTCAGAGACGTCAGGAAGGAGGCCTGATAGGATCATGGAGAGGTAAGTAACAGTGTTTGTTATGTTCCCTTACCTCTCCCGGGCCTCCGATCATTATACTCAGTTGTCTACAAAAACCCCCGAGTATAATCATAGTATTTGTGAGGCCCGCGTTGTCACTTGCCGATCCCGGCACAGCCAGGATCAGCAAGTGAATAGGGCCCGTAACGGCCTATAAACAACATAAAAAAAAAACAAAAAAAAAACGCAGCGGTAGCGGCTGTCACCGGGCCCCCTAATGGCCCGGGCCCTGTGGCAGCCGCCTGGGCTGCCTCTACTGTAGTTACGCCCCTGTATGTGAACCTTGGCTTCCAGTATCCGATGTGGCCCCTTGTGCAGCAATAGCTACATCTTAATATTTCAGGTCATTGTTGCTCAGTCCTGCATCGGCTTGGAAGAGTTTTAGCCCATTCCTCCTCACAACGGCTTCAACTCTGTTGTGTTGGGCAAGATTAATGGGGGCAAATCTCCTTTTTGGTTCTTGAACAGGTCCACTGAATGGATGGCCAGATTTGATTTTTCGTCTGTATCTAATCTATCTTATCTGTGTTTGTCCCAGCTTATATTTGGATCCCAATGCTTATAGTCAATGGGGGTCAACCGGTCTCTGTGAGTAACCAATGTTTTAGCGGTCCAGCTCTCGGGTTTGGCCGGAGATGGAGACCATGGCGCTAGAGTGAACCTAGTGTAAGATTGCTCCTCTTTACTATTGTCTCTCCAGTTTTGACTCTTTGTGTGGATTTTTTGAATCAACTGGTCGTCCTGTACGCTTTAGATATTGTTCCTCTATGACCATTGCCCCACTAAACATTATTTTGTAATCTTGTGGCTACTAGGTTTTGATCATTTGGAACTGCAAACTTTTTTTGAGGTTCCATAAGCTTTTGTGACTCAAAGAGTCTATATGCCCCCAAAATTTTCGGAGTGAATGTTGACCACAAGGTAAACATATGGACATCATTTGGAGCTCATTCAGGCGCCAAAATTTAGTTAGCGGTGGCCAAGGGGAGGTGAGCAAAAGATAAAACACTGTTACATATCTTCTCTTAACCCTCCTTGTGGCATCTGTTGCGCATTCCCTGGCATTTTCGGTCCTCTTGGACGTCTTCTGTGATGACATGGGCCTTGGTGACACCCAACCCAAGACGTAATATGAAGCTCTTACACTCCAAAGCAGAGTACATACTAGGCCCCACAACTGTAATGTATTGGTTATAGTACTATTCTCTTATTAAGAAGAGGTACCCTATGAGCCCCTTTAAGTCTCCTGGGCCCGTGAGTAACCACACCCTCTGCACCCCTGCCCAGTGGTCACGTATGGTGCCCCGAAGTCCTGACACTTAGGTACTTCTTCCACACCTCCCTTGTGTGTCCAGTGATTATACTCGGGGGATGAAACTGGCGAGAAAACCTCGCGAATATTCGTAATACAAATCTCACACAGTTGGCCCATCTCTCCTGCTTAGCTGAGGATGGAACACCAGTTTGTTATAAGGGGTTGCTCTCATTTCTTCGCTCTCTGTATACTGGGTAGACATGGCGGTGCCTCCATTGTCAAAATTAAAACTAGAATTCCCCAAATTGTAAGTTGTAGTTTACTGCAAGCTTCTCAATTCCAGAAAGTGTTGGCTTCGATCCCTAAATACTTCTCCTGACTCGTGGAGTTCATGAGGATGACTTTGCATGTGATGTCTGTAAACAAGGAACGTAGTCTTATTGTGTTCAGTATCTGCAGTGCTAAAGTGATAGAAGAGCGCCCCCTGGTAAAAGTTAAGTTACTTTCATAGTGCTCTGTTTAGAACCTAATTCCCTGTAGAGCTTCAAAAGAGGTGAGAGTCTATTATCCGAGTGTTTCCATCCCATACACAATTTTATCCGGCCCATTTTTGGAGTTTTTTGTGAAGTTGTGGCCAATATGCTTTTTAGTTCAGGTTTATAAGGGGACATTTATCGTGTGATTAAAAATCGCATTAAAATTTTGTGACAAAATTTTGCTCGATTTTAATACGATGCAATGTCACACGTGTGATTTTGCTCCTATAGGCAGCGTCTGCAGTTGCTGGGTTTTTTTTTTTGATTTTATATATTTCTTGTGGTCTAGAAGATTGAAACCCAGGATGGAAGAAGACACAGGGAGAGAGTGTTCCAAAAGAAGATGGAAGTGGTGCTGGAGAGTTCTCTCACAGCATTGGGGACGCCCCCAGTGCTGCGAGAGAACTCATTTGCATACTGAAGAAAATCGGGATTTCTACCAAATGGCGGCACGAAGAAGACATCTAAAGGTAGGAGAAGACTAGTGTTATTCCTACGTGTTAGTCAGAAAAAATCGGTAGCCAATGATAGGATTCCTCTAAACTGTGGCAACTGGAGGGTAACAATAAAGCATGGGGGTAGCTGGAAGGGGATATTAAATTGGGGCGTCTAAAGGGGGACATTAAACCGGGGGGGGGCATATGAAGAGGAACATTAAACTTTTTTTGAGGGTAACATTAAACTTTGGGGACAGATAGAGGGGGTAGTAAACTGTGGCGACATATGGAGGAGGCGTTAAACTGGGGGAAACTGGAGGGGGACATTAAACTGTGGGGGCATTAATGTCTCCCCTCAGCTACCCCCAGTTTAATGACCTCCTGCAGTTGCCCTCAGTTTAATGCCCCCTCAGAGGTGTGGCTAGAGGGGGGTGGGGGGCTCTCTGTCTTTATGGAGCCCACTCTGGAGCCACCACAAGTGCACACAAAAAGGAGACACCGCCCGGATCCTTGATATCTAGTCTATGTTCCCAGTGGGAAGGAAATAGAAGCTGCGCACAGGAGGCCCCGCCCACCCATCACTGCTCTGTAACTACAGTACAACTATACAGGGCAATAGTATATGGACTGGTATGTGGGTGGGGGCCATTAGCTGACTATTACAGTAATAGCGCCCCCCACAGGTTACTGCATCACTTATGTGTGGACTGTAACCTGTGTGTGCAGAGGGGGCGCTATTACTGTAATAGTATAAGTAATGGCATTATTTATATGGGGAGGGGGCTGTGGGGGGAGCTATTAGAGCTTTATTACAGTAATAGCGCCCCCCCCACAGGTAATAGCATTACTTATGTGGGGGGGCTATTACTAATGGAGGGGGCACTATTACATGTGGGGAGACCCTGAAACCCAAATCCCACCCCCCAACCAGCAGATCAGCAGTCACAGAGAAGGACCTGGGACATCACCAGTGACAGATGTGAGTGACATCCCGGGTCCTGTCCTGTGACTGCTGTGGCCGTGTGCAGCAAGGACTTCTACCAGAATAAGCCCCCGGGTGAGGCCGGACCCAATTGATTGGGTACATCCTACAGGATAATAATAATAATAAATTTTATTTATATAGCGCCAACATATTCCGCAGCGCTGTACAATTTGTAGGGTTCAAATACAGACAGAAAGATGCATTACAAAGAAAGTCATTTCACACAATGGGACTGAGGGCCCTGCTCGCAAGAGCTTACAATCTATGAGATAGAGGGGGTGACACAAGAGGTAGCAGGGGCGGTATTGCTTATACAGAGGTCAGACACTTTTGTAATAGAGGTGACTGTCATTACACAAACATAAGACTTTATGAGCCGTCAACAGTTGTGTCCTGTAACATGTGGATGGAGCTTGGACCTATAAAGTTATCCTGAGATGACATCATATCATGTGGGGTAATGTGGGAGCGGGGACAGAGGAGGGTTAAGGGTTTACATTAGACATTGTGATAGGCTTGTCTGAAAAGATGTGTCTTTAGTTTGCGTTTGAAGCTGTAGAAATTGGGAGTTAATCTGATTGTCCGGGGTAGAGCATTCCAGAGAAGTGGTGCAGCTCGGGAGAAGTCTGCCAGAATAAGTCCCCGGGTGAGGCCGGACCCAATAGATTTTTTTTTGTTTTTTTGTGTTCCTCTTTACCCGATTCTGCTCCATATACAAATAATGCAGTGATAATGGGTCCAGGGCAGGGACAGAGGGGGGGATACAGGGATGTGTCAGGGCGTTGGTATTCATATACCTGGCCGGCTGCCTGCATTAATATCCCTGAACAAGGAGGTAACAGATAAGGGGCACACAGATACATTTGGGGGTATCATACCTTTATATAATGTATGTATAATTTGGGGTAGCAGCAGGATGGGGACTTTGTATAGACAAGTAAAATGTGGGTTAGGGGTCTGGAAGGTGAGGAGCTAAAGATGTCTGTGCTGTATACTTTACAGAGACAAGTCACAGCCGGAAGAAGTGTCATGGCGGTCCTGATGGAGGAGACGAGAAATGTGAGCGATTAGTCAGAGACGTCTCCTGTAAGTAACAACATTTCCCTGCACTGTATTTACTGACACTGTATACAGAGCCTTGTCTACAGCCAGTATATCAGTATACAGTCACCGTATAGGAATAGGGTCAGGGGACACTCGTCCACATCAGGGAGAGTGTGTGCCTACATAGGCAGTACGGAGACTTACAAGTCATTCCTGCTCCGCTAGGGATTATGGGTAAAAAATATGCAAATATATTCTCCTGGATGGAATTAGGAATTTTTTACCCAGAATCCCTAGCGGAGCAGGAATGACTTGTAAGTCTCTGTACTGCCTATGTAGGCAAACACTCTCCCTGATGTGGACAAGTGCCCCCATACCCTGGTCTATAGTCTCTCACTCTGCCAAATCAGTATCCCTACGCTATGCTGAGGAGGCCCAAAGGGCCGAAACAGTGCTGTCCATAGCTGGGAATCTGTTCCTTTTGGGACAGAAATACTGATTTGGCAATTAAATCCACATCATGATTAAAAGACTTTATAACTGAGTCGTTCATGATGTTAAGGATGCTGCCCTTTATAGGGTGGTGTACAGAGTGCACTGTTCTCCTAATTCCATCCAGGAGAATATATTTGCATAATTTTTACGTATAGGAATAGCATCAGTATACCCAGGTAGGCGGCCTCCTTGGATATGTCCCTCCCCCAGTACCAAACGCTTAGCTAAACCTCTGTGCCCCTTCCATCTGACCCAATTAAATGCCCCCTCCATATGCCCCCACAGTTTAATGCTCCCTCTATCTGTCCCCAAAGTTTAATGTTACCCTCATATGCCTCCCCCGTTTATTGTTCCTCTTCATATGCCCTCTAGTTTAATGTCCCCAAAGTTTGTCCCCCTCTATCTGCCCCTGGACACAGAAGAGTTGAATCTGGGACATACCTCCCGTCGACAGGACTGCGGGAAACACCTCCGAAACCGGGACTGTCCCGCTAAATCCGGGACGGTCGGGAAGTGTGCGCGGAGGGGCTCTATCATTAGATTTGGGGGTTTTGAGATAAAGATATGTCTGAATAAAAAGGTGCTGGTAATAGTTTCTACAAAGACCCTTCCCCTTCGTTTTTGTTAATTACCGTTGAAATAGATATGAAAATCAGTCCCTCCATGCAACGAAATCTCGCACGTGCGCTCCAGCGCCATTTTCCTTTAGACAACATTGCGCATGCGCAGTACATGCGCGTAGTTCTCAGGGGAACTGAGCTACTGAGTGTTCAATACGATTAGCTGCACCTGAATAACCTTATATTAGGCTATTCAGACATATCTTTATCTCAAAACCCAAAAATCTGATAGCGCCCCTCTAACCACAGCGAGTTTATTTGTACTGTCTGGTGGAATGATGTCACATTATATTCTGAATCGCCATCTAGTGGTAGAAATATGTAATGCAGCCATTTACGTTTGCTGTCCTGGGCAGTACTACGGTATTATTTTATGTTTTGTCAATTTTTAGTCAAATTTTTATGGGAGGCGAAATGGTGAAAAATTAGCGGTTGTTTTTTTTTTCTTTTTTTCCCGCTACAGCATTCGCCATATGTAAAAAGTATTTCTATACGTTTGTAGACTGGGTGTATTCATATGTGGGGATGTATGGTTTGTATAGGTTTATTTAATTTTATTTCATAACTAGGGAAGCGGGAGATGTTTTTTAAAATTAATTAAATGAATTAATTAATTAAACTATTTTATACTGTATGTTTGTGCACTGCGTGTACTGTACGTTGCACCACCCTGGGAGGGATTAGGGTTCTAGGTGCCCACTAGCTCCAGTGGGTTCAGGGCCCACTGGGGGACTCACCCCCAGATTTTCAGTCCGACACTCCTGCAGATCAGCTGCTCCAGGACGTTGCGGCCACTACTGTGACTACTACCCTGCTGACAACCCAAGTCCCAGGTGTCAGAACCCTGTAGATCTAATACTAATGATAGAAAGTGGATTCCCTCTCTAGTTACTTGGTCATGATGTCAATCTCTGTATTTGTTACACTGGAAATGGTTTACTAAAGAAAAAGAAATGAGCCCCATGCCAAACATTTCACTCCCCCCCCCCCACTCTACATGCACACACAACATAGCGCCCCCTTTCCTTGAGCAAAAGGTAATGTATAACTCCAGCCGTTCATAGATTGTCTAGGAGCTATTAAAAGTCTAATAAATAAAGGACCTGCCCCTTGAAGAAGGCCCGCAAATACTGACATGGAGAGAAATAATAGAGACTACAGAATCATGGACGGCTAATAGGATTTTATTCTACAGAATTCTGCAAATATCAGCATAATGTAGCTATACAGCACCATATAGTTATATACCGCAAGTATCACTATCTATCTATACTGTATCATATGACTAGATAGATAGATAGATAGATAGATAGATAGATAGATAGATAGATAGGGAGGGGTATGAGAGAGGGGTAAGTGAGAGGCGAGCAGAGAGGGGCGAGCGAGCGGCTGGTGTAATTACAGGATGATGAGGTTTCTCCAGTCAGTCCCTGTATGCACCAGTATAGGGGCCGGATGGTCCATGTCAGGACTGGTGACATATATGAGCCCTACATCTTGCAGCCAGGCCGGGACCAGGAGCTGTATGGTCGCCCTGCACAATGGACAGCTGTTTCTCTCTTGCATCCACATGGAGAGGCAGCGTTGGTGAAAATGATGGGTACAAGCCAAGTTTGATATCTGCTCCTCGGGGGTGTAATCCATTAGGCATATACAACATGAGCCATGCTCCTCAGAGTCCTGACTCCTAAGTGAGGGGGCCAAATCGGGAGAGAGTCCATTGTGTGTAGAGTGAAGAGTGACGTCTTCTGGAGTCTCGGAGACTGGTGAATGGCTCCGGACTGGGGAGCGGCTCCGGTGTTCCGATGGTCGTCTTCTCCTCCTCATCTGGCTCTCATGTATGGGCGTCATCCTCCTCCCATGTTGGGACAGCCGACTTCGTGTCCGATGGGCGACGGGCGAAGTATTACCAGATCTTTCTGTGCGATGCCACGTCGGATCTTCCGGGACACGTCTGTCTGTACGACCAGGTGTACGCTGCCTCGGCATGCTGTCGCTAGTTGCCACAAATAGTTGTGGGTGTAAGGACACCAAAGTGCCAAAAAAACAATCCAGAAACTAAGTTTTTGCGCAAGATCCTGCTATGGAGATGCTAAATAGATCACTTCTCCTTCGCAAGTGGTGTGCAACGCAGAATTGGAACACTAGATCCCTGATACGTCGTGACATCATCATGGAGTCATGGCTACCATCCCCCGCTGCCCATACATGGTGACATCATCAGGCTGGATGTGATATGGTGACAAGTGACTTACCTTACAAGAACATGGCGGAGCTCACAGTAGTCATTGTATATCCTGCACTGTATTACTAGATGTGAATACTGTCCTGTCCATGACTGCAGATACTCCGCTGGCCGCCATCTTTATTAGCTCATCATCTTCTATGGTGATCACTAGACATGAGCAAATTTTCCTAAATGATTCGATCCAAATTAATTTGCGGCGAATCATTGTAAAACAGAACCGCTATTTCCTGGCTGTGGTTTCGCTGCTACGGACGCGGCGTTACCCAATAGTTTACATGTTACTATAGCAGCGAGGCCTAGCGTAGAGTATTCAACTTCGGTGTCTCGCTAGAACCCCCACAGTAACATCTCACATAGGTATCACGCTTGCTATCCCCTACAGATCAGCCCCACAGGGCCACGGCTTGCCAAATCCACCAAACCAGGACCATCACTTGCCATCCCCTATAGTAACACAGCTCTAAATCCCCACCCCCAAGTTCACCATGCACCCCAATATTCAATATTAAATGACAAAAGACCAAAGGGAATGGAATAATATCTAATACAACTTCTTTTGTCTTAAATATCCAATACAGGTCCTGTTACTAAAACCAGGGGACCAATGTCCAAAAACACCATCAAAGTGCTCGCCTATTCAAACTAATCCAATGGAGCGACCAGGAACGAAAACTTCACTTTTAATAAATTTAAGGTAAAATCACTTAATTATTAGAGATGAGCGAACAGTGTTCTATCGAACTCATGTTCGATCGGATATTAGGCTGTTCGGCATGTTCGAATCGAATCGAACACCGCGTGGTAAAGTGCGCCATTACTCGATTCCCCTCCCACCTTCCCTGGCGCCTTTTTTGCTCCAATAACAGCGCTGGGTAGGTGGGACAGGAACTACGACACCGGTGACGTTGAAAAAAGTAGGCAAAACCCATTGGCTGCCGAAAACATGTGACCTCTAATTTAAAAGAACAGCGCCGCCCAGGTTCGCGTCATTCTGAGCTTGCAATTCACCGAGGACGGAGGTTTCCGTCCAGCTAGCTAGGGGTTAGATTCTGGGTAGGCAGGGACAGGCTAGGATAGGAAGGAGAAGACAACCAACAGCTCTTGTAAGAGCTAAATTCCAGGGAGAAGCTTGTCAGTGTAACGTGGCACTGACGGGCTCAATCGCCGCAACCCAGCTTTCCCAGGATCCTGAATGGAATACACTGTCAGTGTATTCCCGTATACCCGATATATACCCCGATACCCGTTCCAACGGTGTGCCCCCCCACCTTCACCCCAGAAATACCCTGCAAGTCCCCTAGCAATAGAATTGGGGCTATATACACCCACTATTTTTACTACTGGTATACAGTGCCATTGTCTGACTGGGAATTCAAAGAATATATTGGGAATACAAATACCCTCATTTCTTGCTACTGCCATATAGTGCCAGTTTCTGACTGGTAATTCAAAGAATATATTGGGGTTACGTGCACCCACAATTTTTACTACTGGTATACAGTGCCATTGTCTGACTGGGAATTCAAAGAATATATTGGGGTTATAAATACCCTCATTTCTTGCTACTGCCATATAGTGCCAGTTTCTGACTGGGAATTCAAAGAATATATTGGGGTTACGTGCACCCACAATTTTTACTACTGGTATACAGTGCCATTGTCTGACTGGGAATTCAAAGAGTATATTGGGAATACAAATACCCTCATTTCTTGCTACTGCCATATAGTGCCAGTTTCTGACTGGGAATTCAAAGAATATATTGGGGTTACGTGCACCCACAATTTTTACTACTGGTATACAGTGCCATTGTCTGACTGGGAATTCAAAGAGTATATTGGGAATACAAATACCCTCATTTCTTGCTACTGCCATATAGTGCCAGTTTCTGACTGGGAATTCAAAGAATATATTGGGGTTACGTGCACCCACAATTTTTACTACTGGTATACAGTGCCATTGTCTGACTGGGAATTCAAAGAATATATTGGGGTTATAAATACCCTCATTTCTTGCTACTGCCATATAGTGCCAGTTTCTGACTGGTAATTCAAAGAATATATTGGGGTTACGTGCACCCACAATTTTTACTACTGGTATACAGTGCCATTGTCTGACTGGGAATTCAAAGAGTATATTGGGAATACAAATACCCTCATTTCTTGCTACTGCCATATAGTGCCAGTTTCTGACTGGGAATTCAAAGAATATATTGGGGTTACGTGCACCCACAATTTTTACTACTGGTATACAGTGCCATTGTCTGACTGGGAATTCAAAGAATATATTGGGGTTATAAATACCCTCATTTCTTGCTACTGCCATATAGTGCCAGTTTCTGACTGGGAATTCAAAGAATATATTGGGGTTACGTGCACCCACAATTTTTACTACTGGTATACAGTGCCATTGTCTGACTGGGAATTCAAAGAGTATATTGGGAATACAAATACCCTCATTTCTTGCTACTGCCATATAGTGCCAGTTTCTGACTGGGAATTCAAAGAATATATTGGGGTTACGTGCACCCACAATTTTTACTACTGGTATACAGTGCCAATTTCTAACTAGGAATTCAAAATGCGCAAGGCTCCCGGAAAGGGACGTGGACGAGGCCGTGGGCGAGGTCGGGGGAATGGTTCTGGGGAGCAAGGTAGCAGTGAAGCCACAGGGCGTCCCGTGCCTACTCCTGTGGGGCAGCAAGCATTGCGCCACTCCACAGTGCCAGGGTTGCTTGCCACATTAACTAAACTGCAGTGTACAAACCTTAGTAGGCCCGAGAACCAGGAACAGGTCTTGCAATGGCTGTCAGAGAACGCTTACAGCACATTGTCCAGCAGCCAGTCAGACTCTGCCTCCTCTCCTCCTATTACCCAACAGTCTTGTCTTCCTTCCTCCCAAAATTCCGAAGCTTTACAGAACAATAACCCAAACTGTCCCTGCTCCCCAGAGCTGTTCTCCGCTCCTTTCATTGTCCCTCAACCTGCCTCTCCACGTCACGATTCCACGAACCTAACAGAGGAGCATCTGTATCCAGATGCTCAAACACTAGAGTCTCCTCCATCTCCGTTCGATTTGGTGGTGGATGACCAGCAACCCACCCTCATCGACGATGATGTGACGCAGTTGCCGTCAGGGCATCCAGTTGACCGGCGCATTGTGCGGGAGGAGGAGATGAGACAGGAGTTGGAAGAGGAAGTGGTGGATGATGAGGACACTGACCCGACCTGGACAGGGGGGATGTCAAGCGGGGAAAGTAGTGTGGATGTTGAGGCAGGTGCAGCACCAAAAAGGGTAGCTAGAGGCAGAGGCAGAGGTCAGCAGCTTAGGCGAAGCCAGGCCACACCCGGAATCTCCCAAGATGTTCCAGTTCGTACCCAGCCCCGAAAAACTCCCACCTCGAGGGCACGTTTCTCGAAGGTGTGGAGTTTTTTCAAGGAATGTGCCGAGGACAGATATAGTGTTGTCTGCACAATTTGCCTCTCGAAATTGATTAGGGGCTCTGAGAAGAGCAACCTGTCCACCACTTCAATGCGCCGTCATTTGGAATCCAAGCACTGGAATCAGTGGCAGGCAGCAACGGCAGGACAAAGGCCGCCTGCCGTTCACGCCACTGCCACTGCCTCTGCCTCTGCCTCTGCCACTGCCACTGCTGACTGTGCTGGCGATGCACTCCAGAGGACGAGCCAGGACACCACTTCATCTGCCTCCGCCACTTTGTTGACTTCTACCTCATCCTCCCCTGGTCCTGTCTTATCTCCTTCTCCTGCACCATCAAAGGCACCATCAGGCGTTTCTTTACAACAACCCACCATCTCTCAGACATTGGAGCGGCGGCAGAAATACACTGCTAACCACCCACACGCGCAAGCCTTGAACGCCAACATCGCTAAACTGCTGGCCCAGGAGATGTTGGCGTTCCGGCTTGTTGAAACTCCCGCCTTCCTGGACCTGATGGCAACTGCGGCACCTCGCTATGCCGTCCCTAGCCGTCACTACTTCTCCCGGTGTGCCGTCCCCGCCTTGCACCAGCACGTGTCACTCAACATCAGGCGGGCCCTTAGTTCCGCGCTTTGCACAAAGGTCCACTTGACCACCGACGCGTGGACAAGTGCATGCGGACAGGGACGCTACATTTCACTGACGGCACACTGGGTGAATGTAGTTGAGGCTGGGACTGCTTCCCAAACTGGCCCGGTGTACCTCGTCTCCCCGCCTAACATTCCTGGCAGGGACACGAGAAGAACACCCCCCTCCTCCTCCTCCTCTACCGCCTCCTCCTCCGCCACCGCCTCCTCCTCCGCCACCGCCTCCTCCTCCGCTGTTAGATTGACCCCAGCTACGAGTTGGAAACGTTGCAGCACTGGCGTTGGTAGACGTCAGCAGGCTGTGCTGAAGCTGATCAGCTTGGGGGACAGACAGCACACTGCCTCCGAGGTGAGGGATGCCCTCCTCGATGAGACGGCAATATGGTTTGAGCCGCTGCACCTGGGCCCAGGCATGGTCGTTTGTGATAACGGCCGGAACCTGGTAGCAGCTCTGGAGCTTGCCGGACTCCAACATGTTCCATGCCTGGCCCACGTCTTCAACCTAGTGGTGCAACGTTTCCTAAAGAGCTACCCCAATGTTCCAGAGCTACTGGTGAAAGTGCGGCGCATGTGCGCCCACTTTCGCAAGTCGACAGTAGCCGCTGCTAGCTTAAAATCTCTCCAGCAACGCCTGCATGTGCCACAACACCGGCTTTTGTGCGACGTCCCCACACGCTGGAACTCAACGTTTCAGATGTTGAATAGAGTGGTTGAGCAGCAGAGACCTTTGATGGAATACCAGCTACAAAACCCTAGGGTGCCACAAAGTCAGCTGCCTCAGTTTCACATCCATGAGTGGCCATGGATGAGAGACCTTTGTGACATCCTACGGGTCTTTGAGGAGTCCACAAGGAGGGTGAGCTCTGAGGATGCGATGGTGAGCCTTACAATCCCGCTCTTGTGTGTTCTGAGAGAATCCCTGATTGACATCAGGGATAACTCAGATCACACAGAGGAGTTAGGGATAGCATCCGATCCGTCACAGCTGGAGAGTAGGTCCACACATCTGTCCGCTTCACTGCGTTTAATGGAGGAGGAGGAGGAGGAGGAGGAGGAAGAAGAGTTGTCCGATGATGTGATGGTGATACAGGAGGCTTCCGGGCAACTTCGAATCGTCCCATTGTTGCAGCGTGGATGGGTAGACATGGAGGATGAGGAGGAAATGGAGATTGAACTTTCCGGTGGGGCCAGAGGAGTCATGCCAACTAACACTGTGGCAGACATGGCTGAGTTCATGTTGGGGTGCTTTACAACCGACAAGCGTATTGTCAAAATCATGGAGGACAACCAGTACTGGATCTTTGCTATCCTTGACCCCCGGTATAAAAACAACATCTCGTCTTTTATTCCGGTAGAGGGGAGGGCCAATCGCATCAATGCTTGCCACAGGCAATTGGTGCAGAATATGATGGAGATGTTTCCAGCATGTGACGTTGGCGGCAGGGAGGGCAGTTCCTCCAGTAGGCAACCAAGTTCTCACCGGTCCACACAAACGAGGGGCACACTGTCTAAGGTCTGGGACACCTTGATGGCACCCCCTCGCCAAAGTGCCGCCACGGAGGGTCCTAGTGTCACCAGGCGTGAGAAGTATAGGCGCATGTTGCGGGAATACCTTTCCGACCACAGCCCTGTCCTCTCCGACCCCTCTGCGCCCTACACGTATTGGGTGTCGAAGTTGGACCTGTGGCTTGAACTTGCCCTATATGCCTTGGAGGTGCTGTCCTGTCCTGCCGCCAGCGTCCTATCTGAGAGGGTGTTCAGTGCAGCCGGTGGCATCATCACTGACAAGCGCACCCGTCTGTCAGCTGAGAGTGCCGACCGGCTCACTTTGATAAAAATGAACCACCACTGGGTAGAGCCATCATTTTTGTGCCCACCTGTGTAAAGCACCCCAACATGAAACTCCATGTCTGTACTCAACCTCTCCAATTCCTCCGCATCCTCATACTCATCCACCATAAGCGTTGCACAATTCTGCTAATACTAGGCTCCCTCCACCCTGATTTCCCCCAACTCTGCTGGTTAGAGGCTCCCTCCACCCTGATTTCCACCAACTCTGCTGGTTAGAGGCTCCCTCCACCATGAATTTGCCCAAACTGGGCTGTTTAGAGGCTCCCTCCACCATGAATTGGTCCAAACTGGGGTTTTTAGAGGCTCCCTCCACCATGAATTGGTCCAAACTGGGCTGGTTAGAGGCTCCCTCCACCATGAATTTCCCAAAACTTGGCTGTTTAGAGGCTCCCTCCACCATTAATTGGTCCAAACTGGGCTGGTTAGAGGCTCCCTCCACCATGAATTTGCCCAAACTGGGGTGGTTAGAGGCTCCCTCCACCATTAATTGGTCCAAACTGGGCTGGTTAGAGGCTCCCTCCACAATTAATTGGTCCAAACTGGGCTAATTAGAGGCTCCCTCCACCATGAATTGGTCCAAACTGGGTTTTTTAGAGGCTCCCTCCACCATGAATTTCCCAAAACTTGGCTGTTTAGAGGCTCCCTCCACCATTAATTGGTCCAAACTGGGCTGGTTAGAGGCTCCCTCCACCATGAATTTGCCCAAACTGGGCTGTTTAGAGGCTCCCTCCACCATGAATTTGCCCAAACTGGGCTGTTTAGAGGCTCCCTCCACCATGAATTGGTCCAAACTGGGCTGGTTAGAGGCTCCCTCCACCATGAATTTCCCAAAACTTGGCTGTTTAGAGGCTCCCTCCACCATTAATTGGTCCAAACTGGGCTGGTTAGAGGCTCCCTCCACCATGAATTTGCCCAAACTGGGCTGTTTAGAGGCTCCCTCCACCATGAATTGGTCCAAACTGGGGTGGTTAGAGGCTCCCTCCACCATGAATTGGTCCAAACTGGGGTGGTTAGAGGCTCCCTCCACCATTAATTGGTCCAAACTGGGCTGGTTAGAGGCTCCCTCCACAATTAATTGGTCCAAACTGGGCTAATTAGAGGCTCCCTCCACCATGAATTGGTCCAAACTGGGTTTTTTAGAGGCTCCCTCCACCATTAATTGGTCCAAACTGGGCTGGTTAGAGGCTCCCTCCACAATTAATTGGTCCAAACTGGGCTAATTAGAGGCTCCCTCCACCATGAATTGGTCCAAACTGGGTTTTTTAGAGGCTCCCTCCACCATGAATTTGCCCAAACTGGGCTGTTTAGAGTCTCCCTCCACCATGAATTGGTCCAAACTGGGCTGGTTAGAGGCTCCCTCCACCATGAATTTCCCAAAACTTGGCTGTTTAGAGGCTCCCTCCACCATTAATTGGTCCAAACTGGGCTGGTTAGAGGCTCCCTCCACCATTAATTGGTCCAAACTGGGCTGGTTAGAGGCTCCCTCCACCATTAATTGGTCCAAACTGGGCTGGTTAGAGGCTCCCTCCACCATGAATTTCCCAAAACTTGGCTGTTTAGAGGCTCCCTCCACCATTAATTGGTCCAAACTGGGCTGGTTAGAGGCTCCCTCCACCATGAATTTGCCCAAACTGGGCTGTTTAGAGGCTCCCTCCACCATGAATTTGCCCAAACTGGGCTGTTTAGAGGCTCCCTCCACCATGAATTGGTCCAAACTGGGCTGGTTAGAGGCTCCCTCCACCATGAATTTCCCAAAACTTGGCTGTTTAGAGGCTCCCTCCACCATTAATTGGTCCAAACTGGGCTGGTTAGAGGCTCCCTCCACCATGAATTTGCCCAAACTGGGGTGGTTAGAGGCTCCCTCCACCATTAATTGGTCCAAACTGGGCTGGTTAGAGGCTCCCTCCACAATTAATTGGTCCAAACTGGGCTAATTAGAGGCTCCCTCCACCATGAATTGGTCCAAACTGGGTTTTTTAGAGGCTCCCTCCACCATGAATTTCCCAAAACTTGGCTGTTTAGAGGCTCCCTCCACCATGAATTGGTCCAAACTGGGCTGGTTAGAGGCTCCCTCCACCATGAATTTCCCAAAACTTGGCTGTTTAGAGGCTCCCTCCACCATTAATTGGTCCAAACTGGGCTGGTTAGAGGCTCCCTCCACCATGAATTTGCCCAAACTGGGCTGTTTAGAGGCTCCCTCCACCATTAATTGGTCCAAACTGGGCTGGTTAGAGGCTCCCTCCACCATTAATTGGTCCAAACTGGGCTGGTTAGAGGCTCCCTCCACCATTAATTGGTCCAAACTGGGCTGGTTAGAGGCTCCCTCCACCATTAATTGGTCCAAACTGGGCTGGTTAGAGGCTCCCTCCACCATTAATTGGTCCAAACTGGGCTGGTTAGAGGCTCCCTCCACCATTAATTGGTCCAAACTGGGCTGGTTAGAGGCTCCCTCCACCATTAATTGGTCCAAACTGGGCTGGTTAGAGGCTCCCTCCACAATTAATTGGTCCAAACTGGGCTAATTAGAGGCTCCCTCCACCATGAATTGGTCCAAACTGGGTTTTTTAGAGGCTCCCTCCACCATGAATTTCCCAAAACTTGGCTGTTTAGAGGCTCCCTCCACCATGAATTGGTCCAAACTGGGCTGGTTAGAGGCTCCCTCCACCATGAATTTCCCAAAACTTGGCTGTTTAGAGGCTCCCTCCACCATTAATTGGTCCAAACTGGGCTGGTTAGAGGCTCCCTCCACCATTAATTGGTCCAAACTGGGCTGGTTAGAGGCTCCCTCCACCATTAATTGGTCCAAACTGGGCTGGTTAGAGGCTCCCTCCACCATTAATTGGTCCAAACTGGGCTGGTTAGAGGCTCCCTCCACAATTAATTGGTCCAAACTGGGCTAATTAGAGGCTCCCTCCACCATGAATTGGTCCAAACTGGGTTTTTTAGAGGCTCCCTCCACCATGAATTTCCCAAAACTTGGCTGTTTAGAGGCTCCCTCCACCATGAATTGGTCCAAACTGGGCTGGTTAGAGGCTCCCTCCACCATGAATTTCCCAAAACTTGGCTGTTTAGAGGCTCCCTCCACCATTAATTGGTCCAAACTGGGCTGGTTAGAGGCTCCCTCCACCATGAATTTGCCCAAACTGGGGTGGTTAGAGGCTCCCTCCACCATTAATTGGTCCAAACTGGGCTGGTTAGAGGCTCCCTCCACAATTAATTGGTCCAAACTGGGCTAATTAGAGGCTCCCTCCACCATGAATTGGTCCAAACTGGGTTTTTTAGAGGCTCCCTCCACCATGAATTTCCCAAAACTTGGCTGTTTAGAGGCTCCCTCCAGCATTAATTGGTCCAAACTGGGCTGGTTAGAGGCTCCCTCCACCATGAATTTGCCCAAACTGGGCTGTTTAGAGGCTCCCTCCACCATGAATTTGCCCAAACTGGGCTGTTTAGAGGCTCCCTCCACCATGAATTGGTCCAAACTGGGCTGGTTAGAGGCTCCCTCCACCATGAATTTCCCAAAACTTGGCTGTTTAGAGGCTCCCTCCACCATTAATTGGTCCAAACTGGGCTGGTTAGAGGCTCCCTCCACCATGAATTTGCCCAAACTGGGCTGTTTAGAGGCTCCCTCCACCATGAATTTGCCCAAACTGGGCTGTTTAGAGGCTCCCTCCACCATGAATTGGTCCAAACTGGGCTGGTTAGAGGCTCCCTCCACCATGAATTTCCCAAAACTTGGCTGTTTAGAGGCTCCCTCCACCATTAATTGGTCCAAACTGGGCTGGTTAGAGGCTCCCTCCACCATGAATTTGCCCAAACTGGGGTGGTTAGAGGCTCCCTCCACCATTAATTGGTCCAAACTGGGCTGGTTAGAGGCTCCCTCCACAATTAATTGGTCCAAACTGGGCTAATTAGAGGCTCCCTCCACCATGAATTGGTCCAAACTGGGTTTTTTAGAGGCTCCCTCCACCATGAATTTGCCCAAACTGGGCTGTTTAGAGGCTCCCTCCACCATGAATTGGTCCAAACTGGGCTGGTTACAGGCTCCCTCCACCATGAATTGGTCCAAACTGGGCTGGTTAGAGGCTCCCTCCACCATGAATTTCCCAAAACTTGGCTGTTTAGAGGCTCCCTCCACCATTAATTGGTCCAAACTGGGCTGGTTAGAGGCTCCCTCCACCATGAATTTGCCCAAACTGGGCTGTTTAGAGGCTCCCTCCACCATGAATTTGCCCAAACTGGGCTGTTTAGAGGCTCCCTCCACCATGAATTGGTCCAAACTGGGCTGGTTAGAGGCTCCCTCCACCATGAATTTCCCAAAACTTGGCTGTTTAGAGGCTCCCTCCACCATTAATTGGTCCAAACTGGGCTGGTTAGAGGCTCCCTCCACCATGAATTTGCCCAAACTGGGCTGTTTAGAGGCTCCCTCCACCATGAATTTGCCCAAACTGGGCTGTTTAGAGGCTCCCTCCACCATGAATTGGTCCAAACTGGGCTGGTTAGAGGCTCCCTCCACCATGAATTTCCCAAAACTTGGCTGTTTAGAGGCTCCCTCCACCATTAATTGGTCCAAACTGGGCTGGTTAGAGGCTCCCTCCACCATGAATTTGCCCAAACTGGGGTGGTTAGAGGCTCCCTCCACCATTAATTGGTCCAAACTGGGCTGGTTAGAGGCTCCCTCCACAATTAATTGGTCCAAACTGGGCTAATTAGAGGCTCCCTCCACCATGAATTGGTCCAAACTGGGTTTTTTAGAGGCTCCCTCCACCATGAATTTGCCCAAACTGGGCTGTTTAGAGGCTCCCTCCACCATGAATTGGTCCAAACTGGGCTGGTTACAGGCTCCCTCCACCATGAATTGGTCCAAACTGGGCTGGTTAGAGGCTCCCTCCACCATGAATTTCCCAAAACTTGGCTGTTTAGAGGCTCCCTCCACCATTAATTGGTCCAAACTGGGCTGGTTAGAGGCTCCCTCCACCATGAATTGGTCCAAACTGGGGTTTTTAGAGGCTCCCTCCACCATGAATTGGTCCAAACTGGGGTTTTTAGAGTCTCCCTCCACCATGAATTGGTCCAAACTGGGGTTTTTAGAGTCTCCCTCCACCATGAATTGGTCCAAACTGGGGTTTTTAGAGGCTCCCTCCACCATGAATTTGCCCAAACTCTGCTGGTTAGAGGCTCAATCCACCCTGATTTTCAAAACAAATGTTGGTGCCAACCTCAACTTACTACAAGGGCCAAATTCACTGCTGGTGACAAGCTCTCCTCACTGCAAGTGCCAAATACACATGTTTCAAGGTGTTTTCCTACTGTCAGAGAGGTGGTATTGAGTGTGTAAAGTGTGTAGTTGTTAGGCAGTGATGTTGGGGTAATAGAGGGTCTTTGGTGTGTTAGATGCCCCCAGACATGCTTCCCCTGCTGTCCCAGTGTCATTCCAGAGGTGTTGGCATCATTTCCTGGGGTGTCATAGTGGACTTGGTGACCCTCCAGACACGGATTTGGGTTTCCCCCTTAACGAGTATCTGTTCCCCATAGACTATAATGGGGTTCGAAACCCGTTCGAACACACGAACATTGAGCGGCTGTTCGAATCGAATTTCGAACCTCGAACATTTTAGTGTTCGCTCATCTCTATTAATTATAAAACGCCTAAAAAAGTCACGGAAAAAGCTAATGAGCTAATGAATAGTATAATTCATCATAGGAAGAAATATGTGTCCATGGCCAGAATAATCAAAGGGGACACGGCGGTCCCAAATAAAGGTAACCAATGGGGCTTACCCAATTCCAATGAGGGAAGGGATACTTCAAAGTTCTGGATGGGAACCTTTTTTTTGAAAATGGACAGGGTGAGGCATTAAAAATGAAAGAACAGTCCCTTTGTTTAATTGTGAGCTCACCCTAATGCCTATCACAGGGTCACCGTCCTAGTTAGCAAGTGCCCTGTCCGGAACCTTACCCTATCTAAGGGTGCGTCCCTAAATGGCCCTTCCTATAAAATATATGCAGATCAATAAGATGGGCTTAAATAAATAACAAAACTGCATTCAGCTAGAGTTGCATAATCCAACATGCTATCACAAACACACCCACTCATCAGGGTGGAATATGACGCCGTATTCCATGCATATATAGGACTCAGGTTGGGGAGGGGACGCACCATCACTCATTCATACGTAAACCGCTCCTGCTCAACAGTTACACAAGTTTCAGTTGCAGAAAGAGCAGAGATGGTTAGTGATACAGAGATAGGTCAAAGAGACTTGAATAGTGGTTTGTTCCATCCAAGACGCGCACACTCCGGAGTGCCAGCAAGTTTGCACCTAGCACGTGTGATCCCCGCCTTGGCCTTTGACCTATCTCTGTATCACTAACCATCTATGCCCATGGTAGGGAACCTTCGGCTCTCCAGCTGCTGTGAAACTCCCAGCATGCTCCATTCACTTCCATGGGAGGTCCAAAAACAGCAGAGCGAGTATGCATGCTGGGAGATGTAGTTTTGCAACAGTCGGAGAGCTGAACTTTCCCTACCCCTGATATGCTCTTGTATATTCCAAGGTTTTGACAAAGTGACGCCACCCCCTAAGGGCAACATGGTGGCTCAGTGGTTAGCACTGCGGCCTTACAGATTCCTTTAAATAGAAGCATTGGTACAGAATAACCAATTGTGTTCCTTATACGGGGCTCACAATCTAAATTTAAACAAATAAATAAGTGTCGATTATGTAGACAGATGTTCCAAAGGGAATTGGGGCTTAAAAATGAGGCTAAATATTTGTCTCGTCTTCCAGTGTCTCATTCAGGCCTCCTGGTGTCATTTGTAAATCCGGTACATCTCTTTTTTTTCTTAATAAATCAAATCTGTTGGTGGAACTTCTAGATTTTTGTTGTAAGGGGGTGATCGTGAATCCTTCACACTCGCTATTATGATGTATTTTAGCATGCCGTGAGACCCTATGCTTCTCATACCCGTTCATCACATTAGAGCGGTGCTTATTGATTCTTTCCCGCAGGCTCGTGATTGGACGACCTACATATTGAAGACTACATGGACAGGTCAAGACTAGAGATGAGCAAACACTGTTCGGATCAGCCGATCCGAACAGCACGCTCCCATAGAAATGAATGGAAGCACCTGGTACTTCCGCTTTGCCGGCGGCCGGTTGCTTAACCCCCCGCATGACGGCTGCTTCCATTCATTTCTATGGGAGCGTGCTGTGAGCGTGCTGTTCGGAACGACTGTCCCGAACAGTGTTCGCTCATCTCCAGTCAAGACGTACACTATATACGAGGTCGTACAATGAAGTTTGGTTTTGATAGGGAAGGATTCACCTGTGACGGAGCTATTATTATGCTCTTGACTGTACAGGGCCTCCTCAATGTCAGACTGGGATGGTCTGGTATGATATCTTTAAGGTATTGGTCATTCTGTAGGACGTACCAATGCTTCTGTAATGTCTGCCTTACAGATTTGTGTAGAACACTGTACGTGGTAATAACATTATGTTTAAAGGAATCTGTATTTGTTTTCTGACGCTGGGGTCACACTAGCGCTTGGAGTCCGTTCTCAGGTTTCCGTCTTTTGCATGCAAAAAACGGAAACCTGTCATTCCGAGTCCGGCCGTGAGCGCCGGTGAGCATTTTTGTTAAGCCGGACACAGAGTACTGCATGTCCGACTCTTGTCTGATTCTTCATTAGACCCTCTATTGACCTTGCTAAAGGTGGTGGGCGGAAAATTTCATCGAGTGACGTTAGGGTCCTGATTTAATTCAATGAAGTGTTTAGGTGTTGTTTGTACAGAGTCCTTATTAATAGATGTTGGTTAGTTATCAGGGGGCCTTTTTTTGCAGCATTGTTAGATGCCACTACCTTTTGAGATAAATCTTTAATGGAATTTTGGTATATATATATATATATATATATATATATATATATATATATATATATATTATATAGTGTGGCTCTCTTGAACCTTTCAACCTTTTGACACATTTCAGGCTTCAAACATAAAGATATCAAATTTGAATTTTTTGGGACACAATTGTGAAGTGGAACAAAGTTTATTGGATATTTTAAACTTTTTTAACAAATAAAAAACTGAAAAGTGGGGCGTGCAAAATTACTCAGCCCCCTTGCGTTAATACTTTGTAGCGCCCCTTTTGCTGCGATTACATCTGCGAGTCGCTTGGGGTTTGTCTCTATCAGTTTTGCACATCGAGAGACTGAAATTCTCGCCCATTCTTCCTTGCAGAACAGCTGGAGCTCAGTGAGGTTGGATGGAGAGCATCTGAGCAGCAGTTTTCAGCTCTTTCCACAGATTCTCCGGTCTGGACTGTGACTTGGCCATTCTAACACCTGGATACGATTATTTGTGGACCATTCCATTGTAGATTTTGCTTTATGTTTTGGATCATTGTCTTGTTGGAAGATAAATCTCCGTCCCAGTCTCAGGTCTTTTGCAGACTCCAACAGGTTCTCTTCTAGAATGGTCCTGTATTTGGCTCCATCCATCTACCCATCAATTTTAACCATCTTCCCTGTCCCTGCTGAAGAAAAGCAGGCCTAAACCATAATGCTGCCACCACCATGTTTGACAGTGGGGATGGTGTGTTCAGGGTGATGAGCTGTGTTGCTTTTACGCCAAATATATTGTTTTGCATTGTGGCCACTAAGTTTGATTTTGGTTTCATCTGACCAGAGTACCTTCTTGTTTCAGCTTCTTCCAAAGCTACTCAATAGGATTTAGGTCAGGGCTCATATAAGGCCACTTCAGAATAGTCCAGTGTTTTCCTTTTAGCCATTCTTGGGTGTTTTTAGCTGTGTGTTTTGGGTCATTGTCCTGTTACAAGACCCAGGACCTGCGACCGAGACCAAGCTTTCTGACACTGGGCAGCACATTTCTCTCTAGCATCCCTTGATAGTCTTGAGATTTCATTGAACCCTGCACAGATTCAAGACACCCTGTGCCAGATGCAGCAAAGCAGCCCCAGAACATAACAAAGCCTTCTCCATCTGTCAAAGTAGGGACAGTGTTCTTTTCAAGATAGGCTTCATTTTTCTGTCTGTGAATATAGAGCTGATTTGCCTTGCCAAAAAGTTTGATTTTCGTCTCATCTGTCCATAGAACATTCTCCTAGAAGCTTTGTGTCTTGTCAATGTGTAGTTTGGTTATTTCTGTGACCATTGTGGGGCTTTCTTTCATCAAACGGGGGGTACCAACGATTTTGTCCACATGGGTAGTATAATGTAGCCTTAGTGGCCAAAATCAAAATAGCAGAGCGGATAAAACTTAATAGTAGGTACCTACTCAAAACCCAATACCTCCCATATACATCAAAAACATCAAAAACAATAAAAAACAATTGAAGAACTACAACCACAGTAGTAAGGAAACCTCAATCTGGTTATCACGGTTCTTCCTACGTCAATGTACCAAAGCAAACAACATACTAATGTGGTGTTATTCCATAAGATATCCACCATTCCAAGATGCCAGAAAATGGCCAAATAAATGGTTTGATCTCACCATTCCTATACTGTATGTCGTTTTTCTTCATATCCAGGGTCATAGGACATTGCGACAGCATCCGGGGCAGTCAGTCATTCACTTTCCCTTCCCCTTCCAGTTCATCACTTCGATGTCCCTTACACCTATATAGCTCCAGCCCTTACAAAGCCAGTCCACATCTGTCCCGTAAAGAACCCTAACTTCATCACTAAGTTTTATTAGTATTTGTTGAAGTTGCCCATATGGATAGTTTGGTATGTTCCTTTCTGTGAGTCTGTTTTCAAAATTGGGGACTATGTATGTGTTTTCAGTGAGGCTTTATAATATGAGTTTGTCAGGTATGCCAAAGTGGTGATGATGGGGAAGGGCCTACTTATAAAACCTATGTACCGAGCCCACCAATGTGTTAAAACGGCCCTGGCTCTGATCAAGGCTGCTTCAAAGGAATGGACTGTCTGAAATTCTGAGCTCAAACCAGTGATGGAAATTTTGACTGTTTCCAGTACCCTGGACCATTTGGCTCTGCTCACTGATAAGAGACGACTCTTCTGACTCCCAAAGGTCACCTGAGTGACTCTACCAGTTCCATCACCTATACAATATCGGATCCCCAACCTGATATTGATATGATATTGACCTTTTTGATGGTTGGATACATCGATTGATACAGAGGGGTTCAATGATCTGAAGTCTTTTATTGGTTTACTGAGTGTCTAATAAGCTTTGTTCTTATTGTCCCTTTAACATCCTTATTCCTCATACTGTAGATTATAGGATTCAACATCGGTGTCACTGCTGTATATAGAATGGACAGAGCCTTATCTGTCTCAGGCATGTAAGTGGAGCGAGGTCTCAGATACATGAACAAAATGGTGCCATAGTAGAGAGACACCACGGTGAGGTGGGAGGCACATGTGGAGAAAGCTTTTTGCCTCCCTTGTGAAGAACGGATCTTCAAAATGGTGGAGATGATGTGGATGTATGAAATAAGAGTCAAGAAGAAAGAACACATGACTATGATCACGGCTGCGATATACATGGCAATCTCATTGAGAAAAGTGTCTTTACAAGACAGTCGAAAGAATGGAGGCATCTCACAGAAGAAGTGGTCAACATGGTGGGACCTACAGAAGGGTAGCTGGAAGGTGAGGGACACGTGAAAGGCTGAGTTCATAAAGCAAAAGCTCCATGATCCAGCAGCTAAACAGGAGCACAATGTCTTGCTCATGATGGTCCTATAGTGCAATGGTTTACAAATGGCTACAAACCTATCGTAAGCCATTATAGTGAGCACTATGCACTCTGTGGCTCCCAACGCCAGATGGAAATACATTTGAAGTGCACATCCCAATAGAGAAATACTTCTGTCCTTGGACATAGTATTGATGAGGATTTTGGGAACAATGGTGGAGGAGAAGCAGATGTCAATAACAGCGAGGTTGCTCAAAAAGAAGTACATGGGGGTCTGTAGTTTTGAGTTGATCCTCACCACAATGACTAGTAGAACATTCCCTGATAACGTGATCAAATACATCACCAAGAACGCAAGAACGCAGATGGCCTGAAAATACGGGACATTGGTCAGACCAAGGAGGATGAATCTTACTGGAGATGTTCCATTTGAGTCTTCCATTATTTATGGATTCTGGACACAGGTGAGAAAAATTAAATATTTAGTCGTACACGATTATAATTTTTTTTTAAAAAATAAAAGTTCACTAAAGACAACCTAAAACAATATAGGTTAGTTGATTAGCTTTGCTACCCAAAAAAATCATATTAAAACAAGAGAACGACTTCACATCTGCGTCGGTACCAAACACATTTGCAAGCGGAGTGCAGTGAAAGCACACGGATCCCAATAGACTATAATGGGGTCCATGTGCTTGCCGCGAGATCTCTGCACTGTACATGCGGACAGAAAAGTACTTTACAATCTAGTTTTCTGTCCGCATGACTCATGAGAAGATCTTGCGGCAAGCATACGGACTTCATTATAGTCTATTGGATCCGTGTGTTTTTACTGCACAACGCATGACCATTATTTAGGGTTTGTTCACACGGGGCAAGAGGGGGTGGATTTTGGTGCTGAATCTACCTTAGAATCCACCCCCTCACAATAGAGGTCTACAGTGTTGGTCAAAAGTATTGGCTCCCCTGCAATTCTGTCAGATAATACTCATTTTCTTCCAGAAAATGATTGCAATCACAAATTCTTTGGTATTATCTTCATTTAATTTGTCTTCAATGGAAAACCACAAAAAGAATTGTCAAAAAGCCAAATTGGATATAATTCCACACCAAACATAAAAAAGGGGTGGACAAAAGTATTGGCACTGTTTGAAAAATCATGTGATGCTTCTCTAATTTGTGTAATTAACAGCACCTGTTACTTACCTGAGGCACCTAACAGGTGGTGGCAATAACTAAATCATATTTGCAGCCACTTGAAATGGATTAAAGTTGACTCCACCTCTGTCCTGTGTCCTTGTGTGACCACATTGAGCATGGAGAAAAGAAAGAAGACCAAAGAACTGTCTGAGGACTTGAGAAGCAAAATTGTGAGGAAGCATGAGCAATCTCAAGGCTACAAGTCCATCTCCAAAGACCTGAATGTTCCTGTGTCTACCGTGCACAGTGCCATCAAGAAGTGTAAAGCCCATGGCACTGTGGCTAACCTCCCTAGATGTGGACGGAAAAGAAAAATTGACGAGAGATTTCAACACAAGATTGTGCGGATGGTGGATAAAGAACTTCGACTAACATCCAAACAAGTTCAAGCTGCCCTGCAGTCCGAGGGTACAACAGTGTTACCCCGTACTATCCGTCAGTGTATGGACTGTATGGTAGGAGACCCAGGAAGACCCCACTTCTTACCCAGAGACAGAAAAAAGCCAGGCTGGAGTTTGCCAAAACTTACCTGAGAAATGCTTGCTATAGAGGATAGACGGATATCCCCAATCTGAGAAAGCCAAAACCGTTCTGGAAGAATGTTCTCTGGTCAGATGAGACAAAAGTAGGAAAAGGCATCAACATAGAGTTTACAGGAAAAAAAAGAGGCCTTCAAAGAAAAGAACATGGTCCCTACAGTCAGACATGGCGGAGGGTCCCTGATGTTTTGGGGTTGCTTTGCTGCCTCTGGCACTGGACTGCTTGACCGTCTGCATGGCATTATGAAGTCTGAAGACGACCAACACATTGTGCAGCATAATGTAGGGCCCAGTGTGAGAAAGCTGGGTCTCCCTCAGAGGTCAGGGGTCTTCCAGCAGGACAATGACCCAAAACACACTTCAGGTCAGCACTAGAAAATGGTGGTGAGAGAAAGCCCTGGAGACTTGTAAAGTGGCAGCAATGAGTCCAGACCTGAATCCCATAGGACACCTGTGGGGGAGGGGGAGAGATCTCTTGATGGCAGTTTGGAGAAGGCCCCCTTCACATCTCAGGGGGGATCTGGAGCAGTTTGCCAAAGAAGAATGGTCTAAGATTCCAGCAGAGCCTTGTAAGAAACTCATTGCTGGTTACTGGAAGCGGTTGTGCGCAGTTATTGTGTCTAAAGGCTGTGTTACCAAGTATTAGGCTGAGGGCGCCAATACTTTTGTCCAGCCCATTTTTAGAGTTTTGTGTAAAATGATCAATGATGTGACTTTTTTTTCATTCTCTTTTGTGTTTTTTCATTGCAAGCAAAATAAATGAAGATATTAATAGCAAAGAGTTTGTGCTTGCAATCATTTTCTGGAAAAACAGGAGTATTATCTGATATCTTTTGGCCAACACTGTATGTAGACCACTAGTTTACTTTTTTAAAAAGATGTGAGCTCCCCTTTCTTAAGGCGGATTCTGCTGCTGATTGAGCCCTGGCGTCTGCCTCACTGCAGCACCCTCCAGACTAGGCCCATTCATTTGGGCCTACTCTGAAGCGGAAAGCTGCGACAATAGTGGCAGGTGCATTTTGGCCCCATTCTGACGTGGCTTCCCACGTCAAAATCAGGACCAAAATATGCCTAACCGTGCTCTGTGTGAAATGCCCAATTTTAGCTTTGATTTAAATGAAATTTGGCACATAGATAGTTTATAACCTCGATTAACACTCAGGCTACTTTTTATCCCGATAAATGTCATGGCTTCACGACTGTTATGAATTTATGTTCACATACTATATGACACTGCTCTTGCAACAGCTTATCTCAGAATCTGATAAAGCCTGGTCTGCTATCTATCTATGTAAACACAAAGCTAACCCTGAGTCCATTGTTTACTTGCTTTTGCATATTATCTGATCTGCTCCAGGCAACATGCTGATACACTGGATGGGAAAACAACTTTAATCCCAATTGGCAGTTTGTTACTTTTAAACATGTCGGGAAAAAGAAAATGTAATTTGTTGCAAAATTCTAAAATGATGACAGCTATAAAGGAAGCCAGAAATCACAGAGTTCTCCTCAAGCGGAGTTCAGGGGGATCATCGGCGCCGACAACACGCTCATTATATGGCGTCCCAGTGAGTTGCTCAGATTGAGTTGCCAACAACACGCAGACGAAGTTGCGGGCAGAGGCTAGTTTGGTTATATAATTCAGTATATGAATTTTTGATTTGTATTTTAGACTGACTGCTGAGCCGGTGTATCTAAGGCTACGTGTGATACTGCGCTGCCAGGCTAGAATATCTATTTTAGTTTCCTCCTGTGTTATCTTCTGAGATTCTGGTTTACACCAAATGACTAAGGCTCTTGGCTCTTTACTACTAGACCTGGTTTGTGACCTTTTTGACATTTCATCCAAATTTCATGATATTTTTGAAAGACTTACCTTATGGAACACCTCTCTGGGTTTTCTTTGACCAAATTGCCAAATATTTCTTAGGTTACAATAAGCGAGATATTTTTGGAAAGCTCTAAGATTATCTTTAGAATTCTTCATTCCTTTCGTCACAGTATGGTGACCCTACAAGGATGACTCCCCACTGCAGAGCAAACTGTAATGCTGGTAGCTTCCTTTATACAGATCTTGTGTTACCAGAATAATATATTAGTCCCCTGTGTACATCATTAAACTGAAAGAAGAGCGCTGAAGTCTCTAGATTTCCCTGTATAATACATACTCTCATGGCACCAGGATTTTTGGAGTTTTTTATATTTAAGGTTTTAAAATTGTTCCCTAAACATATACTTTATACATGGATGAGAACAGATTCACAGTGAGCACATGTGATAGAGTATAGAGATGCCATGGAGAACGTTCTGCTGCCTGCAACTTCCCACGTGACTGGTTTGGCAGTGGGTCAGTAATGGTGTGAGGAGGCATTTCTTTGGAGCCTTCCATGGGCTAGCCAGAGGTACCCTAATTGCCATTAGGTACCGGGTGTTAGGATTGGGTTGCTATCATAGCGCACAGTGCCACCTGCGGGTCAGTTTAACCATCCAGCTTTCACCCTACTGAGCATGCTCAGTGCCATTTCCCCCCTACTGAGCATGAGCGGTGAGGTCATGGCCACCGCCCCTATTGGGCGAGGACTTCCCTTTACATAGTGTGAGCCGATGCCCGCCAGGTGCTCACACTTACACTTTGACTAAAATTTCCTCTAAGTCAGCGGAGTAAATGACAGTAGATTTCAGGGATAGGCTCCAGTATTCAGGCAGGTTGTCAGACTAGGCCTCTGTGTGGGGTTCCTCTGCTTCTCCTGGGTGCTGTTAGGTAGGACCTGTAAACCCTGAACTGTTAGATCTACACCAGGGCTAGGAGTGGTAGACGCCGTTCCAGCTTGTAGATCTGCAGCAGGTATGGTCTCTGAGATAGCCTATGCGTACTGTCTGTCTTCATGTATGGCTCCTAGCTGTGTGCGGAAGCATGGGTGTTTGATGACGCCAAGCTGTGTGCGGAGTGTGGGTGTGTGATGTCTCCAAGCTGTGTGCCAGAGCATGCAACCCCCCCTGGGGACTCCAAGCTGTGTGCAGGAGAATTTTCTAAAACTTCCGTGGTGGCCCCTAGCTGTCACAGGGGTAAGTGTGTGTGTGTTTGCTAGCCTGGGGTGAGTGTTAACCCTTGGCAGCCGTGGTGTTTTGCTTGTATTGGTGCACCTGGCCAGTGAGCTAAACTGGCAGGGTTTTAGTTGCACCTTGTTCACATGGAGTGTCGCACAGTACACACTGTTCACATTGAGTTCAGGCTGCAGTGTCTTTGCAGCTGTTCACATTAAGTACCGCACTGCAGTGTCTTTGCAGTAGTTCACATTGAGTTCAGACATACAGCCGTCCACCATAGGGCCTGTGGACCTCGCTGCAGTGTCTTGCAGCTAAGAGGTTCTGTAGTTTAAAAAAAATATTATTTATATATACACACAGAACCGTAACACCGGGATGACATCTAAGACCCATTGTGAGATCATATTATTATTATTGTTTATTTATATATCACCATTAATTCCATGGTGCTTTACATTTAGGGGTTTACATACAGTACACAAAATATACAAATATAATACTAACAATGACTGACTGGCACAGTGGGGTCGAGGGCCCTGCCCGCGAGGGCTTACAATCTATGAGGGAAGGGGGGTAGAGACAGAAGGAGAGGCGGAGACTGTACAGATGGGGGTGAGGTGATAGTGTTATTGGAGGTTGTAGGCCTTCCTGAATAGATGAGTCTTCAGGGCCTTCTTGAAGCCTGTGATTGTGGGGGTCAGTCTTATGTGTCTTGGTAAGGAGTTCCAGAGTATGGGGGATGCACGGGAGAAATCTTGGAGACTGTTGTGTGAAGAGCGGATGAGAGCAGAGCAGAGTAGGAGGTCATTGGAGGATCTGAGGTTACTTGTGGGCAGGTAGCGGGAGATTAGGTCAGAGATATATGGAGGGGACAGGGTGTGGATAAGGTCAGAGATATATGGAGAGGACAGGTTGTGGATGGCTTTGTATATCAGCGTTAGTAAATTGAACTCAATTCGCTGGGCAACAGGTAACCACTGAAAGCATTGGCAAAGTGGAGGAGCCGATTAAGCACAGGGGGCAAGGTGTATTAAGCGAGGAGCATAGTTTAAGGTAGAATGGAGGTGGTGGTGGAGAAACAGGTTAAAGATGAATAGTACCGAGCAGTTGCGAAGAGTGGTTGCTAGGGATGTAGGGCAAGACTGCCTCTGGTGTCAACTTTACTTTTGAAATAAGAGGCAAAGTCGCCAGCTGAGATAAGTGACTTCGGAGGGGGCACAGGAGGATGGAGAAGGGGCTTCAAGGTAGTGAATAGCTGTTTGGGGGGGATAAGGGAGATATGAGTGTGGTGAAATAGACCTGCTTTACAGAGGTGAGTCCATTCTTGAATGCGAGTACTGCCTCTTTATACCTGTTGAAGTTTTCCTGGGAGTGGCACAAAGTCAAGGGCTGAGGTAATGGTGGTATTACAGAAAGCAGCAACGGCATCTACGTCCTGGAGTGAGGATATATCAGCGAGTGGTAAGAGAGAGTCTGAGAGCGTACGGATGTCACTGCAGTTAAGGTTCCTGCAGGAGTGGCATCTGCATCCTGGAGTGAGGATATATCAGTGAGTGGTAGGAGAGAGTCGGAGAGTGTGCGGATGTCAAGGCGGTTAAGGTTCCTGCAGGGGCGTGTTGGTTTAGGGATTGGGGAGTGTATTACAGAGGAGAGGGCAGAGAATGTCAGCAGGTTGTGGTCAAAGAGAGTGGACAGAGAGTTAGAGAGGCTACATGTAGAGCAGAGGCGGGTGAATATGAGGTCTAGCCTGTGCACCTTTATGTGGGTGGCAACATCGGACTATTGAGAGGTGCAGGTGCAATGGGCCCTGGGTTCCTTCTGATGTATGACAATGCTAGACGTTACGGTTCTGTCTATATATATAAATTATAAATTGACAGAACCTCTTGACTGCGGTAGTGGCTGCAGTCGAGGTCCACAGGTCCAGGTTTAGGAAAACCTGCACTCGCAGGGGGTTGGACCTGATGGCCCTTGAGGTCCCTTCCAACTCTACCATAAGAAAAAAAAAAAAATAAGAAAAACACAAGCCCTAGGAGGGCGGCCGTCTGCCTAAGCAGAGCAGCAGTATGTCAGTGTGGCTCTAGTGTGAACAGGGAGCAACACACGTTCACCAGTTAACTTCACTGGGTGAATGTGTCTGCGCAGCTCCCAATGTGAACAGACTGCAAGGGGGCTTTCACCAGTTGGCTTCACTGGCAAGTGTATTTGTGAAGCTTTAATGTGGACTGGCTGCAATGAGGTTTACACCAGTTGACTTCACTGGGCAAAGGTATTTGTTCAGCTTTTATGTGAACTGGCTGCAATGAGGCTTACACCAGTTGGCTTCACTGGGCAAGTGTGTTTAGGCAGCTTCCAATGTGAACTGGCGGCAACAGTAACTTACTGGGGAACTGCACCTGAGTCTAGATTGCAGCAAAGGCTGCCAAGGGTTAAATGTCACCCCTGGTCAGCAACACAAAGGGCTCCACAAACAGCTTTGAAGCTACAATACTAATGGACAGTTCAATCAGGCTAAATAGTTCCCTACTGGCAGTACCCAGGAATCTTACCTAGAATCCCTGAACTGACAACCTGCCTTTCACAGGAACCTATCCCTGACCTCCTGTCTCAAAGTTAATAGTCAAAGTGTGAGCACCCGGCGGGTGTCGGCTCACGCCATATAAAGGCAAGTCCCCATCCACAGGGCAGTGGCCATAACCTCACTGGGCATGCCCAGTATGGGTCGAATGGGACTTAGCCTCTGAGCGCCTCCAAAATGTCTGAGCATGCTCAGTAGGGAGAGAATGGGACTTAGCCTCAGAGCGTCTCCAAAAAGTCTGAGCATGCTCAGTAGGCAAAACGCTGGACTTAGACTCCACAAACCTCACCGTCCGACACCCAGGGCGAGAGCTGGATCCACCCGCAGGTGGCGCTGTGAGCCGGAAGGAAAACCTGCGGGACCCCATGCTAACACTATACCTCATGCGGCTGAAGTGTTTCAGCAGTTTCTACATGATGAAAGCATTGATGCTATGGACTGACCTGCCCACTCACTACTGAGCCTCATCAGGAGCATGCCCAGGCATAGTAGGGGGGTAACTGTGCCTAATGGCGTAATACAGTTGTTCTAGTATGCATATGTGACATTTGCATATATTATATTACCACAGCTTTGTAATTTGGGAACCTGCGTGTTCACCTCTCACTTGTGTATTTCTGTGTTGAAGAGTCTGAGGAAGACCATAATGAGGCCAAAATATCACTGCATTATTTGCATGATATTCTACTTATTCACGTGCAGCAATTCACATAAATAATCTTGCAACAAATTCTATCTGGAGTGGAATCTATATTATTTTGGATTTGTAGGTTTGGGACCCTATTCCGCTGCCTACCTGTACCACACCACTACACAGCTTGAAATATAAAATTTTATGGGTCAGAATTTTTTTTAAGGTGTTAAAACGTAACAAAAAAAGATTAATATAAAAATATATAAATTTGGCATTTGACTGTGTGATGGACCACTGGGGGGCATTCTATTGTATGAGGCCACTAAGGCGACATTATACTATGTGGGAACCACTGAGGGGGCTTTATAATATGAGTGTGTCAGGTATGTGAAAGTGGTGGTGATGGGGAAGAACCTAATTATGAAACTTTTGCACTGAGCCCACCAATGTGTTAAAACGGCCCTGGCTGGGATCAAGGCTGCTCCAAAGGAATGGACTCTCGGGAATTCTGAGCTCAAACCAGTGATGGAAATTTTGACTGTTTCCAGTACCCTGGACTATTTGGCTCTGCTCACTGATAAGACACAACTCTTTTGACTCCCAAAGGTCACCTGAGAGACACTACCGATTTCACCACCTATGCAGTATCGGATCTCCAACCTGATATTGATATGATATTGACCTTTTTGATCATTGGATGCACAGACTGATACAGAGGGGTTCAATGATTGGAAGCCTTTTATTGGTTTAATGGTTGTCTAATAAGCTTCGTTCTTATTGTACCTGTAACATCCTTATTCCTCATACTGTAGATTATAGGATTCAACATCGGTGTCACTGCTGTATATAGAATGGACAGAGTCTTATCTGTCTCAGGCCAGTAAGTGGAGCGAGGTCTCAGATACATGAACATAATGGTGCCATAGTAGAGAGACACCACGGTGAGGTGGGAGGCACATGTAGAGAAAGCTTTTTGCCTCCCTTGAGAAGAACGGATCTTCAAAATGGTGGAGATGATGTGGATGTATGAAATAAGAGTCAAGAAGAAAGAACACATGGCTATGATCCCGGCTCCGATATACATGGCAATCTCATTGAGAAAAGTGTCTTTACAAGACAGTCGAAAGAATGGAGGCATCTCACAGAAGAAGTGCTCGACATGGTGGGATCTACAATAGGGTAGCTGGAAGGTGAGGGACACCTGAAAAGCTGAGTTCATAAAGCAAAAGCTCCATGATCCAGCAACTAAACAGGAGCACAGTGTCTTGCTCATGATGTTCCTATAGTGCAATGGCTTACAAATGGCTACAAATCTATCGTAAGCCATGACGGCGAGCAGAATGCACTCTGTGGATCCCAATGCCAGACTGATGTACATTTGAAGTGCACATCCCAACAGAGAAATACTTCTGTCCTTGGACATAGTATTTATGAGAATTTTGGGAACAATGGTGGAAGAGAAGCAGATGTCAATAACAGAGAGGTTGCTCAGGAAGAAGTACATGGGGGTTTGTAGTTTTGAGTTGATCCTCACCACAATGACTAGTAGAACATTCCCTGACAATGTTATTAAATACATCGCCAAGAACACAAGAACGCAGATGACCTGAAGATACGGGACATTGGTCAGACCAAGGAGGGTGAATCTTACTGGAGATGTTTGATTTGAGTCTTCCATTATAATTATGGATTCTGGACACAGGTGACAAAACTTAAATATTCAGTTGTACATGACTATAAAATTTTTGTAATTCTTTGCATTTAGAGCGGTCAAAATGTGGAGTTCCCAAGAAGTCATAATGGCGGAAACTATGACAATACTCAAACAATGGCTGTAATTATTCTAGAACTGAATAAGATAATTGATCTAGAGGAGATAAAATTAATAGATCTGTGTATTTTTTTTATTTTTTTTATAATCATTAGGCCATGGGATCAGATTTAGCTTAAGCTTCATCCTATGCATTACATTTTTACACAATTGGGAGCTTTTTTTTTGCCTTCAGACCACTCTCCATCCTTCAAAACCGTACCTGTTTTTTTTGAGTAAGTTAGAAAATTCTAGTCTAAAACTAGATAAATACAATAAAATTGGATGAAATTGGCTCATTTTGGAAAATTTTAGACTGAGAGTCAAAACCACAATTGTAAAGCTTTATATTTGTTTCAATAAGTGATTTTTATCACGATTGTAAGCCAAAATCAGAAGCGGGATGAAACCTCAGAGCAGTTGCAAATCCTTACATCATACCTTGACCATTATGCCCGATTTTAAATTGCCAATACTGATACATAAGACCGAACAAATTACTGATTTGCGATTAAGACCCGAAATCTGCTCCATTCCTTGCACTGTGTTTCATTGTCATTGCCTCTTAGAAAAATGCCATTGCCCCATCTGATTCCTAAATTAGAAACCATAGTAAAAGAAAATACAAAGTTTTGAATATTTTTGAAAAAGATTTCAGAACTTTATGAAATTCATAAAATTGTAATTTTATAATAACATATGTAAAATATTAAATACAACTGGTATGTAACAAAATAAACTGAATACAACACATACAAAGGGTTACAAAACATATATTGGAAACACAATCTTCATTAGGATCATAAAATAATAATATGGAACCGCGTAGAATTGGGGAAATCACTTACAAGAAAATGGAAGCAAAAAGGGAGTATAAGAATCATCTGGTCGGAAACTGATTAACTGCTCTTATATTATCTCAGCACCGTATTCCACCATGATGGTCTAACTTCTACCAAACCTCTCTTGGTTAAAGAAAGCAAAAACTTTTTGGGTTTTCTTTGGCCAAATTGCCAAATATTTCTTAGGTTACAATAAGCAAGATACTTTTGGAATGCTCTAAGATTATCTTTAGAATTCTTCAGTCCTTTCATCACAGTATGGCGACCCTACATGGATGACTCCCCACTGCAGAGCAAACTGTAATGCTGGTAGCTTCCTTTATACAGATCTTGTGTTACCAGAATAATATATTAGTCCCCTGTGTACATCATTAACCTGAAAGAAGAGCGCTGAAGTCTCTAGATTTCCCTGTATAATACATACTCTCATGGCACCAGGATTTTTAATTCCTATTAAATTTAAGGTTTTTAGAATACATAAATGGGTATGTGTACAAGTAATTCTGGAGACAAAAGAAAATAGGGAATTTGGTGTACCATATATTTAAATAATAAATAATAAAAACACGTTCCAAAACCCTGGTGGTGAGTGTATGAGCTACAAAGTTGTCACACTGGGTGTATATATATATATATATATATATATATATATATATATATATATATATATATATATATATATATATGATAGGTATACGTAAGTGGCTCAGATAAAAAGGTATACAGTACATCTGTTCCCACTCAAGAGTGAATGTGTGTTTTCAGTGATAGTGTATAACATCCACCCCCAAGGTACATATAGCTGATACTGTAGTCCCTTCGAAGGCCAATCATAAAACCCCAAAAGATCTCTTAAATAATGGTGGGGTGTCTAATTATTTGTCTGTACCCCATTCCACTACATCCACTGACTCGTGTCCAAGTCAAGAGACCATTGATTAGGGCTGAACGGCGTACTCAGCTACAGCATTGGTAGATATATTTTAATAGGAGGCGAGATCGCTGGCCAGTCAATGGTCCCACCACACTAATAATTGGGCACAGTGTTAGGATACCTGATATTGACCTCAACCGAAACTTTCCCCCAGTAAAGAATTCCTAGGAGAAGTGACTAGGGACTCTTCTATATCATGCACTACTAATTATGCATCCATTCACTAGCACTGAGTCAATAGAACCTATAGCCTAGGGCACACACTACTGAGCTTCATCAGGAGCATGCCCAGACATTGTAGGCAAGTCATAAAAGCACGTGGCAGCCACACACACTACTAAGCCTCATCAGGAGCATGCCCAGGCATTGTAGGGAGGTCATTATATTGTATGGGGCAAATAAGGTGACATTCTACTATGTGGGAACCAAAGAGGGGGTTTTATAATATGAGTGTGTCAGGTACGTCAAAGTGGTGGTGATGGGGAAGGGCCTACTTATGAAACCTTTGCACTGAGCCCACCAATGTGTTAAAATGGCCCTGGCTGTGATCAAGGCTGTTCCAAAGGAATGGACTCTCGGAAATTCTGAGCTCAAACCAGTGATGGAAATTTTGACTGTTTCCAGTACCCTGGACCATTTGGCTCTGCTCACTGAAAATAGACAACTCTTTTGGCTCCCAGAGGTCACCTGAGTGACACTACCGATTTCACCACCTATGTAGTATCGAATCTTCAAATTCATATTGATATGATATTGACCTTTTTTATAATTGGATGCACAGACTGATACAGAGGGGTTCAATGATTGGAAACCTTTTATTGGTTTAATGGTTGTCTAATAAGCTTCATTCTTATTGTCCCTGTAACATCCTTATTCCTCATACTGTAGATTATAGGATTCAACATCGGTGTCACTGCTGTATATAGAATGGACAGAGTCTTATCTGTCTTAGGCCAGTAAGTGGAGCGAGGTCTCAGATACATGAACATAATGGTCCCATAGTAGAGAGACACCACGGTGAGGTGGGAGGCACATGTAGAAAAAGCTTTTTGTCTCCCTTGTGAAGAACGGATCTTCAAAATGGTGGAGATGATGTGGATGTATGAAATAAGAGTCAAGTAGAATGAGCACATGACTATGATCCCAGCTGAGATATACATGGCAATCTCATTGAGGAAAGTGTCTTTACAAGACAGTCGAAAGAATGGAGGCATCTCACAGAAGAAGTGTTCAACATGGTGGGACCTACAGTAGGGTAGATGGAAGGTGAGGACCACATGAAGGGCTGAGTTCATAAAGCAAAAGCTCCATGATCCAGCAGCTAAACAGGAGCACAGTCTCTTGCTCATGATGTTCCTATAGTGCAATGGCTTACAAATGGCTACAAATCTATCGTAAGCCATGACGGTGAGCAGAATGCACTCTGTGGAGCCCAACGCCAGATGGAAATACATTTGAAGTGCACACTTCAATAGAGAAATACTTCTGTCCTTGGACATAGTATTTATGAGGATTTGGGGAACAATGGTGGAGGAGAAGGAGATGTCAATAACAGAGAGGTTGCTCAGGAAGAAGTACATGGGCGTCTGTAGTTTTGAGTTGATCCTCACCACAATGACTAGTAGAACATTTGCTGACAATGTTATTAAATACATCACTAAGAACACAAGAACGCAGATGACCTGAAGATACGGGACATTAGTCAGACCAAGGAGGATGAATCTTACTGGAGATGTTCCATTTGACTCTTCCATTATATCTATGGATTCTGAACACAGGTGACAAAATCTTAAATATTTAGTTTGTATATGACTATAAAATTTTTGTAGAAGAAAAATTTATCTTTGTACCGTATTAGCCAGTGGATATGAAAAGTAAAGATTGAGAGTCCTCAGTAGTTTATATATTTTTAATGGCTAACAAAAAATGATGACGTCCTATAATTATTCTAGAACTGAATAAGATCATTGATCTAGAGGAGCTGAACTTAATAGATCTGTGTATTTTTTTTTTAATTTTTATAACCATTAGGCCATGGGATCAGATTTAGCTTAAGCCTCATCCTATACATCACAGTTTTGCACAATCTGGAGCTTTTTTTTTGCCTTCAGGCCACATCCCCATCCCACAAAACCATATCTGTTTTCAGAGTAAGTTAGAAAATTGTAGTCTAAAACTAGATAAATACGACAAAATTGGAGCAAATTGGCTCATTTTGGAAAATTTTAAACTGAGTTTGAGTCAAATCCACAATTTACATTTGTTTTGGTAAGTGACTTTTATCACTGATTATAAGCCAACACCAAAGCGGGCTGAAACCTCAGAGCAGGTGCAAATCCTTACATCATACCTTGACCATTCTGTCCGACTTTAGCTTGCCAATACTGATGCATAAGTCGAAATAAATCACTGATTTGTGATTAAGACCCGAAATCTGCTCCATTCCTTGTGCTGTGTTTCATTGTCATTGCACCTTAGAAAAATTCCATTGCCCCATCTATTTAACTTAGAAAACATAGTAAAAGAAAATACAAATTTTTGAATTTTTTTGAAAAAGACTTCAGAACCTCGTGAAATTTGTAAAATTGTTATTTTATACTAACATATGCAAAATATTAAAAAAAACAGGTATTTAACAAAATAAACTGTCATTGCCTCTTAGAAAAATTCCATTGCCCCATCCGATTCCTAACTTAGAAACCATAGTAAAAGAAAATACAAAGCTTTGAATATTTTTGAAAAAGATTTTAGAACTTTATGAAATTCATAAAATTGTAATTTTATAATAACATATGTAAAATATTAAATACAACTAGTTTGTAACAAAATAAACTCAATACAACACTTACAAAGGGTTACAAAATGTGTATTGTAAAAACATAATCTTCATTAGGATCATAAAATAATAACAGAACCGCGTAGAATTGGGGAAATCACTTACAAGAAAGTCGTCGTGAAAATGGATGTTATTAAAAGGAAGTATAAGTATCATCTGGAAGGAAACTGACGAACCACTCATAGTATCTCAGCACATCTTGCCACCATGATGGTCTACCTTCTACAAAACCTTTCTTGGTTAAAGAAAGCAAAAACTTTTTGTGGTCTTCACATTCTACACAGAAACACATTATCTTCTCGCAAATTTGGGATGAAGTCTTGAAGGAGGGGAAATATGAGATAGTGAGTCAATGAGTAAATCTCAATCCAACATGCACAGAAAGACCTTTATTTGGTTATATAATTCAGTTTATGAAATAAAATTTTTGATTTGTATGTTAGACTGACTGCTGAGCCGGTGTATCTAAGGCTACGTGTGATACTGCGCTGCCAGGCTAGAATATCTATTTTAGTTTCCTCCTGTGTTATCTTCTGAGGTTCTGGTTTACACCAAATGACTAAGGCTCTTGGCTCTTTACTACTAGACCTGGTTTGAGAATTTTTTGACATTTCATACAAATTTCATAATATTTTTGAAAATCTTACCGTATGTAGAACACTCTCTGGGTTTTCTTTGACCAAATTGTCAAATATGTCTTAGGTTACAATAAGTGAGATACTTTTGGAAAGTTCTAAGATTATCTTTAGAATCTTTCAGTCCTTTCGTCACAGTATGGTGACCCTACAAGGATGACTCCCCACTGCAGAGCAAACTGTAATGCTGGTAGCTTCCTTTATACAGATCTTGTGTTACCAGAATAATATATTAGTCCCCTGTGTACATCATTTACCTGAAAGAAGAGCGCTGAAGTCTCTAGATTTCCCTGTATAATACGTACTCTCATGGCACCAGGATTTTTTTTTAGAGGTCATAAAGGCACGTGGAGGCCACACACACCACTGAGCCTCATTAGGAGCATACCTAGGCATTGTAGGGAGGTTATACAGGTACATGGAGGCCACACACTCTATTGAGCCTCATCAGGAGCATGCCCGGACATTATACGAGGATCATACAGGTACGTTGAGGCCACACACACTACTGAGCCTCACCAGGAGCATGCTCAGGCATTGTAGGGAGGTCATACAGGCATATGGAAGCCACTCACACTACTCAGCCTCTTTAATTGCATGCCCAGGCATTGTAGGGAAGTCATATAGGAACGAGGAGGCCACAGACACTACTGAGCCTCATCATGAGCATGCCCAGGCATTGTAGGGAGGTCATACAGGCACGTGGAGGCCACACACACTACTCAGCCTCAATTCCTTGTCTTGAGGCATTTCCACTAAAGTTGTATCTACCAGTAATTTGATTTTCCACTTTGATCTTGAGTATCATTCCAAACCCTGATCCAGATCTGACCTCTGTTGGATATTCATTTACATTTACATTCATCATTTTTATGTTTTTATTATTGTTAACACATTATACGATGTAATGAATAAAGATTTGCAAATGGAATATTTAATTCATTGATATGTGGGATTTTGTATATCAATTATTGACATCTATCTATCTATCTATCTATCTATCTCCTATCTATCTATCTATCTATCTATCTATCTCCTATCTATCTATCTATCTATCTATCTATCTATCTATCTATCTATCTATCCATCCATCTATCTATCTATCTATCCATCTATCTATCTCCTATCTATCTATCTATCTATCTATCTATCTATCTATCGCCATTCTAACTAATACTAAATAGAAATGAGATCATTAGAAAAAAAAAACTCTGACAAAAAAATAAAATAAAAAATTGAGCAGAGTTCCGATCAGTAACTTATGTTGAATGAAGCCCGGCGACACGGGCTCTTGGCCAGGAGATGTTGGATTCCGGCTTATGAGTAGGCACAGGTTATTGGCATTAAAAAATAATCACAGAATATCACCAGAATATGGTGACATCAAGACATACCTTTTTTTTTGTAAAGTTTTGGATTTTTTAAGGGGATAAAACAAAAATAAACATTCAAATTTGGTATCGGAGGAATCGCACCGGCCCATAGCATGCAGGTGACATGTCATTGTGGCTTTGCAGTTAACACCATAAAAACAAAGCCCATAAGAAAGTTGCACTAATTCTTAGGGACTGGTGTAGATTTCCATTAAAACTCAGTGCAGAAGACTGGTTTGAGTCATAACAAATATATTGGAGCCAGACGTCAGGCACAGAGCTGGGGTTGTGGGGCAAGTTTAGGACAAGAATGGGCCACAATATCATCCCTCAATGCCAGAAAACGGGTGCAGCGGAAACGATAAATTCGCCCCCAATGTTTTATTATTGCCAAAAACTGGTTTCCTTAGTTGGACCTGCAGATTTCTGCCTCCTAATGTGTTTCAGGACCACTGAAGTCCCCATATCAATGACTTCATTATGTTCTGCTATCTCATTTATTTGTCTTAGGCTGTCTTCACAAGATCGTGAAATAATGACCAGATGTTGGCCGTATTTCCAAAAATGAACATTGATATGAGACCCAGACTTCAAGCATCATGATCATCTACTGTCCCATATTATAATTATGTTTTCAGTTCTGGGCGAGTCCCATGCCCTTTACATGTGTTGCCCCCCACATTGATGTGGGCCACAGGTTCTATGGTAGGGATGGACTGCACTTCAAAGTCAGCTCAGCTCTCTATGAACCCAAACTTCACATTTCTACACCAGCTCTGGTATAGTATTTGATACAGGTACGCCCTAGGCTTGATTCTTCAAATTATTTTAAGGACCCTCCACCTACCTCTGTTTTGTCCAAATTTACCCCAACCATACGGTCAATGTCATTGAGAACTATCTTCAGCATAAAAGAGTCCTGGAAGTGATGATATGGACCCCACGGTGCCCAGATCTCAACATTGAGTCCGTCTGCGATTACATGAAGAGATAGAAGGATTCATCCAAACCTACATCCATAGAAGATCTGTACTTAGTTCTCCAAGATTTCTGAAACAACCTCAATGCTGAGTTCCCTCAAAAACTGTCTGCAAGTGTACTGAGAAGAAGTGATGGAAAGAAAAGGTCACACTAAATATTCCAACTAGGGACCGCATAAAGAATCTTACAAAAAAAAAAACCCACTCCAGCTAGAATTTGTTGCAATATCCTTTATTGGAATTGATGCACGTGAATAAGTAGAGTATCATGCAAATAATGCAGTGACGTTTTGGCCCTATTACGGCCTTCCTCAGACTCTACAACACAGAAATGCACAAGTGAGAGGTGAACACACAGGTTCCCAAATTACAAAACTGTGGTCATATAATATATACAATTCTATGTGCAAATGTCACATATACATACTAGAACAACTGTATTATACCATTAGGCACAGTTACCAAACACAAGTGGACCCCTGACAGGGCGTCTCTCCACACTCTGGCGCCAATGGAAGCCCTTAGGATGCCCTATACACGCCACTGGATCCCAGGGACAAGAACAACCCTTACCCCTCTTCCTTTCCAAGCTTAATTCAAGGGACCTGTATGTGTGAAGCGGTGGGTACTCACCTTCATAATCCATGATATCCCCTAGATCACATCTCTAAGTCCATTTATGCGGTCCCTAATTGGAGCTACGTTGTATCATTCTCTACCAAAGCCTCGGTGATATCTACAAGACCATACCTTCAAGCCCTTTATGCAGTCCCGTGCTTGGGACCCTCAGCATTATACTATGTGAATACCACTGAGGGGGCTTTATGATATGAGTGTGTCAAGTATGTCAAGGTGGTGATGATGGGGAAGGACCTACTTGTGAAATCTATGTAATGAGCCCAGCAATGTGTTAAAACGGCCCTGGCTGTGATCAAGGCTTTTCCAAAGGAATGGGCTCTCGGAAATTCTGAGCTCAAACCAGTGATGGAAATTTTGACTGTTTCCAGTACCCTGGACCATTTGGCTCTGCTCACTGATAAGAGACAACTCTTTTGGCTCCCAAAGGTCACCTGAGTGACACTACCTATTTCACCACCTATACAGTATCAGATCTCCAACCTGATATTGATATGATATTGACCTTTTTACCATTGGATGCACAGACTGATACAGAGGGGTTCAATGATTGGAAGCCTTTTATTGGTTTACTGAGTGTCTAATAAGCTTCGTTCTTATTGTACCTGTAACATCCTTATTCCTCATACTGTAGATTATAGGATTCAACATCGGTGTCACTGCTGTATATAGAATGGACAAAGTCTTATCTGTCTCAGGCATGTAAGTGGAGCGAGGTCTCAGATACATGAACATAATGGTCCCATAGTAGAGAGACACCACGGTGAGGTGGGAGGCACATGTAGAGAAAGCTTTTTTTCTCCCTTGTGAAGAACGGATCTTCAAAATGGTGGAGATGATGTGGATGTATGAAATAAGAGTCAAGAAGAAAGAACACATGGCTATGATTCCAGCTGAGATATACATGACAATCTCATTGAGAAAAGTGTCTTTACAAGACAG
This sequence comes from Leptodactylus fuscus, assembly GCF_031893055.1. Taxonomy (NCBI): domain Eukaryota; kingdom Metazoa; phylum Chordata; class Amphibia; order Anura; family Leptodactylidae; genus Leptodactylus; species Leptodactylus fuscus. Next base: position 140,164,437 of record NC_134271.1, read on the forward strand.
TCGAAAGAATGGAGGCATCTCACAGAAGAAGTGGTCGACATGGTGGGACCTACAAAAGGGTAGATGGAAAGTGAGGACCACATGAAGGGCTGAGTTCATAAAGCAAATGTTCCATGATCCAGCAACTAAACAGGAGCACAGTGTCTTGCTCATGATGTTCCTATAGTGCAATGGCTTACAAATGGCTACAAACCTATCGTAAGTAGAGATGAGCGAACAGTGTTCTATCGAACTCATGTTCGATCGGATATTAGGCTGTTCGGCATGTTCGAATCGAATCGAACACCGCGTGGTAAAGTGCGCCATTACTCGATTCCCCTCCCACCTTCCCTGGCGCCTTTTTTGCTCCAATAACAGCGCAGGGTAGGTGGGACAGGAACTACGACACCGGTGACGTTGAAAAAAGTAGGCAAAACCCATTGGCTGCCGAAAACATGTGACCTCTAATTTAAAAGAACAGCGACGCCCAGCTTCGCGTCATTCTGAGCTTGCAATTCACCGAGGACGGAGGTTTCCGTCCAGCTAGCTAGGGCTTAGATTCTGGGTAGGCAGGGACAGGCTAGGATAGGAAGGAGAAGACAACCAACAGCTCTTGTAAGAGCTAAATTCCAGGGAGAAGCTTGTCAGTGTAACGTGGCACTGACGGGCTCAATCGCCGCAACCCAGCTTTCCCAGGATCCTGAATGGAATACACTGTCAGTGTATTCCCGTATACCCGATATATACCCCGATACCCGTTCCAACGGTGTGCCCCCCCACCTTCACCCCAGAAATACCCTGCAAGTCCCCTAGCAATAGAATTGGGGCTATATACACCCACAATTTTTACTACTGGTATACAGTGCCATTGTCTGACTGGGAATTCAAAGAATATATTGGGAATACAAATACCCTCATTTCTTGCTACTGCCATATAGTGCCAGTTTCTGACTGGTAATTCAAAGAATATATTGGGGTTACGTGCACCCACAATTTTTACTACTGGTATACAGTGCCATTGTCTGACTGGGAATTCAAAGAGTATATTGGGAATACAAATACCCTCATTTCTTGCTACTGCCATATAGTGCCAGTTTCTGACTGGGAATTCAAAGAATATATTGGGGTTACGTGCACCCACAATTTTTACTACTGGTATACAGTGCCATTGTCTGACTGGGAATTCAAAGAGTATATTGGGAATACAAATACCCTCATTTCTTGCTACTGCCATATAGTGCCAGTTTCTGACTGGTAATTCAAAGAATATATTGGGGTTACGTGCACCCACAATTTTTACTACTGGTATACAGTGCCATTGTCTGACTGGGAATTCAAAGAATATATTGGGAATACAAATACCCTCATTTCTTGCTACTGCCATATAGTGCCAGTTTCTGACTGGGAATTCAAAGAATATATTGGGGTTACGTGCACCCACAATTTTTACTACTGGTATACAGTGCCATTGTCTGACTGGGAATTCAAAGAATATATTGGGGTTATAAATACCCTCATTTCTTGCTACTGCCATATAGTGCCAGTTTCTGACTGGTAATTCAAAGAATATATTGGGGTTACGTGCACCCACAATTTTTACTACTGGTATACAGTGCCATTGTCTGACTGGGAATTCAAAGAGTATATTGGGAATACAAATACCCTCATTTCTTGCTACTGCCATATAGTGCCAGTTTCTGACTGGGAATTCAAAGAATATATTGGGGTTACGTGCACCCACAATTTTTACTACTGGTATACAGTGCCATTGTCTGACTGGGAATTCAAAGAATATATTGGGGTTATAAATACCCTCATTTCTTGCTACTGCCATATAGTGCCAGTTTCTGACTGGTAATTCAAAGAATATATTGGGGTTACGTGCACCCACAATTTTTACTACTGGTATACAGTGCCATTGTCTGACTGGGAATTCAAAGAGTATATTGGGAATACAAATACCCTCATTTCTTGCTACTGCCATATAGTGCCAGTTTCTGACTGGTAATTCAAAGAATATATTGGGGTTACGTGCACCCACAATTTTTACTACTGGTATACAGTGCCATTGTCTGACTGGGAATTCAAAGAATATATTGGGGTTATAAATACCCTCATTTCTTGCTACTGCCATATAGTGCCAGTTTCTGACTGGTAATTCAAAGAATATATTGGGGTTACGTGCACCCACAATTTTTACTACTGGTATACAGTGCCATTGTCTGACTGGGAATTCAAAGAGTATATTGGGAATACAAATACCCTCATTTCTTGCTACTGCCATATAGTGCCAGTGTCTGACTGGGAATTCAAAGAATATATTGGGGTTACGTGCACCCACAATTTTTACTACTGGTATACAGTGCCATTGTCTGACTGGGAATTCAAAGAATATATTGGGGTTATAAATACCCTCATTTCTTGCTACTGCCATATAGTGCCAGTTTCTGACTGGTAATTCAAAGAATATATTGGGGTTACGTGCACCCACAATTTTTACTACTGGTATACAGTGCCATTGTCTGACTGGGAATTCAAAGAATATATTGGGAATACAAATACCCTCATTTCTTGCTACTGCCATATAGTGCCAGTTTCTGACTGGGAATTCAAAGAATATATTGGGGTTACGTGCACCCACAATTTTTACTACTGGTATACAGTGCCATTGTCTGACTGGGAATTCAAAGAATATATTGGGGTTATAAATACCCTCATTTCTTGCTACTGCCATATAGTGCCAGTTTCTGACTGGTAATTCAAAGAATATATTGGGGTTACGTGCACCCACAATTTTTACTACTGGTATACAGTGCCATTGTCTGACTGGGAATTCAAAGAGTATATTGGGAATACAAATACCCTCATTTCTTGCTACTGCCATATAGTGCCAGTTTCTGACTGGGAATTCAAAGAATATATTGGGGTTACGTGCACCCACAATTTTTACTACTGGTATACAGTGCCATTGTCTGACTGGGAATTCAAAGAATATATTGGGGTTATAAATACCCTCATTTCTTGCTACTGCCATATAGTGCCAGTTTCTGACTGGTAATTCAAAGAATATATTGGGGTTACGTGCACCCACAATTTTTACTACTGGTATACAGTGCCATTGTCTGACTGGGAATTCAAAGAGTATATTGGGAATACAAATACCCTCATTTCTTGCTACTGCCATATAGTGCCAGTTTCTGACTGGTAATTCAAAGAATATATTGGGGTTACGTGCACCCACAATTTTTACTACTGGTATACAGTGCCATTGTCTGACTGGGAATTCAAAGAATATATTGGGGTTATAAATACCCTCATTTCTTGCTACTGCCATATAGTGCCAGTTTCTGACTGGTAATTCAAAGAATATATTGGGGTTACGTGCACCCACAATTTTTACTACTGGTATACAGTGCCATTGTCTGACTGGGAATTCAAAGAGTATATTGGGAATACAAATACCCTCATTTCTTGCTACTGCCATATAGTGCCAGTGTCTGACTGGGAATTCAAAGAATATATTGGGGTTACGTGCACCCACAATTTTTACTACTGGTATACAGTGCCATTGTCTGACTGGGAATTCAAAGAGTATATTGGGAATACAAATACCCTCATTTCTTGCTACTGCCATATAGTGCCAGTGTCTGACTGGGAATTCAAAGAATATATTGGGGTTACGTGCACCCACAATTTTTACTACTGGTATACAGTGCCAATTTCTAACTAGGAATTCAAAATGCGCAAGGCTCCCGGAAAGGGACGTGGACGAGGCCGTGGGCGAGGTCGGGGGAATGGTTCTGGGGAGCAAGGTAGCAGTGAAGCCACAGGGCGTCCCGTGCCTACTCCTGTGGGGCAGCAAGCATTGCGCCACTCCACAGTGCCAGGGTTGCTTGCCACATTAACTAAACTGCAGGGTACAAACCTTAGTAGGCCCGAGAACCAGGAACAGGTCTTGCAATGGCTGTCAGAGAACGCTTACAGCACATTGTCCAGCAGCCAGTCAGACTCTGCCTCCTCTCCTCCTATTACCCAACAGTCTTGTCTTCCTTCCTCCCAAAATTCCGAAGCTTTACAGAACAATAACCCAAACTGTCCCTGCTCCCCAGAGCTGTTCTCCGCTCCTTTCATTGTCCATCAACCTGCCTCTCCACGTCACGATTCCACGAACCTAACAGAGGAGCATCTGTGTCCAGATGCTCAAACACTAGAGTCTCCTCCATCTCCGTTCGATTTGGTGGTGGATGACCAGCAACCCACCCTCATCGACGATGATGTGACGCAGTTGCCGTCAGGGCATCCAGTTGACTGGCGCATTGTGCGGGAGGAGGAGATGAGACAGGAGTTGGAAGAGGAAGTGGTGGATGATGAGGACACTGACCCGACCTGGACAGGGGGGATGTCAAGCGGGGAAAGTAGTGTGGATGTTGAGGCAGGTGCAGCACCAAAAAGGGTAGCTAGAGGCAGAGGCAGAGGTCAGCAGCTTAGGCGAAGCCAGGCCACACCCGGAATCTCCCAAGATGTTCCAGTTCGTACCCAGCCCCGAAAAACTCCCACCTCGAGGGCACGTTTCTCGAAGGTGTGGAGTTTTTTCAAGGAATGCGCCGAGGACAGATATAGTGTTGTCTGCACAATTTGCCTCTCGAAATTGATTAGGGGCTCTGAGAAGAGCAACCTGTCCACCACTTCAATGCGCCGTCATTTGGAATCCAAGCACTGGAATCAGTGGCAGGCAGCAACGGCAGGACAAAGGCCGCCTGCCGTTCACGCCACTGCCACTGCCTCTGCCTCTGCCTCTGCCACTGCCACTGCTGACTGTGCTGGCGATGCACTCCAGAGGACGAGCCAGGACACCACTTCATCTGCCTCCGCCACTTTGTTGACTTCTACCTCATCCTCCCCTGGTCCTGTCTTATCTCCTTCTCCTGCACCATCAAAGGCACCATCAGGCGTTTCTTTACAACAACCCACCATCTCTCAGACATTGGAGCGGCGGCAGAAATACACTGCTAACCACCCACACGCGCAAGCCTTGAACGCCAACATCGCTAAACTGCTGGCCCAGGAGATGTTGGCGTTCCGGCTTGTTGAAACTCCCGCCTTCCTGGACCTGATGGCAACTGCGGCACCTCGCTATGCCGTCCCTAGCCGTCACTACTTCTCCCGGTGTGCCGTCCCCGCCTTGCACCAGCACGTGTCACTCAACATCAGGCGGGCCCTTAGTTCCGCGCTTTGCACAAAGGTCCACTTGACCACCGACGCGTGGACAAGTGCATGCGGACAGGGACGCTACATTTCACTGACGGCACACTGGGTAAATGTAGTTGAGGCTGGGACTGCTTCCCAAACTGGCCCGGTGTACCTCGTCTCCCCGCCTAACATTCCTGGCAGGGACACGAGAAGAACACCCCCCTCCTCCTCCTCCTCTACCGCCTCCTCCTCCGCCTCCTCCTCCGCCACCGCCTCCTCCTCCGCTGTTAGATTGACCCCAGCTACGAGTTGGAAACGTTGCAGCACTGGCGTTGGTAGACGTCAGCAGGCTGTGCTGAAGCTGATCAGCTTGGGGGACAGACAGCACACTGCCTCCGAGGTGAGGGATGCCCTCCTCGATGAGACGGCAATATGGTTTGAGCCGCTGCACCTGGGCCCAGGCATGGTCGTTTGTGATAACGGCCGGAACCTGGTAGCAGCTCTGGAGCTTGCCGGACTCCAACATGTTCCATGCCTGGCCCACGTCTTCAACCTAGTGGTGCAACGTTTCCTAAAGAGCTACCCCAATGTTCCAGAGCTACTGGTGAAAGTGCGGCGCATGTGCGCCCACTTTCGCAAGTCGACAGTAGCCGCTGCTAGCTTAAAATCTCTCCAGCAACGCCTGCATGTGCCACAACACCGGCTTTTGTGCGACGTCCCCACACGCTGGAACTCAACGTTTCAGATGTTGAATAGAGTGGTTGAGCAGCAGAGACCTTTGATGGAATACCAGCTACAAAACCCTAGGGTGCCACAAAGTCAGCTGCCTCAGTTTCACATCCATGAGTGGCCATGGATGAGAGACCTTTGTGACATCCTACGGGTCTTTGAGGAGTCCACAAGGAGGGTGAGCTCTGAGGATGCGATGGTGAGCCTTACAATCCCGCTCTTGTGTGTTCTGAGAGAATCCCTGATTGACATCAGGGATAACTCAGATCACACAGAGGAGTTAGGGATAGCATCCGATCCGTCACAGCTGGAGAGTAGGTCCACACATCTGTCCGCTTCACTGCGTTTAATGGAGGAGGAGGAGGAGGAGGAGGAGGAGGAAGAAGAGTTGTCCGATGATGTGATGGTGATACAGGAGGCTTCCGGGCAACTTCGAATCGTCCCATTGTTGCAGCGCGGATGGGTAGACATGGAGGATGAGGAGGAAATGGAGATTGAACTTTCCGGTGGGGCCAGAGGAGTCATGCCAACTAACACTGTGGCAGACATGGCTGAGTTCATGTTGGGGTGCTTTACAACCGACAAGCGTATTGTCAAAATCATGGAGGACAACCAGTACTGGATCTTTGCTATCCTTGACCCCCGGTATAAAAACAACATCTCGTCTTTTATTCCGGTAGAGGGGAGGGCCAATCGCATCAATGCTTGCCACAGGCAATTGGTGCAGAATATGATGGAGATGTTTCCAGCATGTGACAGTGGCGGCAGGGAGGGCAGTTCCTCCAGTAGGCAACCAAGTTCTCACCGGTCCACACAAACGAGGGGCACACTGTCTAAGGTCTGGGACACCTTGATGGCACCCCCTCGCCAAAGTGCCGCCACGGAGGGTCCTAGTGTCACCAGGCGTGAGAAGTATAGGCGCATGTTGCAGGAATACCTTTCCGACCACAGCCCTGTCCTCTCCGACCCCTCTGCGCCCTACACGTATTGGGTGTCGAAGTTGGACCTGTGGCTTGAACTTGCCCTATATGCCTTGGAGGTGCTGTCCTGTCCTGCCGCCAGCGTCCTATCTGAGAGGGTGTTCAGTGCAGCCGGTGGCATCATCACTGACAAGCGCACCCGTCTGTCAGCTGAGAGTGCCGACCGGCTCACTTTGATAAAAATGAACCACCACTGGATAGAGCCTTCATTTTTGTGCCCACCTGTGTAAAGCACCCCAACATGAAACTCCATGTCTGTACTCAACCTCTCCAATTCCTCCGCATCCTCATACTCATCCACCATAAGCGTTGCACAATTCTGCTAATACTAGGCTCCCTCCAACATGATTTCCCCCAACTCTGCTGGTTAGAGGCTCCCTCCACCCTGATTTCCACCAACTCTGCTGGTTAGAGGCTCCCTCCACCCTGCTTTCCCACAACTCTGCTGGTTAGAGGCTCCTTCCACCATGAATTTGCCCAAACTGGGCTGTTTAGAGGCTCCCTCCACCATGAATTGGTCCAAACTGGGCTGGTTAGAGGCTCCCTCCACCATTAATTGGTCCAAACTGGGCTGGTTAGAGGCTCCCTCCACCATGAATTTGCCCAAACTGGGCTGTTTAGAGGCTCCCTCCACCATGAATTTGCCCAAACTGGGCTGTTTAGAGGCTCCCTCCACCATGAATTGGTCCAAACTGGGTTTTTTAGAGGCTCCCTCCACCATGAATTGGTCCAAACTGGGGTGGTTAGAGGCTCCCTCCACCATTAATTGGTCCAAACTGGGCTGGTTAGAGGCTCCCTCCACCATGAATTGGTCCAAACTGGGCTGGTTAGAGGCTCCCTCCACCATGAATTGGTCCAAACTGGGGTGGTTAGAGGCTCCCTCCACCATTAATTGGTCCAAACTGGGCTGGTTAGAGGCTCCCTCCACCATTAATTGGTCCAAACTGGGCTGGTTAGAGGCTCCCTCCACCATGAATTTGCCCAAACTGGGCTGTTTAGAGGCTCCCTCCACCATTAATTGGTCCAAACTGGGCTGGTTAGAGGCTCCCTCCACAATTAATTGGTCCAAACTGGGCTAATTAGAGGCTCCCTCCACCATGAATTGGTCCAAACTGGGTTTTTTAGAGGCTCCCTCCACCATGAATTTGCCCAAACTGGGCTGTTTAGAGGCTCCCTCCACCATGAATTGGTCCAAACTGGGCTGGTTAGAGGCTCCCTCCACCATGAATTTCCCAAAACTTGGCTGTTTAGAGGCTCCCTCCACCATTAATTGGTCCAAACTGGGCTGGTTAGAGGCTCCCTCCACCATGAATTGGTCCAAACTGGGGTTTTTAGAGGCTCCCTCCACCATGAATTGGTCCAAACTTGGCTGTTTAGAGGCTCCCTCCACCATGAATTGGTCCAAACTGGGGTGGTTAGAGGCTCCCTCCACCATTAATTGGTCCAAACTGGGCTGGTTAGAGGCTCCCTCCACCATTAATTGGTCCAAACTGGGCTGGTTAGAGGCTCCCTCCACCATGAATTTGCCCAAACTGGGCTGTTTAGAGGCTCCCTCCACCATGAATTTGCCCAAACTGGGCTGGTTAGAGGCTCCCTCCACCATGAATTGGTCCAAACGGGTTTTTAGAGGCTCCCTTCACCATGAATTGGTCCAAACTTGGCTGTTTAGAGGCTCCCTCCACCATGAATTGGTCCAAACTGGGGTGGTTAGAGGCTCCCTCCACCATTAATTGGTCCAAACTGGGCTGGTTAGAGGCTCCCTCCACCATTAATTGGTCCAAACTGGGCTGGTTAGAGGCTCCCTCCACCATGAATTGGTCCAAACTGGGGTTTTTAGAGGCTCCCTCCACCATGAATTGGTCCAAACTTGGCTGTTTAGAGGCTCCCTCCACCATTAATTGGTCCAAACTGGGCTGGTTAGAGGCTCCCTCCACCATGAATTGGTCCAAACTGGGTTTTTTAGAGGCTCCCTCCACCATGAATTTGCCCAAACTGGGCTGTTTAGAGGCTCCCTCCACCATGAATTGGTCCAAACTGGGTTTTTTAGAGGCTCCCTCCACCATGAATTGGTCCAAACTGGGCTGGTTAGAGGCTCCCTCCACCATGAATTGGTCCAAACTGGGGTGGTTAGAGGCTCCCTCCACCATTAATTGGTCCAAACTGGGCTGGTTAGAGGCTCCCTCCACCATTAATTGGTCCAAACTGGGCTGGTTAGAGGCTCCCTCCACCATGAATTTGCCCAAACTGGGCTGTTTAGAGGCTCCCTCCACCATTAATTGGTCCAAACTGGGCTGGTTAGAGGCTCCCTCCACAATTAATTGGTCCAAACTGGGCTAATTAGAGGCTCCCTCCACCATGAATTGGTCCAAACTGGGTTTTTTAGAGGCTCCCTCCACCATGAATTTGCCCAAACTGGGCTGTTTAGAGGCTCCCTCCACCATGAATTGGTCCAAACTGGGCTGGTTAGAGGCTCCCTCCACCATGAATTTCCCAAAACTTGGCTGTTTAGAGGCTCCCTCCACCATTAATTGGTCCAAACTGGGCTGGTTAGAGGCTCCCTCCACCATGAATTGGTCCAAACTGGGCTGGTTAGAGGCTCCCTCCACCATTAATTGGTCCAAACTGGGCTGGTTAGAGGCTCCCTCCACCATGAATTTGCCCAAACTGGGCTGGTTAGAGGCTCCCTCCACCATGAATTGGTCCAAACTGGGTTTTTTAGAGGCTCCCTCCACCATGAATTTGCCCAAACTGGGCTGGTTAGAGGCTCCCTCCACCATGAATTGGTCCAAACTGGGCTGGTTAGAGGCTCCCTCCACCATGAATTTGCCCAAACTGGGCTGTTTAGAGGCTCCCTCCACCATTAATTGGTCCAAACTGGGCTGGTTAGAGGCTCCCTCCACCATGAATTTGCCCAAACTGGGCTGTTTAGAGGCTCCCTCCACCATGAATTGGTCCAAACTGGGTTTTTTAGAGGCTCCCTCCACCATGAATTGGTCCAAACTGGGCTGGTTAGAGGCTCCCTCCACCATGAATTTCCCAAAACTTGGCTGTTTAGAGGCTCCCTCCACCATTAATTGGTCCAAACTGGGCTGGTTAGAGGCTCCCTCCACCATGAATTGGTCCAAACTGGGGTTTTTAGAGGCTCCCTCCACCATGAATTGGTCCAAACTTGGCTGTTTAGAGGCTCCCTCCACCATGAATTGGTCCAAACTGGGGTGGTTAGAGGCTCCCTCCACCATTAATTGGTCCAAACTGGGCTGGTTAGAGGCTCCCTCCACCATTAATTGGTCCAAACTGGGCTGGTTAGAGGCTCCCTCCACCATGAATTTGCCCAAACTGGGCTGTTTAGAGGCTCCCTCCACCATGAATTTGCCCAAACTGGGCTGGTTAGAGGCTCCCTCCACCATGAATTGGTCCAAACGGGTTTTTAGAGGCTCCCTTCACCATGAATTGGTCCAAACTTGGCTGTTTAGAGGCTCCCTCCACCATGAATTGGTCCAAACTGGGGTGGTTAGAGGCTCCCTCCACCATTAATTGGTCCAAACTGGGCTGGTTAGAGGCTCCCTCCACCATTAATTGGTCCAAACTGGGCTGGTTAGAGGCTCCCTCCACCATGAATTGGTCCAAACTGGGGTTTTTAGAGGCTCCCTCCACCATGAATTGGTCCAAACTTGGCTGTTTAGAGGCTCCCTCCACCATTAATTGGTCCAAACTGGGCTGGTTAGAGGCTCCCTCCACCATGAATTGGTCCAAACTGGGTTTTTTAGAGGCTCCCTCCACCATGAATTTGCCCAAACTGGGCTGTTTAGAGGCTCCCTCCACCATGAATTGGTCCAAACTGGGTTTTTTAGAGGCTCCCTCCACCATGAATTGGTCCAAACTGGGCTGGTTAGAGGCTCCCTCCACCATGAATTGGTCCAAACTGGGGTGGTTAGAGGCTCCCTCCACCATTAATTGGTCCAAACTGGGCTGGTTAGAGGCTCCCTCCACCATTAATTGGTCCAAACTGGGCTGGTTAGAGGCTCCCTCCACCATGAATTTGCCCAAACTGGGCTGTTTAGAGGCTCCCTCCACCATTAATTGGTCCAAACTGGGCTGGTTAGAGGCTCCCTCCACAATTAATTGGTCCAAACTGGGCTAATTAGAGGCTCCCTCCACCATGAATTGGTCCAAACTGGGTTTTTTAGAGGCTCCCTCCACCATGAATTTGCCCAAACTGGGCTGTTTAGAGGCTCCCTCCACCATGAATTGGTCCAAACTGGGCTGGTTAGAGGCTCCCTCCACCATGAATTGGTCCAAACTGGGTTTTTTAGAGGCTCCCTCCACCATGAATTGGTCCAAACTGGGCTGGTTAGAGGCTCCCTCCACCATGAATTTCCCAAAACTTGGCTGTTTAGAGGCTCCCTCCACCATTAATTGGTCCAAACTGGGCTGGTTAGAGGCTCCCTCCACCATGAATTGGTCCAAACTGGGGTTTTTAGAGGCTCCCTCCACCATGAATTGGTCCAAACTTGGCTGTTTAGAGGCTCCCTCCACCATGAATTGGTCCAAACTGGGGTGGTTAGAGGCTCCCTCCACCATTAATTGGTCCAAACTGGGCTGGTTAGAGGCTCCCTCCACCATTAATTGGTCCAAACTGGGCTGGTTAGAGGCTCCCTCCACCATGAATTTGCCCAAACTGGGCTGTTTAGAGGCTCCCTCCACCATGAATTTGCCCAAACTGGGCTGGTTAGAGGCTCCCTCCACCATGAATTGGTCCAAACGGGTTTTTAGAGGCTCCCTTCACCATGAATTGGTCCAAACTTGGCTGTTTAGAGGCTCCCTCCACCATGAATTGGTCCAAACTGGGGTGGTTAGAGGCTCCCTCCACCATTAATTGGTCCAAACTGGGCTGGTTAGAGGCTCCCTCCACCATTAATTGGTCCAAACTGGGCTGGTTAGAGGCTCCCTCCACCATGAATTGGTCCAAACTGGGGTTTTTAGAGGCTCCCTCCACCATGAATTGGTCCAAACTTGGCTGTTTAGAGGCTCCCTCCACCATTAATTGGTCCAAACTGGGCTGGTTAGAGGCTCCCTCCACCATGAATTGGTCCAAACTGGGTTTTTTAGAGGCTCCCTCCACCATGAATTTGCCCAAACTGGGCTGTTTAGAGGCTCCCTCCACCATGAATTGGTCCAAACTGGGTTTTTTAGAGGCTCCCTCCACCATGAATTGGTCCAAACTGGGCTGGTTAGAGGCTCCCTCCACCATGAATTGGTCCAAACTGGGGTGGTTAGAGGCTCCCTCCACCATTAATTGGTCCAAACTGGGCTGGTTAGAGGCTCCCTCCACCATTAATTGGTCCAAACTGGGCTGGTTAGAGGCTCCCTCCACCATGAATTTGCCCAAACTGGGCTGTTTAGAGGCTCCCTCCACCATTAATTGGTCCAAACTGGGCTGGTTAGAGGCTCCCTCCACAATTAATTGGTCCAAACTGGGCTAATTAGAGGCTCCCTCCACCATGAATTGGTCCAAACTGGGTTTTTTAGAGGCTCCCTCCACCATGAATTTGCCCAAACTGGGCTGTTTAGAGGCTCCCTCCACCATGAATTGGTCCAAACTGGGCTGGTTAGAGGCTCCCTCCACCATGAATTTCCCAAAACTTGGCTGTTTAGAGGCTCCCTCCACCATTAATTGGTCCAAACTGGGCTGGTTAGAGGCTCCCTCCACCATGAATTGGTCCAAACTGGGCTGGTTAGAGGCTCCCTCCACCATTAATTGGTCCAAACTGGGCTGGTTAGAGGCTCCCTCCACCATGAATTTGCCCAAACTGGGCTGGTTAGAGGCTCCCTCCACCATGAATTGGTCCAAACTGGGTTTTTTAGAGGCTCCCTCCACCATGAATTTGCCCAAACTGGGCTGGTTAGAGGCTCCCTCCACCATGAATTGGTCCAAACTGGGCTGGTTAGAGGCTCCCTCCACCATGAATTTGCCCAAACTGGGCTGTTTAGAGGCTCCCTCCACCATTAATTGGTCCAAACTGGGCTGGTTAGAGGCTCCCTCCACCATGAATTTGCCCAAACTGGGCTGTTTAGAGGCTCCCTCCACCATGAATTGGTCCAAACTGGGTTTTTTAGAGGCTCCCTCCACCATGAATTGGTCCAAACTGGGCTGGTTAGAGGCTCCCTCCACCATGAATTTCCCAAAACTTGGCTGTTTAGAGGCTCCCTCCACCATGAATTGGTCCAAACTGGGCTGGTTAGAGGCTCCCTCCACCATGAATTTCCCAAAACTTGGCTGTTTAGAGGCTCCCTCCACCATGAATTGGTCCAAACTGGGCTGGTTAGAGGCTCCCTCCACCATTAATTGGTCCAAACTGGGCTGGTTAGAGGCTCCCTCCACCATGAATTGGTCCAAACTGGGTTTTTTAGAGGCTCCCTCCACCATGAATTTGCCCAAACTGGGCTGTTTAGAGGCTCCCTCCACCATGAATTGGTTCAAACTGGGCTGGTTAGAGGCTCCCTCCACCATTAATTGGTCCAAACTGGGCTGGTTAGAGGCTCCCTCCACCATTAATTGGTCCAAACTGGGCTGGTTAGAGGCTCCCTCCACCATGAATTTGCCCAAACTGGGCTGGTTAGAGGCTCCCTCCACCATGAATTGGTCCAAACTGGGTTTTTTAGAGGCTCCCTCCACCATGAATTTGCCCAAACTGGGCTGGTTAGAGGCTCCCTCCACCATGAATTGGTCCAAACTGGGGTTTTTAGAGGCTCCCTCCACCATGAATTTGCCCAAACTCTGCTGGTTAGAGGCTCAATCCACCCTGATTTTCAAAACAAATGTTGGTGCCAACCTCAACTTACTACAAGGGCCAAATTCACTGCTGGTGACAAGCTCTCCTCACTGCAAGTGCCAAATACACATGTTTCAAGGTGTTTTCCTACTGTCAGAGAGGTGGTATTGAGTGTGTAAAGTGTGTAGTTGTTAGGCTGTGATGTTGGGGTAATAGAGGGTCTTTGGTGTGTTAGATGCCCCCAGACATGCTTCCCCTGCTGTCCCAGTGTCATTCCAGAGGTGTTGGCATCATTTCCTGGGGTGTCATAGTGGACTTGGTGACCCTCCAGACACGGATTTGGGTTTCCCCCTTAACGAGTATCTGTTCCCCATAGACTATAATGGGGTTCGAAACCCGTTCGAACACACGAACATTGAGCGGCTGTTCGAATCGAATTTCGAACCTCGAACATTTTAGTGTTCGCTCATCTCTAATCGTAAGCCATGACGGCTAGCACTATGCACTCTGTGGCTCCCAACGCCAGACTAAAATACATTTGAAGTGCACATCCCAATAGAGAAATACTTTTGTCCTTTGATATAGTATTTATGATGATTTTGGGAACAATGGTGGAGGAGAAGCAGATGTCAATAACAGAGAGGTTGCTCAGGAAGAAGTACATGGGGGTCTGTAGTTTTGAGTTGATCCTAACCACAATGACTAGTAGAACATTCCCTGACAATGTTATCAAATACATCACCATGAACACAAAAACGCAGATGACCTGAAGATACGGGACATTGGTCAGACCAAGGAGGATGAATCTTACTGTAGATGTTCCATTTGACTCTTCCATTATATTTATGGATTCTGGACACAGGTGAGAACAATTTAATATTTAGTCGTACACGATTATAAAATTTTTATAAAAATAAAGGTGACTAAAGACAACCTAAAACAATACAGGTTAGTGAGTTAGCTTTGCTCCCCAAAAAATTCATATTAAAAGAAGAGAACGACTTGGACATTTTGGTTTAAAGTTTCATAAGCAGTAATACTCAATGTCAAGCAGCTCCTGCAAAAGCAAATTCGATTTAAGGGCGATAAAAGCAGGTGATAAAGGAGATTTGGAGAGACAAAAAATTTAGTTTTGGAAAGAAAATTTCTGTGTGATCATTGCAAAGTATAGTCACATCATTTATTCTTCACTAAAAAACAGGAGACATTCTTCATATGTGAAGACCTAGATATCAACAATGGAAAGAGTTCTTTATAGTTAGAATTGTCAAATTGTGGAATTCCTAAGAGTTAACAATGGCAGAAATTATAACAACACTCAAACAAGGACTTGATCTAGCAATTAATGATAAGATAATTGATCTAGATATACAGTATATACATCTCCATCCCACAAAACTATACCAGTTTTCTGAGAAAGTTAGAAAATCTAGTCTAAAACAAGATAAATATGACAAAATTGAAGCAAATTGTCAAATTTTGGAAAATTTTGCACCAAGATTTAATCAAAACTACAATTGTAAGGCTTTGTATTTATTTTTATAAGTGATTTTTATCACTAACTAGCTGTTACCCGCGACTTCGTCTGCGGTGATTGTAGCAGTGGGTATATACAGGCGTGGGTAAGGTTTTCGTACTGTGTATAAGGGATGGGATATGAAATGTAAGTTTGTATCTTGTTTTTGCTGTAATTCAGAGAATACGTGAGACTTTTGTGTTGAAGTTACTTTGTATTTGAGCTGCTATATATACGGTGTTGTGAGAAACTTTACATAGTGACTTTGGGACGGAAGTATTTGAAGTTAACCCTTTCCCGCCGATGGCATTTTTTGATTTTCGTTTTTGACTCCCCTCCTTCTAAACCCCATAACTTTTTTATTTCTCCGCTCCCAGAGTCATATGAGGTCTTAATTTTTCCTGGGACAAATTTTTCTTCATGATGCCACCATTAATTATTCTATATAATGTACTGGGAAGCAGGGAAAAAATTCTGAATGGGGTGGATTTGAAGAAAAAATGCATTTCTGCGACTTTCTTACGGGCTTTGGTTTTACGGCGTTCACTGTGCAACCAAAATGACATGTCCCCTGTATTCTGTGTTTCGTTACGACTCCGGGGATACCAAATTTATATGGTTTTATTTACGTTTTGACCCCTTAAAAACATCCCAAACTGTGTTAAAAAATTATTTTTTGAAAAGTCGCCATATCCCGAAAGCCGTAACTTTTTTATACGTGCGTGTACGGGGATGTATAGGGCGTCTTTTTTTGCAGGGCTGGGTGTACTTTTTAGTTCTACCATTTTCGGGAAATGTTATTGCTTTGATCACTTTTTATTCAATTTTTTATCAGAATCAAAACAGTGAAAAAATGGCGGTTTGGCACTTTTGACCATTTTTCCCGCTACGGCGTTTACCGAACAGGAAAAATATTTGTATAGCTTTGTAGAGCGGGCGATTTCGGACGTGGGGATACCTAACATGTATGTGTTTCACAGTATTTAACTACTTTTGTGTTCTAGGGATAGGGGAGTGATTTGAATTTTTAATCCTTTTTATTTTATTTTTTTATATTTTTTTTACTTTTTGTAAACTTTTTTTTTTGCATTTATTACACCGCCTAGGGGTATTGACATGGGTGGGCGGTGTCGCGGATTGTCAGAGCGGTGGGGGTCGGCAAACATGGCTGCTCCGGAGCGTTAAAGAGTGCCTCCTGGAGAATCGTTAAGGTGAGGAGCAAAGTGGTAAAGTATATGTATATGTGATTGTGTGGGGTTAGGGGCGAGGCTGTAGAGGGCAATATGAATTTTGTGGCTTGCTATGGTCCAAAGTGTGTGAGATTGCAGAGATGGTGGTGTGAGTTTGGGTTTTGTGGGGGTCCTGGCACAAACGTATGTGCGCTATTGTGACGAAAAGTAGCCTATTGCGCAATCGGGTATATTAACTATGTTTGTGGAAACTTTCAGCCAAATCGGTCGAGCGGTTTTTCCGTGATTGAGGAACAAACATCCGAACATCCAAACTCACAAACCTACAAACTTTCACATTTATAATATTAATAGGATTGTAAGCCAAAACCAAAGCGGGCTGAAACCTCAGAGCAGGTGCAAGTCCTTACATCATACCTTGACCATTATGCCCGATTTTAGCTTGCCAATAGTGATGCATAAGACCAAACAAATTACTGGCGTGAGATTAAAACCCCAAATCTGCTGCATTCCTTGTGCTGTTTTTTATTGTCATTGCCCCTTAGAAAAATGCCATTGCCCCCATCAGATTCCTAACTTAGAAACCATAGTAAAAGAAAATACAAATTTTAGAATTTTTTGAAAAAGACTTTAGAACTTCATAAAATTTGAATTTTTTTAATTTTATTACAATATATGTCAAATATAAAATAAAAACCTATGTAACAAAATAAACCCAATACAACACTTACAAAGGGTTACAAAACATGTATTGGAAACACAATCTTCATTAGGATCATACAATAATAACAGGGAACCGCGTAGAATTGGGGAAATCACTTACAAGAAAATGGATACAAAATGGAAGTATAAGAATCATCTGGCAGGAAACTGACTAACCGCTCTTATATTATCTCAGCACCATTTTCCACCATGATGGTCTACCTTCTACCAAACCTTTCTTGGTTGAGGAAAGCAAAAACTTTATGTTGTCTTTAAATTCCAGACAGAAATACATTATCTTCTCGCAAATTTCGGATGAGGTCTTGAATGAGTGGACCTGGTTTGTGATCTTTTTGACATTTCATCCAAATTTCATGATGTTTTTGATAGACTTACCTTTATGGAGAACGCCTCTCTGGGTTTTCTTTGACCAAATTGCCAAATATTTCTTAGGTTACAATAAGCGAGATATTTTTGGAAAGCTCTAAGATTATCTTTAGAATTCTTCAGTCCTTTCGTCACAGTATGGTGACCCTACAAGGATGACTCTCCACTGCAGAGCAAACTGTAATGCTGGTAGCTTCCTTTATACAGATCTTGTGTTACCAGAATAATATATTAGTCCCCTGTGTACATCATTTACCTGAAAGAAGAGCGCTGAAGTCTCTAGATTTCCCTGTGTAATACATACTCTCATGGCACCAGGATTTTTGTTTTATTAGATTTAAGGTTTTGAAATAGTTTCCTAAACATATACTTTATACATGGATGAGAGTAGATTCACAGTGAGCACATGTGATAGAGTATAGAGATGCCATGGAGAACGTTCTGCTGCCTGCAAATTCCCCCCCCCCAAAAAAAACTGGTTTGGCAGTCAGTAATGGTGTGGGGTGGCATTTCTATGGAGGACCACACAGCCATTCATGGGCTAGCCACATGTACTTTGACTGCCATTAGGTACCGGGATGAGATCTAAGACCCATTGTGAGACCATATTATTATTATTATAGTTTATTTATATACAGGGGTGAACCATGGGTTTCTGCCGCCTGATGCGGACGTTAGAAAGTCGCCCCCCTTTCACCCCCCCCCCCCCGGAGCGGAAGGGGACGGGGCCGCATGGAGGGGGCGGGGCCGAGCGGAGGGAGCATCTTTAGCAGGCAGAGAGCAGGCAGGGAGAGGACCTGCTCTCTGCTTGAGCGTGAGGGGCGGCAGCTGGAGCAGTGCTGCTCCAGCGGCCTCCCCAACCCACTGCTCGGTGACGGTGACCCTAAGCCAGTCCAGGACACCTCACAGTGGGTGAGGTGGGATTTGGAGATTAGGGAGGAGAGCTTTTCGCTAGTGATGGTGGAGAAACAGGTTAAAGATGAAGAGTACCGAACAGTTGAGTGGCGAGGTTGACAGGGGTGTAGAGCAAAACTGCCTCTGATAGTGTCAATTTTACTTTTGAAATAAGAAGCAAAGTCAGCTGAGATAAGTGATGTGGACTGGGCACAGGCGGATGGAGAAGGGAGTTGAAGGTAGTAAATAGCTGGTTGGGGTTGCAGTATAGGGGGATATGAGTGTGGTGAAATAGACCTGCTTTACAGAGGTGAATGCATTCCTGAATGTGAGTACTACCTCTTTATACCTGGTGAAGTCTTCCTGGGAGTGGATTTCTTCCAGAGGCTTTCTGCAACCCGCGAGGCACATCTCAGTTTTTTAGTCAGGTCGGTGTGCCAGGGTTGCCTATTGATCGGTCAGGTTCTGGTGTTTTTGAAGAGGGCCATAAGGTCAAGGGCTGAGGTAATGGTGGTATTAGGGTAGGCAGCAGTGGCATCTGTGTCCTGGAGTGAGGATATATCAGTGAGTGGTAGGAGAGAGTCGGAGAGCGTGCGGATGTCAAGGCGGTTAAGGTTCCTGCAGGGGCGTGTTGGTTTAGGGGTTGGGAAGTGTATTACAGAGTAGAAGTCAGAGAATGTCAGCAGGTTTTGGTCAAAGAGCATGGATGGAGAGTTAGAGAGGCTACATATAGAGCAGAGGCGGGTGAATATGAGGTCTAGCCTGTGCCCCTTTATGTGGGTGGCAGCGGAGGACCATTGAGAGGTGCAGGTGCAATGGGCCCTCGGTTCCTCCTAATGCAGGACAATGCTAGACCTCATGTGGCTGAAGTGTGTCAGTAGATGCTGCATGATGAAGGCATTGATGCTATGGACTGACCTGCCCGCTCCCCAGACCTGAAACCAATAGAGCACATCTGGTACATCATGTCTCGTTCCATCCACCAACAACATGTTGCACCAAAGACTGTGCAGGAGTTGTCTGATGATTTAATCCAGGTTTGGGAGGAGATCCTTAAGGAGAAATATCCATCACCTCATCAGGAGCATGACCAGGTGTTGTAGGGAGGTCATACAGGCACATGGAAGCAACACACACTACTGACCCTCATCAGGAACATACCCAGGCATTGTATGGAGGTAACTGTGGCTAATGGCATAATATAGTTGTTCTAATATGCATATATGACATTTGTACATAGATTTGCATATATTATATTACCACAGCTTTGTAATTTGGGAACCTGTGTCTTCACCTCTTAGTTGTGTATTTCTGTGTTGTAGAGTCTGAGGAAGGCCGTAATAGGGCCAAAACGTCACTGAATTATTTGTATGATATTCTACTTATTCACGTGTATCAATTCCAATAAGGAATCTTGCAGCAAATTCTATCTGGAGTGGAATCTATATTATACTAGTCTCTGCCCGCAACTTCGTCTGCAGGTTGCTGGCGTCGATGATCCGCCTATATTCAGCAATTTGCTGCCATCGATAGTTTGCCTGTTCCAGCATTTTGGCAGCTCTCAAGCTGTCCTGCTGCTGACCTAGTTCCTCACACCGTGCCTGTGATTGATGCAGCATCTCAGCAGCTTGCGGAGACACCATATAATGCGTGTGTTGTTGGTGTTGATGATCCGCCTGTTCCGGCATTTCGACAGCTGTCAAGCTGTCCTGCTGCTGAACTTGTTCCTCGTGCTGTGTCCGTGATTGTTCTGTTATCTCAGCAGCTCGCTGGGACACCATATAATGAGCGTGTTGCTGGTGTTGATGATCCCCCTCATCTCCACTTGAGGAGAGCTCTGTGACTTCTGGCTCCTTCATAGCTCTCTTTGTTTGTGACAAATTAGATTTTCTTTTTCCAGGCATGTTGAAAATTGGATAACTAACAATTTGGATTAAAGGTGTTTGCTCTTGTCAGTGTGCCAGCAGTGCCTGGACCAGATCAAATAATATGCAAATGCAAGAACACAAACCACAGAAGGTTAGCGTGTTTACACAGAGAGATAACAGCCCTGGCTTTCTCAGAAGCTGAGATAAGAGCAGTGTAATATGGTATGTGAACATTAATTCACAACAGTCGTAAAGCCATGTCATTTACCGGGATAAAAAGTAGCCTATGTTTCATTCAAGGTTACAATCTATCTATGTGCCAAATTTCATTCAAATCCATTCAGCCATTTTTGCGTGATTGAGGAAAAAAAACACACAAACACACAAACGTTCACATTTATAAATTTAGTAGGATTGGATTTGAAGGTTTGGGACCCTATTCCACTGCCTACCTACAGATCCATTCCACATCATTATATAGCTTAAAATATAAAATGTTACAGGTCTGAATTTTTTTTAAGGTGTTTAAATGTAACAAAAACTATAAATTTTTTTGTAAATAACACATATATATAATGATTAGAGATGAGCGAACAGTGTTCTATCGAACACATGTTCGATCGGATATCAGGGTGTTCGCCATGTTCGAATCGAATCGAACACCGTGTGGTAAAGTGCGCCAAAATTCGATTCCCCTCCCACCTTCCCTGGCGCCTTTTTTGCACCAATAACAGCGCAGGGGAGGTGGGACAGGAACTACGACACCGGGGGCATTGAAAAAAATTGGAAAAAGTCATTGGCTGCCGAAATCAGGTGACCTCCATTTTAGACGAATAGTGGATTTCAAATCCGGGTCATATGAGAATGTGAACTTTGTGACTATGAGACAGGGATAGCTGTACAGGCAGGGATAGCTAGGGATAACCTTTATTTAGGGGGGAATGTTATTAAAAATAACTTTTTGGGGCTCTATCGGGTGTGTAATTGTGATTTTTGTGAGATAAACTTTTTCCCATAGGGATGTATTGGCCAGCGCTGATTGGCCGAATTCCGTACTCTGGCCAATCAGTGCTGGCCAATGCATTCTATTAGCTTGATGAAGCAGAGTGTGCACAAGGGTTCAAGCGCACCCTCGGCTCTGATGTAGCAGAGCCGAGGGTGCACAAGGGTTCAAGTGCACCCTCGGCTCTGATGTAGGAGAGCCGAGGGTGCACTTGAATCCTTGTGCACCCTCAGCTCTGCTACATCAGAGCCGAGGGTGCGCTTGAACCCTTGTGCACACTCTGCTTCATCAAGCTAATAGAATGCATTGGCCAGCGCTGATTGGCCAATGTATTCTATTAGCCTGATGAAGTAGAGCTGAATGTGTGTGCTAAGCACACACATTCAGCTCTACTTCATCGGGCTAATAGAATGCATTGGCCAGCGCTGATTGGCCAGAGTACGGAACTCGACCAATCAGCGCTGGCTCTGCTGGAGGAGGCGGAGTCTAAGATCGCTCCACACCAGTCTCCATTCAGGTCCGACCTTAGACTCCGCCTCCTCCGGCAGAGCCAGTGCTGATTGGCCGAAGGCTGGCCAATGCATTCCTATGCGAATGCAGAGACTTAGCAGTGCTGAGTCAGTTTTGCTCAACTACACATCTGATGCACACTCGGCACTGCTACATCAGATGTAGCAATCTGATGTAGCAGAGCCGAGGGTGCACTAGAACCCCTGTGCAAACTCAGTTCACGCTAATAGAATGCATTGGCCAGCGCTGATTGGCCAATGCATTCTATTAGCCCGATGAAGTAGAGCTGAATGTGTGTGCTAAGCACACACATTCAGCACTGCTTCATCACGCCAATACAATGCATTAGCCAGTGCTGATTGGCCAGAGTACGGAATTCGGCCAATCAGCGCTGGCTCTGCTGGAGGAGGCGGAGTCTAAGGTCGGACCTGAATGGAGACTGGTGTGGAGCGATCTTAGACTCCGCCTCCTCCAGCAGAGCCAGCGCTGATTGGCCGAATTCCGTACTCTGGCCAATCAGCACTGGCTAATGCATTGTATTGGCGTGATGAAGCAGTGCTGAATGTGTGTGCTTAGCACACACATTCAGCTCTACTTCATCGGGCTAATAGAATGCATTGGCCAGTGCTGATTGGCCGAATTCCGTACTCTGGCCAATCAGCACTGGCTAATGCATTGTATTGGCGTGATGAAGCAGTGCTGAATGTGTGTGCTTAGCACACACATTCAGCTCTACTTCATCGGGCTAATAGAATGCATTGGCCAATCAGCGCTGGCCAATGCATTCTATTAGCGTGAACTGAGTTTGCACAGGGGTTCTAGTGCACCCTCGGCTCTGCTACATCAGATTGCTACATCTGATGTAGCAGTGCCGAGTGTGCATCAGATGTGTAGTTGAGCAAAACTGACTCAGCACTGCTAAGTCTCTGCATTCGCATAGGAATGCATTGGCCAGCCTTCGGCCAATCAGCGCTGGCTCTGCCGGAGGAGGCGGAGTCTAAGGTCGGACCTGAATGGAGACTGGTGTGGAGCGATCTTAGACTCCGCCTCCTCCAGCAGAGCCAGCGCTGATTGGTCGAGTTCCGTACTCTGGCCAATCAGCACTGGCCAATGCATTTCTATGGGGAAAAGTTAGCTTGCGAAAATCGCAAACTGACAGGGATTTCCATGAAATAAAGTGACTTTTATGCCCCCAGACATGCTTCCCCTGCTGTCCCAGTGTCATTCCAGGGTGTTGGTATCATTTCCTGGGGTGTCATAGTGGACTTGGTGACCCTCCAGACACGAATTTGGGTTTCCCCCTTAACGAGTTTATGTTCCCCATAGACTATAATGGGGTTCGAAACCCATTCGAACACTCGAACAGTGAGCGGCTGTTCGAATCGAATTTCGAACCTCGAACATTTTAGTGTTCGCTCATCTCTAATAATGATATATATAATGAGCGTGTTGCTGGTGTTGATGATCCACCTCATCTCCACTTGAGGAGAGCTCTGTGACTTCCGGCTCCTTCATAGCTCTCTTTGTTTGTTTGTTTCTAACATATATATATATATATATATATATATATATATATATATATACATACACATATATATATATATATATATATATATATATATATATATACACACATATATATATATATATATATATATATATATATATATATATATATATATATACACACACAGTAGAGACCAAAAGACACACCTTCTCATTCAAAGAGTTTTCTGTATTTTCCTGACTATGACAATTGTGGATTCACACTGAAGGCATCAAAACTATGAATTATCACATGTGGAATTATATACTTAACAAAAAAGTGTGACACAGCTGACAATCTGTCTTATATTCTTGGTTCTTCAAAGTAGCCACCTTTTGCTTTGATTCCTGCTTTGCACACTCTTGGCATTCTCTTGATGAGCTTCTAGAGGTAGTCACCGGAAATGGTTTTCACTTCACAGGTGTGCCCTGTCAGGTGTAATAAGTGGGATTTCTTGCCTTATAAATGGGGTTGGGACCATCAGTTGTGTTGTGCAGAAGTCAGGTGGATACAGCTGATAGTCCTACTGAATAGACTGTTAGAATTTGTATTATGGCAAGAAAAAAGCAGCTAAGTAAAGAAATATGAGTGGCCATCATTACTTTAAGAAATGAAGGTCAGTCAGTCCGAAAAATTGGGAAAACTTTGAAAGTGTCCCCAAGTATATTTGCAAAAACCATCAAACGCTACAAAGAAACTGGCTCACATGAGGACCGCCCCAGGAAAGGAAAACCAAGAGTCACCTCTGCTGCGGAGGATAAGTTCATCCGAGTCACCAGCCTCAGAAATCACAGGTTACCAGCAGCTCAGATTAGAGAGCAGGTCAATGCCAACCAGAGTTCTAGCAGCAGACACATCTCTACAACAACTGGTAAGAGGAGACTTTGTGCAGCCGCCGGCCTTCATGGTAAAATAGCTGCTAGAAAACCACTGCTAAGGAGCGGCAACAAGCAGAAGAGACTTGTTTGGGCTAAAGAACACAAGGAATGGACATTAGACCAGTGGAAATCTGTGCTTTGGTCTGATGAGTACAAATTTGAGATCTTTGGTTCCAACCACCGTGTCTTTCTGCAACGCAGAAAAGGTGAAACTGATGGACTCTACATGCTTGGTTCCCACCAATGGTGTGGGGGTGCTTTGCTGGTGACACTGTTGGGGATTTATTCAAAATTGAAGGCATACTGAACCAGCATGGCTACCACAGCATCTTACAGCGGCATGCTATTCCAGCCAGTTTGCGTTTAGTTGGACCATCATTTATTTTTCAACAGGATAATGACCCCAAACACCTCAAGGCTGTGTAAGGGCTATTTGATCAAGAAGGAGAGTGATGGGGTGCTACACCAGATGACCTGGCCTCCACAGTCACCAGACCTAAACTCTGACTTCCACAGTCACCTGACCTAAACCCAATCGAGATGGTTTGGGGTGAGCTGGACCTCAGAGTGAAGGCAAAAAGGCTAACAAGTTCTAAATATTTCTGGGAACTCCTTCAAGACTGTTGGAAGACCATTTCCGGTGACTACCTCTTGAAGCTCATCAAGAGAAAGCCAACAGTGTGCAAAGCAGGAATCAAAGCAAAAGTTGTCTACTTTGAAGAACCGAGAATATAAGACAGATTTTCACTTTTTTGCTAAGTATATAATTCCACATGTGTTACTTCATAGTTCTGAAGCCTTCAGTGTGAATCTACAATTTTCATAGTCATGAAAATACAGAAAACTCTTTGAATGAGAAGGCTGGCTGTGATCAAGGCTGTTCCAAAGGAATGGACTTTTGGAAATTCTGAGCTCAAACCAGTGATGGAAATTTTGACTGTTTTCAGTACCCTGGACCATTTGGCTCCACTCACTGAAAATAGACAACTCTTTTGGCTTCCAAAGGTCAGCTGAGAGACACTATCGATTTCACCACCTATGCAGTATCGGATCTTCAAATTGATATTGATATGATATTGACCTTTTTTTTACCATTTGATGCATAGACTGATACAGAGGGGTTCAATGATTGGAAGCCTTTTATTGGTTTAATGGTTGTCTAATAAGCTTTGTTCTTATTGTCCCTGTAACATCCTTATTCCTCATACTGTAGATTATAGGATTCAACATCGGTGTCACTGCTGTATATAGAATGGACAGAGTCTTATCTGTCTCAGGCCAGTAAGTGGAGCGAGGTCTCAGATACATGAACATAATGGTGCCATAGTAGAGAGACACCACGGTGAGGTGGGAGGCACATGTGGAGAAAGCTTTTTGTCTCCCTTGTGAAGAACGGATCTTCAAAATGGTGGAGATGATGTGGATGTATGAAATAAGAGTCAAGAAGAAAGAACACATGGCTACGATCCCAGCTCCAATATACATGACGATCTCATTGAGAAAAGTGTCTTTACAAGACAGTCGAAAGAATGGAGGCATCTCACAGAAGAAGTGCTCGACATGGTGGGATCTACAGTAGGGTAGATGGAAGGTGAGGGACACATGAAGGGCTGAGTTCAAAAAACAAATGCTCCAAGTTCCAGCAGCTAAGCAGGAGCACAGTGTCTTGCTCATGATGTTCCTATAGTGCAATGGCTTACAAATGGCTACAAACCTATCGTAAGCCATGACGGCGAGCAGAATGCACTCTGTGGATCCCAACGACAGACTGATGTACATTTGAAGTGCACATCCCAATAGAGAAATACTTCTGTCCCTGGACATAGTATTTATGAGGGTTTGGGGAACAATGGTGGAAGAGAAGCAGATGTCAATAACAGAGAGGTTGCTCAGGAAGAAGTACATGGGGGTCTGTAGTTTTGAGTTGATCCTC
The DNA here is from genome assembly GCF_031893055.1 of Leptodactylus fuscus. Classification (NCBI taxonomy): domain Eukaryota; kingdom Metazoa; phylum Chordata; class Amphibia; order Anura; family Leptodactylidae; genus Leptodactylus; species Leptodactylus fuscus. Next base: position 140,190,515 of record NC_134271.1, read on the forward strand.
ACCACAATGACTAGTAGAAAATTTCCTGACAATGTGATCAAATACATCACCAAGAACACAAAAACACAGATAACCTGAAGATACGGGACATTGGTCAGACCAAGGAGGATGAATCTTACTGGAGATGTTCCATTTGAGTCTTCCATTATATTTGTGGATTCTGGACACAGGTGACAAAACTTAACAATTAAGTCGTACAGAACTATAAAAATTTGTTAATTGATTTCAGATAGAGCGGTCAAAATGTGGAGTTCCCAAGAAGTCATAATGGTGGAAACTATGACGACACTCAAACAAGGGCAATAATTATTCTAGAACTGAATAAGATAATTGATCTAGAGGAGATAAACTAGTAGATCTCTGAATTTTTTTATTTTTATAACCATTAGGCCATTGGATCAGATTTAGCTTAAGCCTTATCCTATGTATCACATTTTGTACAATTTGGAGGGGGTTTTTTTTGCCTTCAGGCCACATCCCCATCTCACTAAACCATATCTGTTTTCTGAGTAAGTTAGAAAATTCTAGTCTAAAACTATATAAATATGACAAACTTTGGGCAAATTGGCTGATTTGGGAAAATCTTACACCGAGATTATGTCAAAACCACAATTGCAAAGCTCTATACTTGTTTTGGTAAGTGATTTTTAGCACTGATTGTAAGCCAATATCAGAAGCGGGCTGAACCCTCAGAGCAGGTACAAATCCTAACGTCATACCTTGACCATTATGCGCGATAGTGATGCATAAGACCAAACAAATTACTGATTTGCGAATAAGACCCGAAATCTGCTTCATTCCTTGTGCTGTGTTTCATTGTCACTGCCTCTTAGAAAAATGCCATTGCCTCATCCGATTCCTAGAAACCATAGTAAAGGAAAATACAAATTTTTGAATTTTTTGAAAAAGATTTTAGAACTTCATGTTAATATATCTCTCTATATTATAAAAATGAATTCTTGTCTGTCTGTCTGTCTGTCTGTCTGTCTGTCTGTCTGTCTGTCTGTCTGTCCTCTAATGCAAACCAAACGACTGGACCGATCTTCACCAAATTTGGTACAGAGATACTTCAGATATCCGAGAAGGTTTAAGATGAGACTCCAACTCACTCGGACGTACCGTTGCTGAGATACAGCATTTCAAACACAGTGCCCCCCCCCTTAGCCAATACAAACCTGCAAGACTTTCACTCATATTCCAACTGCAATACACACGGTCACTCCACATGCACAATACAACACTGATATCCAAACTGAGATACATGCATCAGAGGATTAGATACACAGATCAGCACACAGTATCACACGCCAGAGGATTAAATACGCACTTCTGCACACAGTTCCACACACTGAAGGATTTGATACGTGCATCTGCACACGGTTCCACATGCCGAAGGATTAGGTACAGGCGTCTACACACAGTTCCACACTCCAGAGAATTAGATACGCGCGTCTGCACACATTTGTACACGCCATAGGATTAGATACACGCGTCTGCACACAGTTCCACACTCCAGAGGATTAGATACGCGCGTCTGCACACAGTTGTACACGCCATAGGATTAGATACACGCACCTGCACAGTACCACATGCAGTAGGATTAGATATGCGCGTCTACACATAGTTCCACATGCCGAAGGATTAGATACGCACCTCTTCACACAATACCACACAGGGGAGGATTAGATACATGCCTCATCACACAGTACCACAAGCCAGAGAATTAGATACGCGTCTCAGCACACAGTATCACACGGGGGGGGGGATTAGATACGCGCGTTTGCACACAGTACCACATGGGGGAGGATTAGATACGCACATCTACACACAGTACCACACGCCGTAGGATTAGATACGCGCCTCTTCACACAATACCACACAGGGGAGGATTAGATACACGTGTCTTCACACAGTTGTACACGACATAGGATTAGATACACGCGTCTACACACAGTACCACATGCCGTAGGATTAGATATGCGCGTCTGCACACAGTACCACATGCTGTAGGATTAGATACGTGTGTCTACACACAGTTCCACACGCTGTAGGATTAGATACGCGCCTCTTCACACAATACCATACAGGGGAGGATTAAATACGCGCGTCTGCACACAGTACCACACGCCAGAGTATTAGATAAGCGCGTCTGTACACAGTACCAAATTCCGTAGGATTAGATACGCGCATCTGCACACAGTACTACATGCCGTAGGATTAGATACCCACGTCTACACACAGTTCCACACGCCGTAGGATTAGATACACGCCTCTTCACACAATACCACACAGGGGAGGATTAGATACGTGGATCTGCACACAGTACCACACGACCGAGGGTTAGATGTGCACGTCTGCACACAGTTACACACGCTGAAGGATTAGATACGCGTGTCTGCTCTAAGTACCACACGGGGGAGGATTAGATACGCACATCTGCACACAATTCAACACGCTGGAGGATTAGATATGCATGTCTTCACATAGTACCACCGCCAGAGGATTAGATACGCGTTTATACACACAGTATCACACGGGGAAGGATTAGATATATGCATCTGCACACAGTACCACACTCCAGAGGATTGGATATGCACATCTGCACACAGTTCCATACGCCGGAGGATTAGAAACGCACGTCTGCACACTGTACCACATGCCGTAGTATTAGATACGTGCGTCTGCACACAGTTTCACATGCTGGAGGATTAGATACGCGCGTCTACACACAGTACCATACGCCGGGGGATTGGATACATGCATCTGCACACAGTTCCACACACCAGAGGATTAGATAAGCAGGTCTGCACACAGTACCACATGCCATAGGATTAGATACGTGCGTCTGCTTACAGATCCACACGCCAGAGGAATAAATACATGCATCTTCACACAGTTGTACACGCCATAGAATTAGATACACACGTCTGCATACAGTACCACATGCTGTAGGATTAGATACGCGCGTCTACACCCAGTGCCACACGCCGTAGGATTAGATACGCGCCTCTTCACACAATACCACACAGGGGAGGATTATATACGTGCATCTGAACACAGTACCACACTTTGGAAGATTAGATACAGGCCTCTGCACACAGTACCACATGCCAGAGAATTAGATACACGTCTCAGCACACAGTTCCACATGGGGGAGGATTAGATACGTGCATCTGCACACAGTACCACATGGGGGAGGATTAGATACGCGCATCTGCACACAGTACTGCATGCCAGAATCATTAGATACGCGTGTCTGCACACAGTTTCACTTACTGGAGGATTAGATACGCGCCTCTTCACACAATACCTCACGGGAAGGATTAGATATGTGCATCTGCACAAAGTACCACACCAACAAGGATTGGATACTTGCATCTAAATACAGTACTACACGGGGAAGGATTAGATATAGCTTTACTCCAGGTATCCATAACAACTGATCACAGGTTTTTCACTGACATTCAAAATGAGATTCACATAATCACATGACGCTTATGGACATACACACAAACCACATACAAAATACACTAGTACAAAACTGGACAATTCTTATGGGGCCACTACACAAACATAAAATGTAATATACCCGTGCGAAGCCGGGTCCTCCCTCTAGTATATATATATATATATATATATATATATATATATATATATATATATATTTATTAAGAACCTGGTATGTAACAACAAGAACCTTATACAACACTTACAAAGGGTTACAAAACATATGTTGGAAACACAAAATCTTCATTAGGATCATAAAATAATAACAGGGAACCGCGTAGAATTGGGGAAATCACTTACAAGAAAATGGATACAAAAAGGAAGTATAAGAATCATCTGGCAGGAAACTGACTAACCGCTCTTATTTTATCCCAGCACCTTTTTCCACCATGATGGTCTTCCTTCTATGAAACCTTTATGAGGTCTTCACATTCCACACACAAACTCATTATCTTCTCACAAATTTCGGATGATGTCTTGAATGAGAGGAAATATGAGATAGTGAGTCAATGAGTAAATCTCAATCCAACATACACAGAAAGACCTTTATTTGGTTATATCATTCAGTACATGAAACAAAATTTTTGATTTGTATTTTAGACTGACTGCTGAGCCGGTGTATCTAAGGCTACGTGTGATACTGTGCTGCCAGGCTAGAATATCTATTTTAGTTTCCTCCTGTGTTATCTTTTGAGGTTCTGGTTTACACCAAATGACTAAGGCTCTTGGCTCTTTACTACTACACCAGGTTTGAGAACTTTTTGACATTTCATACAAATTTCATGATATTTTTGAAAGACTTACATTATGGAGAACTCCTCTCTGGGTTTTCTTTGACCAAATTGCCAAATATTTCTTTTGGAAAGCTCTAAGATTATCTTTAGAATTCTTCAGTCCTTTCGTCACAGTATGGTGACCCTACAAGGATGACTACCCAATGCACAGCAAACTGTAATGCTGGTAGCTTCCTTTATACAGATCTTGTGTTACCAGAATAATATATTAGTCCCCTGTGTACATCATTAAACTGAAAGAAGAGCGCTGAAGTCTCTAGATTTCCCTGTATAATACATACTCTCATGGCACCAGGATTTTTTTTTTTTTTAGATTTCAAGTTTTGAAAAAGTTTCCCAAACATATACTTTATACGTGGATGAGAGCAAGTCCACAGTGACCACATGTGACAGAGTATGGAGATGCCGTGGACAGCGATTTGTTGCCTGAATCTTCCCACATGACCGGTTTGGCAGTTGGTCAGTAACGGTGTGGGGTGGCATTTCTTTGGAAGGCCAGACAGCCCTTCATGGGCTAGCCAAATGTACTCTGACTGCCATTAGGTACTAGGATGAGATCTTCAGACCCATTGTGAGACCATATGTAGGTGCAGTAGGCCTTGGGTTCCTTCTGATGCATGACAATGCTAGACCTCATATGGCTGAAGTATGTCAGCAGTTTCTGCAAGATGAAGGCATTCATGCTATGGACTGATCTACCAACTTCCCAGACCTTAAACCAATAAAGCAAATCTGGGACATCATGTCTCGTTCCATGCGCTAACAACACGTCGAACCACAGACTGTCTGTTATGGTTCTGGGTATATATATAAAAATAATATTTTTAAAACCGCAGAACCTCTTGGGCTGCAAAGGCACTGCAGCGAGGTCCACAGGCCCTATGGGCGGCTGTATGTCTGTACGCGACAGTATGGCGGTACAGCACAGTATGAACTGGGAGCAACACACGTTCACCAGTTAACTCACTGAGTGACGGACAGTGCAGCTCCCAATGTGAACAGGCTGAAAGCAAATACTAGACAGCTGCCCAGGGTTAACACTCACCCTAGGTCAGCGACAAACAATCCCCGGTAATAGCTAGGGGGCTCCTGCACACAGCTAGGAGGAGGCAAACACCTAGGACCCTGTAGTAGCTAGGAGAGCTCCTGCACACCGCTAGGAGCTTCCAATGATGTTAGGCAAGGCGAGCACGGCTATCTGGGAAACCACACCTGCTGCAGCTCCACAGGCCGGAACAATGTCTATTGCTCCAGGCCTTGGTGTAGAGCTGTCAGTCATTCAGGGTTTACTGGTCTATCTAGTAGCACCCTACACTGCAACCTGCCTGAACACTGGAGACTCTCCCTGGGACTACAGTCATTAGGTCTGGTAACTTTCAGATAAAGTGTGAGCGCCGGGCGGGCGTCGACTCACTCCTTTTAAAGGGAAGTTCCCGCCCAATAGGGGCGGTGGCCATGACCTCACCGCTCATGCTCAGTCGGGGAGAACTGGCACTTAGGCTGTGAGCGGCTCCAAAAAGTCCGAGCATGCTCAGTCGGAGAAAACTGAGTCTTAGTCTCCAAAGACTTCACTGCACGCCGCCGGGAGCGAGGGTTGGATTGGCCCGCAGGTGGCGCTGTGCGCCGGAAGGCAAATCTGCGGGACCCCATCCTAACATTACCCCCCCCCCCCAGCGCCCCCCCCCTCAAAAGCCGCAATAAGGTCTGGTGCGTCAACATCCTCTGCGCGCACCCAAGACCAATCCTCCGGCCCGAAACCTGTCCAGTCGACCAGGTAGAATTTCTGTCTCCGGACCTCCCTGGAATCGAGAATGGAGTCGATCTCGAAGTCGCTCTCTGCTGATTCAGGTTCCGAGGGTATAGGAGGGGAGAAGGCGTTAGTGTGCACGGGCTTCAATAAGGAGACGTGGAAAGTGTCTGCAATGCGCCAACTAGGAGGGAGTTTAAGGCGATAAGTGACCGCATTCACCTGGGCGACAACCTCAAAAGGACCCACATAGCGTGGGGCGAATTTAGCTGAGGCTACCTTCAACCTAATATATCTGGCTGAGAGTCACACTCGATCCCCAGGCTGGAAAGAGGGACCGGGACGGCGGCGAGTGTCAGCCGTGGTTCGCATCCTCTCTTTAGCAGCCGACAGAGCCTCCTGCGTGGAGTCCCATACGAATCGAGCCTCCGTGGCCCATTCCCTCACCGCGGGCAACAGGGACTCCGCAGGAAAAGGGACCGGTACCCGTGGATGTTGCCCGTTGTTTAGGAGGAACGGGGTCTTCCCTGTGGCATCCGCAAGGGCATTGTTGAGAGCAAACTCTGCCCAGGGGAGCAAAGATGCCCAGTTGTCATGGTGAGCGGAGATGAAGTGGCGAAGATACGTCGCCAGTGACTGGTTGGTGCGCTCCACCAGACCATTAGTCTGTGGGTGATAGGCCGAAGAGAAACAGAGCTCGACCTCCATCAAACGGCAAAGTTCTCGCCAGAACCGGGCTGAGAACTGGGTACCCCGGTCAGTCACCACTCTGTCGGGCATGCCATGCAGGCGGAAGACATGCGTGACAAAGAGCTGCGCCAACTCCCTAGCTGTGGGCAACTTGGGTAAAGCCACTAGATGGGACATCTTGGAGAAGTGGTCCGTAATGACCAAAATGACCCTATGGCTAGATAAGAGGGGCAGGTCCACAATGAAATCCATCCCCACTGTATCCCATGGTCTATCAGGGACTGGAAGGGGCTGAAGCAGACCTGCGGGCAACTCCCTAGAGGGCTTATTATGGGCGCAGGGCACACATGCCCGCACAAACTCCCTGACATCCCGAGCCATTCCAGGCCAGAAATAGGATCTGCCCAGGAGTTCCTGCGTTCTCCTGCTCCCGAAGTGTCCCCCAATACGTGAGGAGTGCGCCCAGGTGAGCATCTCCCGATGCCTATCAGATGGCACAAAAGTTTTGTCGGGCGGCCCCCGTTCTTGGGATAGAGGAGAGACCACCCGAACCCTCTCGGAGGGAATAATGAGACGCTCCGTTTCAGTGGCCTCATCAAGAGGATCAGACGAGCGGGAGAGAGTGTCCGCTCGCACATTCTTCTCCCCAGGCAAAAAATGAAGGGTGAAATTAAACCTAGAAAAGAAAAGAGACCACCTAGCCTGGCGAGGATTTAACCGCTGGGCGGTCTGGAGGTACAACAAGTTCTTGTGATCGGTATAAACCTCTAAAGGGTGTCTGGATCCCTCTAAGAGGTGTCGCCATTCCTGAAAAGCCAACTTCATAGCAAGTAGCTCACGATCCCCTATCGAATAATTCCTTTCTGCGGGGGAGAATGACTTGGAAAAGAAGAAACAGGGGCGCCTTCTTCCCTGTGTGTCTTTTTGTGACAGAACCGCTCCCGCGCCGACCGAGGAAGCATCCACCTCCACATAGAAGGGCTTATCCAAGTCTGGTCGGTGCAGAATAGGAGAGCGTGAAAAATGAGACTTAAGGGTGGAGAACGCGTTCGACACCTCTTGAGTCCAAACCTTAGGGTTCATGCCTTTACGGGTAAGAGCCACCAGCGGTGCCGCCAAAGTAGAAAAATGGGGAATAAACTGACGGTAGTAATTAATAAACCCCATAAACCGCTGGATGGCCTTCAGTGAGCGGGGTTCCGGCCATTCTTGGACTGCGGACATCTTGGAGGGGTCCATGGCCAGACCTGTGCCAGATATGATGTAACCCAGAAAAGGCAGAGAGGACTGTTCAAACAAACATTTTTCTAACTTGGCGTATAGCCGATTTGCACGGAGGCGTTTTAGCACCTCAGCGACAGCGGCTCTATATGTGCGGAGATCCGCAGAAAAAATAAGTATGTCGTCCAAATATACAACGACTGAGATCTGGAGTAGATCCCGGAAAATATCATTCATGAAATCTTGGAAGACAGCAGGGGCATTGCACAGGCCAAAAGGCATCACAAGATACTCATAATGGCCGTCGCGGGTGTTAAATGCGGTCTTCCATTCGTCCCCCTCACGGATGCGGATCAGGTTATACGCCCCCCTCAGATCCAATTTAGTAAAGACGGTAGCCCCACGTAACCTGTCAAACAGCTCAGAGATCAGGGGAAGAGGGCATTTATTCTTCACTGTGACAGCGTTTAGACCCCAATAGTCAATGCAGGGGTGTAGAGAGCCGTCCTTCTTGGCTACAAAGAAGAAACCGGCGCCAGCTGGTGACGCTGATTTCCTGATAAACCCCCTGGCTAGGTTATCCCTGTTGTATTCTGACATGGCCTCAGTCTCAGGTACCGATAATGGATACACATGACCTCTAGGAGGTACAGCTCCAGAGATCAACTCTATGGGGCAGTCATAGGGGCGGTGAGGTGGCAGACTCTTCGCTGCCCTCTTAGAGAACACATCCGCAAAGGCAGAATATTGGGGTGGCAGGCCCGAGAGGTCGGGCATCACGGGTTGGAGAGTGACCTGCTCTGATGGTAACAGGCAATGCTGGTGACAGTGCTCTCCCCAGGACAATATCTCCCCAGTGACCCAATTAATGTGCGGAGAGTGTTGGCGAAGCCACGGGAGCCCCAGGAGAAGATCATCCATACCCTCATGCAGGGCCAAGAATGAAATGGTCTCCTTATGTCTAGATGGAAGGGACATGCTTAGCGGTACCGTTCGTTGTGTGATTTCAACGGGTAAGATGGAGCCATTCACGACTCGCACCTTAATTGGCTGAGGAAGAAACACCAACGGAATGCCTTTTTTGCATGCAAACTCAGAAGACATAAACACCCCGTCTGCTCCTGAGTCTATACACGCCTTGGCAGATATCGTGCGGGTACCTTCCACTAGAAGAACAGTGAAAACTAGTTTGGTGGGCGGTATAGACATCGCTAGTGATCCCCCACCAATGGATACTAGCGGCTGGCGTTTCCCTGCCCCTTAGGACAGTGAGATGAGAGATGCCCTGGCAGGCGGCAGGAGAAACATACATAATCTCGCCTTGGACGCCGGGGCGTGGCTCCGGCGCGAGAAATGTCCATAGACTCAGGGGTACCCTCTATTGGCCGTGCTGGAGGACTGGAAGAGGGGAATATGGGAGCCAAACGGATACGGGCTCGGTTGGTCGCCACCTCCAGTTTCCGTGCGCTGTGCCGCAAGTCAATGCGGGTGGCCAGGGCGATTAGCGCTTCTAGGGTCAGGGGAACCTCCCGGGTTGCTAAAGCATCCTTGACATGGGAGGCCAATCCTTTCCAGAACACTGGCACCAAGGCCTTATCCGGCCAATCGATCTCGGATGCCAGTGTCCTAAATTGTACTGCGTATGTACTAACGGGGCCCGAACCCTGGCTTAGGTCGAGTAGCTGCAGGGCCGAGTCAAAAGTGACCCGTGGACCCAGGAAGACCTGTTTCAGGGACCCTAGGAATGTTACGGCGCATGTAGTGACAGGGTCGCCCCGCTCCCACAATGGCGTAGCCCACTCCAAGGCCCGACCTGCCAGAAGGGAGATTACAAACCCCACCTTACTTTTTTCAGTGGGGAATGCGGCCGGCTGTACCTCAAAATGGATTGTACACTGGCTTATAAAACCCCTACACTCCCTCGACTCTCCTGAGAATTTATTGGGGAGAGCCAGACGGAGGGTTGCGCCAGTAGCCGATGGTGTTTGGGCTAAGGCTTGTGCCAGCGACTGTGCAGTAAGGGGGGCATCCCCTGTTGCTGGTGCTCGCTGCTCCAGCGACTGCAGACGAGCTTCTAATTGCTGCACATAGCGCTGCAACTGCGCGTGCTCAGACATAGCAGCAAGACCTTGGCTCACACTTATGTTATGGTTCTGGGTATATATATAAAAATAATATTTTTAAAACCGCAGAACCTCTTGGGCTGCAAAGGCACTGCAGCGAGGTCCACAGGCCCTATGGGCGGCTGTATGTCTGTATGCGACAGTATGGCGGTACAGCACAGTATGAACTGGGAGCAACACACGTTCACCAGTTAACTCACTGAGTGACGGACAGTGCAGCTCCCAATGTGAACAGGCTGAAAGCAAATACAAGACAGCTGCCCAGGGTTAACACTCACCCTAGGTCAGCGACAAACATAATCCCCGGTAATAGCTAGGGGTGCTCCTGCACACAGCTAGGAGGAGGCAAACACCTAGGACCCTGTAGTAGCTAGGAGAGCTCCTGCACACCGCTAGGAGCTTCCAATGATGTTAGGCAAGGCGAGCATGGCTATCTGGGAAACCACACCTGCTGCAGCTCCACAGGCCGGAACAATGTCTATTGCTCCAGGCCTTGGTGTAGAGCTGTCAGTCATTCAGGGTTTACTGGTCTATCTAGTAGCACCCTACACTGCAACCTGCCTGAACACTGGAGACTCTCCCTGGGACTACAGTCATTAGGTCTGGTAACTTTCAGATAAAGTGTGAGCGCCGGGCGGGCGTCGACTCACTCCTTTTAAAGGGAAGTCCCCGCCCAATAGGGGCGGTGGCCATGACCTCACCGCTCATGCTCAGTCGGGGAGAACTGGCACTTAGGCTGTGAGCGGCTCCAAAAAGTCCGAGCATGCTCAGTCGGAGAAAACTGAGTCTTAGTCTCCAAAGACTTCACTGCACGCCGCCGGGAGCGAGGGTTGGATTGGCCCTCAGATGGCGCTGTGCGCCGGAAGGCAAATCTGCGGGACCCCATCCTAACACTGTCCAAGAGTCAACTAATGCTTTAATCCAGGTCTGGGAGGAGATCCCTTTGGAGAAACCACCATCGCCTAATCAGGAACATGCCCAAGTGTTGTAGGGAGGTCATACAGGCACACTGAGGCCACACACACAATACTGAGTGTTATGATCATCAGGTCAACTAAAAAAAAAAAAAGATAACTAAATAAACAATAATCTACGGAGCCCAACTGGGCTCTGAGCCGCAGACCCACCCTGGTGTGAACAAACACCGTCAGTAAGCGTCACTGCCGGCCTACTTCACCAACTGGGTGAACTCTGTCGTCTCACAGAGACAGTCTCTGCAGCTCAGAGCAGATCGAGCATGCCCACCAGCTGCAAAGAAGCCAAGTCCTGCTACGCCGAACTTCCAGCAACAGGGAAATTGTGACAGCTGGCAGGACGCCACAACAGCAGAACATGCTTCAACCGATCCCTTGGCCACAGCTGCCACACTCTCACTACTGAGCCTCATCAGGAGCATGTCCAGGCATTGTAGGAAGGTCATACAAGCACGTGGAGGTTACATACACTACTGAGCCTCATCAGAAGCATGCCCAGGCCTTGTAGGGAGGTCATACAGATTCATGGAGGCCACACACACTACTGAGCCTCATCAAGAATTTGCCCAGGCCTTGCAGGGAGTTCATCTTACAGGCACATGGAGACCACACGCACTATTGAGCCTCATCAGGAGCATGCCCAGGTTTTGTAGGGAGGTCATACAGGCACGTGGAGGCCAAACACTTTACTAAGCCTCATCAGGAACATGCCCAGATTTTGTAGGGAGGCCACACACACTACTGATCTTTATTTCCTTGTCTTGAGGCATTTCCACTAAAGTTGGATCTGCCTGTTATTTGATTTTCCACTTTGATTTTGAGAACCATTCCAAACCCTGATCCAGATCTGACCTCTGTTGGATATTCATTTACATTTACATTTATCATTTTTGTTTTATTATTTTCAACACCTTACACGATGTATCACCATTCCAACTAATTCTAAGTAGAAATTAGGGAAAAAAAATAAAAACTCTGCCAAAAAAAAAGAAATAATTGAGCAGAGGTCCAATCAGTAACTGAGGTCACTGAGTAAAGCTCGGGGATGCAAAAAAAACAAACAAAAAAGCAAAAAAAAAAACATGGGGGAGGTTGATTAAAATAAATAAATAAATAGCTCCCAAAAAGGGGCTTAATCTGCAAATCAGCAGCCAGGGGAAACAGAGAGATAAAATAAATTCAAAAGAGTGGTGGATAGAGGGACAGAAGATAATGCCAGGAGGCACTGCTGGAGTCTCTTGACCAGGAGATGTGGAATGGTGGCTTACGAGTAGGCACAGATCATTGGTAATATAAAATAATCACAGGTGTCAGAATATGGTGACACCAAGAATTACTTTTTTTTTTGCAAAGTTTTGAATTTTTAAGGGGAAAAATTGTAAAAATAAACATAATAAACTGAAGTCCCCAAATCAATGACCTCATTATGTTTTGCTACCTCATCTATTTAGGCTGTCTTCACAAGATTGTGAAATAATGACCAGATGTTGACCATATTTCCCAAACCGAACATTGATCTGAGACCTAGACTTCAAGCATCATGGTCATCTACTGTCCCATATTATAAACATATTTTCAGTACCAGGCAGTAGTCCCATGCCCTCTACATGTATTGTCCCCATCCATTGATATGCAGTCCATCCCTACCATAGAACCTGTGGCCCACATCAAAGTCAGCTCAGCTCTCTAAAAACCCAAACCTCACATTTCTATACCAGCTCTGGAGCTACTTATCTTCCACTGCTTCTCTGGTACGTTTGGTACAGGTTCACCCTCCAACTACCTCTATCTTTGTTCAAATTTACCCAGGGCCACCGATAGGGCAGTACTACCGCTACTGGCGTCAGGGGCCTGTCCAAATTGAAAAATTGGGGGGGTGGGGGGTGGGGGGGGCGGCCCCTGGCGCCAGCAGAAGCAGTCCAAGGGCTGGATTGGGGGACGGGCACTGATCGGGGCCCTGACATTTCGATCGTGCCCACTGCCCAGGCCCCAGGTCAGAGGAGGTTGTTTAAGCTGCCGCCCGGTGCTATGCTACATAAAAATGGCTGTAGCGCAGCAGCGGGAGAATGTCCCGGACCTTGGGCCCGCCCCCTGTAGCATAGCAACGTTTTAGCCAATCCAGCCGCAGCTCTTTTTCTGATGCCCTGACGCTGAGCATGGCGGCTGCATTTTGGAGCGGAGGCCAGACCTGCAAAAAACTGATTTTATTGCCCCCAAATCTTTCAATTACTTCAACTCCCAGCAGCTCCAGATGCTCTGGAGCTGCTGAGAGTTGTAGTGCACCCACCCTATAGATAATGTCTAGAGATGAGCGAACACTAAAATGTTCGAGGTTCGAAATTCGATTCGAACAGCCGCTCAATGTTCGTGTGTTCGAACGGGTTTCGAACCCCATTATAGTCTATGGGGAACAGATACTCGTTAAGGGGGAAACCCAAATCCGTGTCTGGAGGGTCACCAAGTCCACTATGACACCCCAGGAAATGATGCCAACACCTCTGGAATGACACTGGGACAGCAGGGGAAGCATGCCTGGGGGCATCTAACACACCAAAGACCCTCTATTACCCCAACATCACTGCCTAACAACTACACACTTTCCACATTCAAAAAAACCTCTATCAAAGTGGGAAAATACCTGGAAACCTTCTTTACTCCCCAAATGGATGGACACAAACCCCAATTTAAGCTCAACAAACAGTAACAACCACCCCTTTAAATCACGTTCCCCATGACAACCACAAATGGAATAGGCAATGGGAATTCCAAAAGCCCTCACCCTTAACTGTCATTTTGAGTGTGTGTGTGTGTGTGTGTGTGTGTGTGTGTGTGATGTGGTAAGACCTTCCAAAATTCACTTTTCTAGCCCTTAACATGAGCCCTTCCAAACAAAGTTACATGACCTTAAGCTGAGCTACCAGCAGAGATTGAGGCCCTTGGCATGAGTAGAGCCTTGCACCAGCAGTGTTTTTGGCACTTAGGGTGAGTTGAGCCTTGTACCAGCGTGTGTCCCTTAACATCAGGCGGGCCCTAAGTTCTGCGCTTTGCACAAAAGTTCCACATTAACTATTCTGAATGGTACAAAGATTAGTAGGCCCGAGAACCAGGAACAGGTCTTGCAATGGCTGTCGGATAACGCTTAAAGCACATTGTCCACCAGCCAGTCAGCCTCTACCTCCTCTTACCCAACAGTCTTGTCCTCCTTCCACCCAAAATTCCCAATCTTCTCAGAACAATAACCCCAACTGTCCCTGCTCCCCAGAGCTGTTCTCCCTTCCTTTGACTGTACCGCAACCTGCCCCTCCATTTCGCGATTCCACGGACCTAACAGACGAGTATCTGTGTCCAGATGCTCAAACACTAGAGTCTCCTCCATTCCATCTCCGGTCGATTTGGTGGCGGATGACCAGCAACCCACCCTCATCGACGACGATGAGACGCAGTTGCTGTCAGGGCAGCCAGTTGACATGCGCATTGTGCAGGAGGAGGAGGCGAGACAGGAGTTGGAAGAGGAGGTGGTGGACGACGAGGACACCGACCCCACCTGGACAAGGCAGATGTCAAGCTGGGAAAGTAGTGTGGATGTTGAGGCAGGTGCAGCACCAAAAAGGGTAGCTAGAGGCAGAGACATGTCCAGAGGCAGAGGTCAGCTGCTTTGCCGAAGCCAGGCCAGACCCGGAATGTCCGAAGATGTTCCCTTTTGTACCCAGCCCAGAAAAACTCCCCCATCGAGGGCACGTTTCTTGAAGGTGTAGAGTTTTTTCAAGGAATGCGCCGAGGACAGATATAGTGTCGTCTACACAATTTGCCTCTCGAAATCGAGTAGGGGCCCTGAGAAGAGCAACCTGTCCACCACTTCAATGCACCGTCATTTGGAATCCAAGCAATGGAATCAGTGGCAGGCAGCAACGGCAGGACAAACGTCGCCCGCCGTTCATGCCACTGCCTCTGCTCACAGTGCTGGCGATGCACTCCAGAGGACGAGCCAGGACATCACTTCATCTGCCTCCGCCACTTTGTTGACTTCTCCCTCATCCTCCCCTGTTTCTGTCTTATCTCCTTCTCCTGCACCATCAAAGGCACCATCAGGCGCTTCTTTACAACAACCCACCATCTCTCAGACATTGGAGCGCCGGCAGAAATACACCGCTAACCACCCACCCACGCAAGCCTAGAACGCCAACATCGCTAAACTGCTGGCCCAGGAGAGGTTGGCGTTCCGGCTTGTTGAAACTCCCGCCTTCCCGGACCTGATGGCAACTGTGGCACCTCACTATGCCGTCTCAACTTCTCCCGGTGTGGCGTCCCCGCCTTGCACCAGCACGTGTCACTCAACATCAGGTGGGCCCTTAGTTCCGCGCTTTGCTGCAAGGTCCACTTGACCACCGACACTTGGACAAGCGCCTGTGATCAGGGATGCTGCAGTGCTTATCTTTAATGACAGGCAGGGTGAATGTGGTGGAGTCTGTTCCCCGGGTGCAAACTGGGGTGGCCTATCTCCTCTCCCAGGCCAAAATTCATGGCAGGAGTAGACTGAAACCCTACGACGCTGCAACCTCCACCACAGCTACTAGCGGCAAACGCTAAAACACTGGTGTGGGGAGACGTCAGCAGGCGGTGCTGAAGCTCATCAGCTTGGGGGACAGACAGCACAGTGCCTCCGAGGTCAGGGATGCCATCCTGGCTGAGATGGCATTTTTTTTTCCCTGCTACACCTGGGGCCTGGCATTTTTACGCCTGTGATAATGGCTGGAACCTGGTAGCGGCTCTGGAGCTTGCCAGCCTCCAACACGTTCCATGTTTGGCCCACGTCTAACCTAGTGGTGCAAAGTTTTTTAAAAACATACCCAAATGTACCGAAGCTACTGTTGAAAATGCGGCGCTTGTGCGCCCACTTTTGCAAGTGCACAGGAGTCGCTGCTAGCCTAAAAACACTCTAGCAAGGCCTACATCTGTCCAAACACAGGCTGTTGTCCGTCATTCACACACGCTGAAACCCTACAATACCATATCTTGAGCAGGGTGTGTGAGCTGCACAGACCTTTGATGGAGTTCCATCTACAAAACCCAAGGGTTCCTCAAAGTCAGCAACCAAAGTTTCTGCACCATGAGTTTCCAGGGGTGGCAGAGTTATGGCTAGGGGAAGAGGCATGGATAGGGATGATGTCTAGGGGCAAAAGCAGTGTGGATGTGGAGGCAAGCTAAGCAGGAAAAACTGGGGGTACAAGCTAAGGCATGGACTGGGGTGATGTCTAGGGGCAAAAGCAGTGTGGATGTGGAGGCAAGCTAAGCAGGAAAAACTGGGGATACAAGCTAAGGCATGGACTGGGGTGATGTCTAGGGGCAAAAGCAGTGTGGATGTGGAGGCAAGCTAAGCAGGAAAAACTGGGGGTACAAGCTAAGGCATGGACTGGGGTGATGTCTAGGGGCAAAAGCAGTGTGGATGTGGAGGCAAGCTAAGCAGGAAAAACTGGGGGTACAAGCTAAGGCATGGACTGGGGTGATGTCTAGGGGCAAAAGCAGTGTGGATGTGGAGGCAAGCTAAGCAGGAAAAACTGGGGGTACAAGCTAAGGCATGGACTGGGGTGATGTCTAGGGGCAAAAGCAGTGTGGATGTGGAGGCAAGCAAAGCAGGGAAAATGGTGGCTAGAGGCAAAGGGATGTCCATAGGCAGCAAGGGCAAAGATGCAAAACTCTCCCGTTTCAAGAATTTTCCTGACTTGTTTCCCCACAAAACATTCCTGGGAGGAGGGCTGAAACACCACCCTCCTCCTCCTCCGCTGTTAGATTTACCCCAGCTACGAGCTGAAAACGCTGCAACACTGGTGTGGGGAGACGTCAGCAGGCTGGGCTGAAGCTCATCAGCTTGGGAGACGGACAGCACACTGCCTCTGAGGTCAGGGATGCCATCCTGGATGAGATGGCAATTTATTTATCCCCGCTGCCCCTGGGGCCAGGTTTTTTAGCTTGTTGGAGGGCTCTGGAGCTTGCCAGCCTCCAACACGTTCCATGCCTGGCCCACATGTTCAATGTAGTGGTGCAATGATTTTTAAAAACATACCCCAAATTAGCTGAGCTAAGGGTGAAAGTGCGGCACTTGGACACCCACTTTCCCAAGTCTACAGTACCTGGAGCTAGCCGCAATACACTCCAGCAAGGCCTACATCTGCCTGAAGCACCTACTGTTGTGCGAGGTCACCACACGCTCTAACCCTAGATACCGTATGTTCAGCAGGGTGTGTGAGCAGCAGAGACCTTTGATGGAGTACCAGCTACAAAACCCAAGGGTTCCTCAGAGTCAGCTCCCTCACTTTCTGCACCATGAGTTTCCATGGGTGGCAGACTTATGGCTAGAGGCACAGGCATGGATAGGGGTGATGTGTAGGGGCAAAAGCAGTGTGGATGTGGAGGCAAGCTAAGCAGCAAAAACTGGGGGTACAAGCAGCCGGTGACATCATCACTGACAAGCACAGCTGTCTGTCAGCTGACAGGCTGACTTTCACCAAAATGAACAGACAATGGATAGACTCATCATATACATGTCAGTTACATGACAAATTTAGTGCAATTTGCAAGTCCAAGATGGTTTGGAGATCTGCGGAGAGGAATCTCACCACCTCTTGCGGGTGCCATCATTTGGAAGGCAAGCCCTGGGCTCAGTGGGTGAGAGCAAGCGCAGGATAATCGTCGTTTGGCCTGGCGGCCACTGCCTCTTCCACTGTTGACAGGGCTGGCGCTGCAGTCCAGACCAGGAGCCAGGACACCTCCACATCTGCCTCTGACACTTTGGGGAGTTCACCCTTATCCTCACCTTTTCCTGCCATTTCTCCTTTTGCCCGCGCCATCATGCGCCTCTTCCCAGCAACTCCCCATCTCCCAAGCCTTTCATTTCATGCTAAAGTACAGCGCAACCCACCCACATGCCCAAGGCTTCAACGGCCTCATCTCAAGAAATCTGGCCCAGGAGATGTTGGAATCCCGGCTGGGGGACACTCTGCCCTTTTTGGGCAGAGTGTCTACTGCGCCACCGCACTGTGCCGTCCACACCAGCACTTTCCCCCAAACATGAGGCGGTCCCTAAATTCAGCGCTTAGCCCTAAAGTTCCATGTGACCAGTTACGAATGGACAAGTGCATGCGGACAGGGACGCTAACTTTCAATTTGGGCACAGTGGTTGAATGTAGTTGAGGCGTGGACCGGGTCGCAAAATGTGGTGGCCTGACTTGTCTCCCCACACAACATTCCTGGGAGGAGGGCTGAAACACCACCCTCCTCCGCTGTTAAATTGACCCCAGCTACGAGCTGGAAACGCTGCAACACTGGTGTGGGGAGACGTCAGCGGGCCGTGCTGAAGCTCATCAGCTTGGGGGCCAGACAGCACACTGCCTACAAAGTGAGTCATGCCATCCTCGATGAGACGGCAATGTGGTTTTTGCCACTGCACCTGGGCCCAGGCATGTTGTCATGTGTGATAATGGCCGTAACCTGGGATTGGCTCTGTAGCTTGGCAGCCTGCAACATATTCCATGCCTGGGCCACGTTTTTAACTCATTGCTGCTAATCTTTTGAAAAAGGTACCCCAATGTTCCTGAGCTACTGGTGAAAGTGTGGCGCTTGTGCGGATAGTTTTTAAAGTGTATAGTTGCCGCTGCTAGCCTCTATGCACTCCTACAACGCCTGTACCTGCTGGAACAACGGCTGTTGTGCGACGTCTCCACACTGCTGGCACTAAACATATCATGTGTTGAGCAGAGTGTGTGAGCAGCACAGACCTTTGATGTAGTTCCAACTCCAAAACCCTCGGGTTCGTCAAAGTCAACTCCCTCAGTTGCTCAACCATGAGTGGCCATGGGTGGCAGACTTATGTGAAATCCCATCCCATCCATTGCACTGGACACGAAACATTAGCATGCGCTCAGCACAACTTCGGATATGGCAGATGCGTTAAGCAGGGTGCAGGGTACAACACAGACCAGGCCCGAGCACCAGGAACAGGTGTTAGAAATACTGCAGCATCTGCCATTTCCTTCCAATTTTGGGGTTTTGGACCCGCCACCGACTTGTCTGGACCTAAGTGGGGATCATGAGACACAGTTGCCATCAAGGCAAGCTGTGGTCATGTGCGGTTTGCAGTAAGGGGGCAGTGCGCAATTGGAAGAGGAGTTGGTGGATGACGAGGCCACCGACCCCACATGGACAGGGGTGATGTCTAGGGGCTAAAGCAGTGTAGATGTAGAGGGAAGCTAAATCAACAAAAAACCTGGGTAGAAGCAAAGGCATAAACTGGGGTGATGTTTAGGGGTGAAAGCAGAGTAGATGTGGAGGGAAGCTAAGCAGCAAAAACAGTGGGTAGAAGCAAAGGCATGCAAAACTCTACCCTGTTGGAAGACTTATTCCTAGGTCTGGAACACGTTAATGGCCCCCCTGGACAAATTACTGCCACTCAGGGGCCTAGTGTCACCAGGAGGGACAAGTATAGGCGCATGTTGTGGGAATACCTGGCCGACACCAGCTCTGTCCTCTCCGATCCCTCTGTGCTCTACAGCCTAAACTTATTTTCTCATCTTTTTTTCTGAACTGCACATCTCTTGCCTGCTTCCTTTGGAATCTTAGAAATGGTGGTCCACTTCCACAGATGGTAACTTCAATAGACAGTGTAACGGGAGTAGCTGAGGGATCGCTGTCTTAACCACTTTTTGGCACAAAATTAACTTCCAAAGCCAAATATGGTGCAAGTATATGATGCAAGGACACCTACACACCTATCTCTGACACATTGGGGAGTTCACCCTCATGCGCCCTTTTGGCCTGCACCATCATGCGCCTCTTCCCAGCCACTCCACATTTCCCAAGCTTTTCATTGCAGGCAGAAGTACAATACAACCCACCCCCATGCCCAAGCCTGTAACAGCCTCATCGATAAACTGCTGGCCCTGGAGATGTTGGTGTTTGTTTATGCTTCTGGAGACCCAGGCCTTCCGTCAGCAGATGGCAGCTGGGGCACCTCCCTATGCTGGGCCTAGCCGTTACTACTTCTCTTGGTGTGCTGTCTCTGCCTTGCGCCTGCATGTGTCCCATAACATCAGTCGGGCCCAGAGCTCTGCGCTTTGCTGCAAGGTCCACTTGACCACCGACACATGGACAAGCGCCTGTGGTCAGGGATGCTGCAGTGCTTATCTTTAATGACAGGCAGGGTGAATGTGGTGGAGTCTGTTCCCCGGGTGCAAACTGGGGTGGCCTATCTCCTCTCCCAGGCCAAAATTCATGGCAGGAGTAGACTGAAACCCTACGAAGCTGCAACCTCCACCCCAGCTACTAGCGGAAAACACTGTAACACTGGCATGGGGAGATGTCAGTAGGCCGTGCTGAAACTGATCAGCTTGGGGGACAGACAGCACAGTGCCTCCGAGGTCAGGGATGCCATCCTGGCTGAGATGGCATTTTTTTTTCCCTGCTACACCTGGGGCCTGGCATTTTTGCGCCTGTGATAATGGCTGGAACCTGGTAGCAGATCTGGAGCTTGCCAGACTCAAACACGGTCCACGCATGGCCCACGTTTTCCAACTTGTTGGTGCCATGTTTCTTTGAAACCTACACCATTGTGCCTGATATACAGGTCAAAGTGGGGCCATTTTCGTAAGTGAGAACTAGCCTCTGCTAGGCAGAAAACATTCAGAGCACACTCCTCTCATCTACGCACCGTTGGCTGGCGGAGGAAGACGAGGGGGTTGGAGTGGCATCTGATGTCCCTATCCCACACGAGGCTAGAGGGTGCACTTCAGTGCATCCCATTGCTTCACCACAAATGGTGTGAAGGGGAGTGGAAAATGGAGGAAATGGAGAGTGACCCTTACAGTTGGGGCCAGCAAAGGCATGCCAAGTAACACACTGGCACACATGGCTGACTTCATCTTGGGTTGCTTTTCAACACATATTTCACATCATGAAGAACAAATAATACTGGATTTTTTCAAGCCTCGAACCCCGGTCTAGGTCTAATGTCTGTTCCTTTCTTATATTAGGGGAGAGGGAAAAAAAATTACTTCAGTGATACGTTTAGCGTACATAGACTGACTATTAATGTGTATCCCACTTAGTGTTGTTAGGGTTACACACCGTCACAACCTGGCTAAAGCTTCTATAGCTGTTAATAAAGTCAACATAACTTTACGGTATCCAAAAAGACAGCTGGTACCAACAGAGAGCAAGACAAATGTCACCCAAAGCTGTGAGCTCTGAACACCCACAGTGACTTTGGCGTCATCATCATTATAAGGGAGCGGGTGGTAATAAATAACTTGGCAGTGCCTAAAACCCAAAAAGCTTATACAACTATATTTACATTAAGATACACAAATGAAACTTTTCAGTAGCATGTCATGAGACAAGCTGATAAGCTCTTCCTTTGTGCAGTGCTATTTGAAAGTTAAACGCTGCCTTTATTTTAATTCTGGAGAAGGTGCAGACATTAGATTTAGAACATGTTGTCTTCATTGTCCAAATCCTCTATATAGGTAACGTGTTTTTCGGGCCGAGCTGTCTGGGAACGAGCTGGTGCAGCACTGACAACCTGGGTGAATATGGCAAGAGCCTGAGATGTAGGGTGAATGAATCCCCAAATTATTTGTGGAATTCCCAGTGAGACAATGGCACTGTATACCAGTATTAAAAATTGTGGGTGCACATAACCCCCATATATTCTTTGAATTCCCAGTCAGACAATGGCACTGTATACCAGTATTAAAAATTGTGGGTGCACATAACCCCCATATATTCTTTGAATTCCCAGTGAGACAAAGGAACTGTATAGCAGTATTAAAAATTGTGGGTGCACATAACCCCAATATATTCTTTGAATTCCCATTCAGACAATGGCACTGTATACCAGTATTAAAAATTGTGGGTGCACATAACCCCCATATATTCTTTGAATTCCCAGTGAGACAAAGGAACTGTATAGCAGTATTAAAAATTGTGGGTGCACGTAACCCCCATATATTCTTTGAATTCCCAGTCAGACAATGGCACTGTATACCAGTAGTAAAAATTGTGGGTGCACATAACCCCAATATATTCTTTGAATTCCCAGTCAGACAATGGCACTGTATACCAGTAGTAAAAATTGTGGGTGCACATAACCCCCATATATTCTTTGAATTCCCAGTGAGACAAAGGAACTGTATAGCAGTATTAAAAATTGTGGGTGCACGTAACCCCCATATATTCTTTGAATTCCCAGTCAGACAATGGCACTGTATACCAGTAGTAAAAATTGTGGGTGCACATAACCCCAATATATTCTTTGAATTCCCAGTCAGACAATGGCACTGTATACCAGTATTAAAAATTGTGGGTGCACATAACCCCCATATATTCTTTGAATTCCCAGTCAGACAATGGCACTATATACCAGTAGTAAAAATTGTGGGTGCACATAACCCCAATATATTCTTTGAATTCCCAGTCAGACAATGGCACTGTATACCAGTATTAAAAATTGTGGGTGCACATAACCCCCATATATTCTTTGAATTCCCAGTCAGACAATGGCACTATATACCAGTAGTAAAAATTGTGGGTGCACATAACCCCAATATATTCTTTGAATTCCCAGTCAGACAATGGCACTGTATACCAGTATTAAAAATTGTGGGTGCACATAACCCCCATATATTCTTTGAATTCCCAGTCAGACAATGGCACTGTATACCAGTATTAAAAATTGTGGGTGCACATAACCCCCATATATTCTTTGAATTCCCAGTCAGACAATGGCACTGTATACCAGTATTAAAAATTGTGGGTGCACATAACCCCCATATATTCTTTGAATTCCCAGTGAGACAAAGGAACTGTATAGCAGTATTAAAAATTGTGGGTGCACGTAACCCCCATATATTCTTTGAATTCCCAGTCAGACAATGGCACTGTATACCAGTATTAAAAATTGTGGGTGCACATAACCCCCATATATTCTTTGAATTCCCAGTGAGACAATGGAACTGTATAGCAGTAGCAAAAATTGTGGGTGCACGTAACCCCCATATATTCTTTGAATTCCCAGTCAGACAATGGCACTATATACCAGTATTAAAAATTGTGGGTGCACATAACCCCAATATATTCTTTGAATTCCCAGTCAGACAATGGCACTGTATACCAGTATTAAAAATTGTGGGTGCACATAACCCCCATATATTCTTTGAATTCCCAGTGAGACAAAGGAACTGTATAGCAGTATTAAAAATTGTGGGTGCACGTAACCCCCATATATTCTTTGAATTCCCAGTCAGACAATGGCACTGTATACCAGTATTAAAAATTGTGGGTGCACGTCACCCCAATATATTCTTTGAATTCCCAGTCAGACAATGGCACTGTATACCAGTAGTAAAAATTGTGGGTGCACATAACCCCCATATATTCTTTGAATTCCCAGTCAGACAATGGCACTGTATACCAGTATTAAAAATTGTGGGTGCACATAACCCCCATATATTCTTTGAATTCCCAGTCAGACAATGGCACTGTATACCAGTATTAAAAATTGTGGGTGCACATAACCCCCATATATTCTTTGAATTCCCAGTGAGACAAAGGAACTGTATAGCAGTATTAAAAATTGTGGGTGCACGTAACCCCCATATATTCTTTGAATTCCCAGTCAGACAATGGCACTATATACCAGTATTAAAAATTGTGGGTGCACATAACCCCCATATATTCTTTGAATTCCCAGTGAGACAATGGAACTGTATAGCAGTATTAAAAATTGTGGGTGCACGTAACCCCCATATATTCTTTGAATTCCCAGTCAGACA
The DNA here is from genome assembly GCF_031893055.1 of Leptodactylus fuscus. NCBI lineage: Eukaryota > Metazoa > Chordata > Amphibia > Anura > Leptodactylidae > Leptodactylus > Leptodactylus fuscus. The sequence goes on from NC_134271.1 coordinate 140,214,392, forward strand.
ATGGCACTGTATACCAGTATTAAAAATTGTGGGTGCACATAACCCCCATATATTCTTTGAATTCCCAGTGAGACAATGGAACTGTATAGCAGTATTAAAAATTGTGGGTGCACGTAACCCCCATATATTCTTTGAATTCCCAGTCAGACAATGGCACTGTATACCAGTAGTAAAAATTGTGGGTGCACGTAACCCCCATATATTCTTTGAATTCCCAGTCAGACAATGGCACTATATACCAGTATTAAAAATTGTGGGTGCACGTAACCCCCATATATTCTTTGAATTCCCAGTCAGACAATGGCACTGTATACCAGTAGTAAAAATTGTGGGTGCACGTAACCCCCATATATTCTTTGAATTCCCAGTCAGACAATGGCACTATATACCAGTATTAAAAATTGTGGGTGCACATAACCCCCATATATTCTTTGAATTCCCAGTCAGACAATGGCACTGTATACCAGTAGTAAAAATTGTGGGTGCACGTAACCCCCATATATTCTTTGAATTCCCAGTCAGACAATGGCACTATATACCAGTATTAAAAATTGTGGGTGCACATAACCCCCATATATTCTTTGAATTCCCAGTGAGACAATGGCACTGTATACCAGTAGTAAAAATTGTGGGTGCACGTAACCCCCATATATTCTTTGAATTCCCAGTCAGACAATGGCACTGTATACCAGTAGTAAAAATTGTGGGTGCACATAACCCCCATATATTCTTTGAATTCCCAGTGAGACAATGGCACTGTATACCAGTAGTAAAAATTGTGGGTGCACATAACCCCCATATATTCTTTGAATTCCCAGTCAGACAATGGCACTGTATACCAGTATTAAAAATTGTGGGTGCACATAACCCCCATATATTCTTTGAATTCCCAGTGAGACAAAGGAACTGTATAGCAGTATTAAAAATTGTGGGTGCACGTAACCCCCATATATTCTTTGAATTCCCAGTCAGACAATGGCACTGTATAGCAGTATTAAAAATTGTGGGTGCACGTAACCCCCATATATTCTTTGAATTCCCAGTGAGACAATGGCACTGTATAGCAGTAGCAAAAATTGTGGGTGCACGTCACCCCAATATATTCTTTGAATTCCCAGTCAGACAATGGCACTATATACCAGTAGCAAAAATTGTGGGTGTATATAGCCCCAATTCTATTGCTAGGGGACTTGCAGGGTATTTCTGAGGTGAAGGTGGGGGGGCACACCGTTGGAACGGGGATTTGGGGTGTATATATGGGGTATACGGGAATACACTGTCAGTGTGTTCCATTCAGGATCCTGGGAAAGCTGGGTTGCGGCGATTGAGCCCGTCAGTGCCACGTTACACTGACAAGCTTCTCCCTGGAATTGAAGTTATATGTAAGCCCAATATATTCTTTGAATTCCCAGTCAGACAATGGCACTATATGGCAGTAGCAAAAATAGTGGGTGTATATGGCCCCAATCCTATTGCTAGGGGACTTGCAGGGTATTTCTGGGGTGAAAGTGGGGGGGCACACCGTTGGAACGGGTATCGGGGGTATATATCGGGTATACGGGAATACACTGACAGTGTATTTCATTCAGGATCCTGGGAAAGCTGGGTTGCGGCGATTGAGCCCGTCAGTGCCACGTTACACTGACAAGCTTCTCCCTGGAATTTAGCTCTTATAAGAGCTGTTGGTTGTCTTCTCCTTCCTATCCTAGCCTGTCCCTGCCTACCCAGAATCTAAGCCCTAGCTAACTGGACGGAAACCTCCGTCCTCGGTGAATTGCAAGCTCAGAATGACGCGAACCTGGGCGGCGCTGTTCTTTTAAATTAGAGGTCACATGTTTTCGGCAGCCAATGGGTTTTGCCTACTTTTTTCAACGTCACCGGTGTCGTAGTTCCTGTCCCACCTACCCTGTGCTGTTATTGGAGCAAAAAAGGCGCCAGGGAAGGTGGGAGGGGAATCGAGTAATGGCGCACTTTACCACGCGGTGTTCGATTCGATTCGAACATGCCGAACAGCCTAATATCCGATCGAACATGAGTTCGATAGAACACTGTTCGCTCATCTCTAATAATGTCCCACTCTATTGTTATGCTTGTGCCCTTTTCTAGGGTTCCAACATAACAATATCCAAGTTGCAGAAACCACTCAGGACTTATATGCCTGTCACTTTGAAAATGGCTGACACCTGGCAGACCTCATTATGTTAATGAGGTCTGCCACTGTCTGGGTGTAACCGCCATTTTGGCAGCCCACCTCTCCGTCATTCTGGTCCCATGGTGGACCTGTATGACGTAGAGCTTGTGACATGTATGACGGAGAGCTTGCCGCTGTTGTGAACCTAGCATTAGGCTATGGCTGCACTATAACTTCCGTCATGCAACCAAAGATGTGTTGCTCTGTGATTCTTTCACTCATGTTAGTGAATGGAGTCAAATTGCAACCTGAGGGACCCAATGCGACTCCATTTACTAATGTGAAAGAGTCCCAAAGCGACACTGGTTGCATGACGGAAGTAGTAGTGTAGCCATAGCCTTATGCTACGTTCACAACAGCGGCAATCTCTCCGTCATACAGGTTTTTTTTTTATCTTTCAGGTTATGATGGATCGCTTGGATTACATCGGATTCATTGGACTCCATCGATGATCATCATTTTTTTTTTTTTTAATAAAATGTTCAACGAGGGTTTTCTGATGGAGTTTTTATTTCAGTAAAAAAAATTTCTCTCATGTCTCTTGATTTTTTTTTTAAATACTTTCTTACCCCCTTAGTAATGGCGACTGTCTGATAGACAGCATCCATTACTAAGGTGTGGCTTAGTGTTAGCTGGTGAACATTCTAGCACTAACCCTCCAATTATTACCCCGGTACCCAACACCATCAGGGGTGCCGGGAAGAGCTGGGTATCGTCCAATACCCAGCTGTCTAAAGAGACTGCTGGGGATTGGGGTGGTCACAGGCTGGTATTATAAGACTAGGAAGGGCCAAAAACCATGGCTCTTGCCACCCTTGTAATGTCAGGCTGCTGCTGCTTGTTATATCTGGCTGGTTATGAAAAATTGGGGGGACCCTATGTCATTTTTTTTTTCTAATTATGAAGCAACATAGGGTCCCCCCAATATTTCTGAGCCAGACAAATATAACAAGCAGTATCCTGACATTACAAGGGTGGAAATGGCATGGTTTTTGGCCCTTCTCAGCCATAATACCAGCCTGTTGTTTTCGGCCTTTTCCAGCCTAAGGGTCAGTGCACACTGAGTTTTTTGGTGCTTATTTTGAGTTCTATTGGGAGGCTTTTTTTGGAGGCTGATTTTGAGGCGGATTTAGTGTCAAAATCAGCACCAAAAAATTCAGTGTGCACTGACCCTAATAATTCCAGCCTGCGACTGCCCCAATCCTCAGCAGTCTCTTTTAAACAGCCGGGTATTGGATGATAACCAATTCTCCTCAGCATTAGGGTAATAATTAGAGGGTTAGTGCTAGAATATTCACCACTAATGCTAAGCCACACCTTAGTAATGGATGCTGTCTACCAGTCGCCATTACTAAGGGGTAAGAAAGTATTTATAAAAACTTGAGACATGAAAGAAATTTGTTTTTATTGAAATTGACCATTTTATTAAAGAATTAAAAAAAAAATAAAACAAAAATGATGATCATCGATGTAATCCAACATAATCCAATGGATCATCATAACCTGAAAGAGAAAAAACACAGCATAATAAAAAAATATATACTCATGTTACGTCCTCACCCGTTCGGACTCCTGCACCATTCTCTTGCCGCATTGTACAGTGCAGTGCATTACCTGCTCCCGGTCTCTTGTTATTGTTTTGTTATTGTTAGGGTGCATTCACACAGAGAAAAATACCGGTGAATTTGGTGTGGAATCTGCGTTAGATTCAGCGCTGAAAAAAAAAGCCTCCCATTGACTTCACTGGGTTGCTTTGCAGAAAAAGGAACCCATTGAAGTCAATGGGAGGCTTTTTTTTCAGCGCTGAATCTGTCATGGATTCCACACCAAATTCAGCGCCATTTTCCTCCATGTGAATGCACCCTTAGGGGTGTTTGTGTTGTGTTTGAAAGCTTATCTGCCAATCAAGCCTGAGACGGGTTCTGGGCTTCATTAAGTAGCCATCAGGCCACAAATGTTTGCTGGATATTGTATCTGACCTTGCTTTGTCCTTGCTCTTGTTTTGTATTTACTGACCTCTGCTTCTTGGCTTTTTGACTACTCTTTTGGATTGTGATTTGGTATTGTTTTGCCTCTCTGGTTTGACCTCGGTTTGCTGACTCCTCTTCTGTGTTGATTTGGCTTGTCCTGTTCTGTGTAAGACATATTTAGAGAAGGGACTTTAACCCAATCAGCTCCCCACTTATCCCTGCACGGAGAACTGCAGGCCCCCCTTTTTTTTTAATGGCCAGTTCTTCGTGCAGGGATAAGTTGACAGCTGATTCTGACTGGTTACCAACGTATCCCGGCAAGGGAGGCCAAAAACGCAATGTGAAAAAGCCCTGAGGATTTATTAAGAGGGCTCTTATAGATGGTGTTGGCTCTCTATAGGCGCCTTCACACGTAGCAGATTTTACCTGCAAATAGAATCTGATTAAGCCTTGTAATGCTGCTAAATAAAGGGAAATGTAATACAGAATTGCTATGTCGCAAAATAGGGCAGTTTTAAAATGGCGGGGGGGGGGGGGGCAGACACTTAGGCTGTATGGGGCCCCAAAATTCCTGATGGCGGCCCTGAATTTACCCCTAACATACGGTCAACGTCATTAAGAACTATCTTCAGCATAAAGGAGGCCTGGAAGTGATGATATGCTCCTCACAGCTCCCAGATCTCAACATTGAGTCTGTGTGTGATTACATGAAGAGATAGAAGGATTCATCCAAGCCTACATCCATAGAAGATCTGTACTTAGTTCTCCAAGATTTCTGAAACAACCTCACTGCTGAGTTCCTTCAAAAACTGTCTGCAAGTGTACTGAGAAGAATTGATGGAAAGAAAAGGTCACACTAAATATTGATGCTATTTCAATTTTTCTTTTATCCGTTCACTTTGCAAGTTAATTAACACCATAGGCACGCCACTGAGCCCCAGGGACAAGGACAACCCCCCCCCTCTTCCCAAACATAATTTAAGGGACCTGTATGTGTGAAGCCGTGGGTACTCAACTTCATAATCCATGATATCCCCTAGACTACATCTCTAAGTCCATCCATGCGGTCCCAAGTTGGAGCTATGTTGTATCATCCTCTACCAAAGCCTCTGTGATATCTCCAAGACCATACCATCAAGCCTTTTATGCGGTGTGGTGCTGGAGCCATAACTTTATTATTCTATATGAGTTCCTCATATACCCCCAAATATACGATATAGATGTGCTAGATTGACTTACTTGGTGATCATTCATCACAGGCAACACGTGTCTATATCTTGAGTCTGAGGAAGACCATAATAGGGCCGAAACGTCACTGCATTATTTGCACGGTACTCTACTTATTCACATGCACCAAGTCAAATGGATCTTGCAACAAATTCTGTCTGGAGTGGAATCTATATTATATTGGATTTGAAGGTTTGGGACCCTATTCCGTTGCCTACGGGAGGGTTAATGCATAGTATGGTATGAAGCTTCTCTGACATGCCTGAGCCGTCCATCCCCCATTAGCCCTTGATTCTGACGTACAATCAAGTACAGCCTCAGTTTCAGCCTCAGTCATCGGCCATAGGGTGTGGCAAGCAGGATGTCGGCGCCATCTTTGGTTACATTGAGCTGTCAGCACTTAGTAGCAAGGAAAATTTAGTATTTGCAACATACAAAATAGAAAGGTATAAACGTACAAAAATATTGATTCAAACCCAGATCTGATTTCCATGGGATATTTATTTACATTTACATCGATCATTTTATGTTGTTGCAACTGGATGCAACACATTTGCAGTAAAACATACGGGATAATTAAGATTATTACATTATGTGTCCATAATACATGTCCAAAAACAGGTATCGTTAAAGGTTCAACATGAGCCTTCAAAGATGCTTCACCATTATTACAGTAACCAAGACCATTCAGTTTAATGCATTTATTTGTATTATTTTATGGAACTTTTTTTTATATTTTCTATGGAATTTATTTTGTTGGTTTCTATGACGGATCCTTATCTGTTCTATCATAGGATCCTTCAGTTTTTTCTCGTTACTTATCACTTGAGAAAGGGGTGTGACTCCCCGAAACGCTCTGAAAAGCGTTGTGTGTAAAGTTGTTTCTTTCCAATAAACCCCATTTTTACTTTTAGCCAGATTTAGCGCAGCGCCTTATTGTGTAGCCATCCATCCTTGGAAGGGTTATTCCGTGGTCATTTGGGACTCAAGACTGAGTCTGTCTTGGATTACATGAAGAGATAAGAGGATTCACCCAAGCCTGTGTCCATAGAAGATATCTGCTTAGTTCCTCACTGTCGAGTTCCTTCAAAAAATGTCTGCAAGTGTACCGAGAAGAATTGATGGAAAGAAAGGGTCACACCAAATATTGATGGGATTTGGATTTTTCTTTTGTCTATTCACTTTGCATTGCATTGCATTGACAAAAATAAACTATTAACACTTATTTTTTATAATAATTCTTACACAGCAGCATTTTTTCCACTCCTGCCTGAAATTTATGCATTGGATTTTATATAAGCAAAACTAAATATGGGTAACGCGGTGGCTCGGTGGTTAGCATTGCAGTACTGGAGTCCTGGGTTCGAATCCCGCCAGGAACAACATTTGCAAGGAGTTTGTATGTTCTCCCCGTGTATGCATGGATTTCCTCCCATTGTACAAAGACATACTGATAGGAAAGATAAATGTACATTGTGATCCCTATATGGGGCTCATCATGTACAAAAAAAAAAAAAAAAAAAAGCAAAACTAAATAAAGTAAACAAAATTCAAAGAACTCCCCCCTAGGTTAAGTTCACAGATATGAATCTGCCCGAATATGTCTCCAGTTGCTCTCAAAGGGAGAGGACGTGGAAATAGGACGTGGAAATAATTGGAATCCTACTCGATCTCGTCATATATTCCGTGGCTGATAAGCCACAGATTCTGCAGTTTGGTAATCATTGCTGTGTAGTCCCATTCATCTGGGCCTGCATAAGCATTCCGTTGCGGCAATCCTGTGGTCGAATACGCCGGCAGAAAATTAAGAGGAAACATCTTGTCTCAATGGTTTGAATGCCTAAGAAGCTTAAGTCTGATTGTGTCTTTAACATCTTTGTTCCTCATGCTGTAGATGATGGGGTTCAACATTGGAGTCACCGCTGTATACACAATGGACACCGCCTTGTCTATCTCAGGAGAGTATGCGGAGCGAGGCTTTAGGTACATGAAGATAATGGCGCCATAGTACAGAGACACCACGGTGAGGTGGGAGGCACATGTGGAGAAAGCTTTTTCTCTTCCTTGAGTAGAGCGTATCTTGAAGATGCTGGAGATGATGTTGATGTAAGAGATTAATATAAAAAAGAAAGCACATAAGACAAAGATCTGTGCCGCAACGTTCATGGCTATCTCATTGAAGCGAGTATCTTTGCAGGAGATTAGAAAGAAAGGAGGCATCTCGCAGAAGAAGTGGTTGACATGGTTGGTTTTGCAAAAGGGAAGCTGGAAAGTGAGTGGCACATGAACGGTGGCATTACCAAATCCAATACCCCATGGTATGGAAGCCAAACAAATACACATCTTCTTGTTAATAATTGTTTGGTAGTGCAATGGCCTACAGATGGCTACAAACCGGTCGTAGGCCATGACAGCGAGAAGGACGCATTCTGCGGCCCCCAACGACAAATGGAAATACATTTGAAGGGCACATCCCACCCGAGAAATACTTCTGTCCTTGGATAGAGTGTTTTTCAGAATTGTAGGTAAAGTGGTGGAGGAGAACCAGATGTCTATCATGGAGAGAATACTCAAGAAAAAGTACATGGGGGTGTGAAGTTTTGTATTGACCCTGACCACAATGATCAATAGGACATTTCCCAATAATGTTGTTATGTATATTATTAAGAAGACTATAAAGCAGATGATCTGGAGATATGGGACATCGGATAGGCCAAGGAGCATGAATCTTCTTGGAGATGTTTGATTTAAGTTTTCCATTAGATGTTTTGTGTCTGGGGAATGGTAGCCAAGAGATGAAGCAGTTATGGTATTTTCACTCCTCTATCAAGCAGAGTTACTTTTTACATATTAGTCAAGGGGGGGGGTGGGGGGGGGGGGGTGGGAAAGCTGCTGGAGAAGACAAAAACACAAAGAACTGCAGTTACTACATGCCACCACACATAAGGAGAGGGAGCTCTTTAAACATTACTAGATAAGATTCTGTAATAAAGGCAATACATCAAATATCAGCCTCCTCCTCCCCTCTTCATAGAATTTTGTGGGTGAGCTGGCCGGAGATACAGACTCTATGTAAACAAACAGTCTGAGTGACTATAAGGAGAAGTAGAGCAGCCTAATATGGGTAGAAGGAAATCTTTAATAAGATATAAAAATTTTTTTTACATTCACACTTTAGTTATCATGTTTATGAGTTAAGAAATGTACTTACATAGTCTGTAAAAGTATTGCTCAAAGAATTCAGGGACCTACACGTCCACCTGACGTGTCCACCTAATGCCAAATGGAATATTTTTCTGCCCAACGTTTGTAGAGTCAACTTGACAGCATAGTTGACCATACGATAGTCAGATACCAGAGCGGGATTGTTGTTGGCTCAACAATTAGGACAAAGCAGATAGGAGGCCATTGGTTTTCCTACTGGCTGCCGTGACAGTTCCTTGGAACCCCGGCAATCTCAGCACAGGGGGACCAAGAGAGTAACAGAAGGAGCTCCTCTCCTCACAGCTCAGATGTCATGATAGATATTAGTCATGGAATCTCAAGAATTATCCCGCTGTAATCTTAGTATATTCTAATTCCTGTAGCTAGTCCTGTATTATAAAACCAGAACCCAGATGCAACGCTTCAGGTGCCTGCTCCAGATCTGTGCCGCTCACATTGCAGTGTTGAGTTTATTATTTAAATAGTTTTTCTCCTGTCCGAACACTACACTTCCCCAGAACCAACCATACTGTATAATCTGTGAACTTCCTATCTGTCTCAGTCAAACTGTCTAAGACCAGATCTGTCTAATCTCTCCCCACAAAATGGACACCTTCTCCTGTCTGGGATTTTTATATTGCCTATGAGTCATCAGGGTCCTTTGATCCTGAGGTCATTTGATTTTTCTTTGCTTCTTGTCCATGCTTTCTTTTGAAAGCCAAGACTAGCGATGCCTCTGGTCTGTGCCAGTCACTACATTGGCTGCCTATTCATTATAGAATAAAATATAAAGTTATCCCCCTCCCCCACAAGGCTCTCCATAATGCCGCACCTCCATACATTTCCTCCCTCATCTCTGTCTACCGCCCAACCCATGCTCTCCGCTCACTCAATGACCTAACACTTACATCCTCTATTATCAGAACCTCCCACGCTCATATACAAGACTTCTCCCGAGCTGCACCACTTCTCTGGAATGCTCTACCCCGGACAATCAGATTAACTCCCAATTTCTACAGCTTCAAACGCAAAATAAAGACGCATCTTATCAGACAGGCCTATCACAATGTCTAACGTAAACCCTTAACCCTCCTCTGTCCCCGCTCCCACATTTCCCCACATGATATGATGTCATCTCAGGCTAACTTTATATGTCCAAGCTCCATCCACATGTTACAGGACACGACTGCTGACGGCTCATAAAGTCTTATGTTTATGTAATGACAGTCACCTCTATTAGAAAAGTGTCTGACTCCTGTATAAGCAATACCGCCCCTGCTACCTCTTGTGTCACCCCCTCTACCTCATAGATTGTAAGCTCTTGCGAGCAGGGCCCTCAGTCCCAGTGTGTGAAATGACTTTCTTTGTAATGTATCTTTCTGTCTGTATTTGAACCCTACAAATTGCGTATGTTGGCGCTATATAAATAACATTTATTATTATTATTATTATTATTAGTGCTGGTTTGTGCATATTGAACACAGTGTTTGAACCCAAAATTCTTAGAAGATTCGGCAGAATGTGGGTTGTTTAGAAACGGTTCTCTCTTCTCTACCTAATAGACTAATACACTGCTGACAGAATGTATCTAAGACTATTATATGTCCTATTATCTTCTAAACTGACATGGGTAAGTCTTAATTCTTCTAGGCTTCAATGGTGAGGGCATCTCGCAACAACAGCGGATTCTACACTAAATTCTTTAGGAACAGTGGACGCACTCTGATTTATATCTTGAAGACTTCTGTATTTTCTCAGCAGTTTCCTACTATCCTCTGTCAAGTTTCCATAACCACAGATAATAAAGTGGAGGTTCACACTAAATTCAGTTCTGCTACGTCTGTACAAGGGACATGAACTTAACTTACGAAGAAGATGAGTCTTCTTTTGCTTACCAGTCACTCCTCAAGACCTTCTGATGACCACCAACATGATGTCTGCTCATTCTCGACCAGCATTGAGCAAACTATTAAGCCGGCAATGTCCCTTCCTATATACCATGCTGCCATAATCTGTAAGTCCCTCCGGTATACAAAGGAAGTGAAGGAAAGTGTAAAGTTCCTGGAACTCCCTGTAGAATTCTTACCTTGTAGACATCTGAGATCTTCAAAGTTGTTGGAAAGTTTTACTGTTTTCCAAAAAGTTTCTTAAAGTTGTACTTTATAGTTCTTAGACATTGTTGTCTAACTAGATGATATATTCTATATCAAACATTATGTTTCATGTATTATTGAAATTATTTGTCTCTGACCAAATAGAAGTAGGTAACTCTAGTATATAAATCTATTCATACTACATATTGTGGCGGGTCTGCAAGTTGTGACATTGTATTTGTGTTTTACATTTCAAAATTATTATTAATAGAGATGACCGAATACCATGCGATCGAGTAGGTATTCAATCGAATATTAGGATATTCGACATATTCGATTCTGATAAAGCGGTAAACGCAGTAAAAATTCGTATCCTCTCCCACCTTCCCCGGCGCTTTTTTTGCACCAATAACTGTGCAGCGAAGGTGGAACAGGAAAGAGGAAAACGTAGGCATTGAAGAAAAAATAGGAAAAAGTCATTGGCTGGCTAAATCAGGTGACCCTGGATTTATAAGAATAGTGGCAGCCATATTCGTGTCAGATGCGGTTTGGACTTAGTTAGGGTGAGACATTGTGTTGAGGGTGGGAAAGAGATTGTAGCTTCTTCTAGGCAGGAAAACATCTTAATCAACAGCTCTTTTCAGAGCTACACTGAACCTGCCAAAGATGCGTCAGGGTAGCATAAAGGGACGGGCATGTGGACATCCAGCTGGGGATCCAGGCCGCAGTAGCTCAACTGTGGATCCAATTAGCTACTGGAGAGGGGCAGCCAGCAGAGCCACAACGTCAAGCAGAGTGCAGGGTTCCCCGCTGACGAGGCCGGAGCACCAGGAACCTATGTTAAACTGGATAGAAGATATTGTGGACCCGCAACCAGCGTGTCCCGTCAACAGTACTAACGAAACACAGTTCCATCTGTCTGTGCCAGCTCACAAGTTCCTTGTCCTCCTCCTCGTCCTCCTCCAACACCACCACTGTTATAAAATAATTTTAAAAACCATTAATCTTTTAGGGCTCACCCCAAGGGCCTGACAAATAATTTTTTAGGGCTCACCCCAAGGGACTGAAAAATAATTTTTAGGGTTCACCCCAAGGGCCAAAAATAAAACACTGCTGGTGCAAGGCTCAATTCACCCCAAGGGCCAAAAAAATAAAACGCTGTTGGTGCAAGGCTCAATTCACCCCAAGGGCCAAAAACACTGCTGGTACAAAGCTCTACTCACCCAAGGGCCAAAAACACTGCTGGTGTAAGGCTCTACTCACCCAAGGGCCAAAAACACTGCTGGTGTAAGGCTCTACTCACCCAAGGGCCAAAAACACTGCTGGTGTAAGGCTCTACTCACCCCAACTGCCCAAAACTCTGCTGCTACAAGGCTCAGTTCAGCCAAAGGGCCAAAAACTAAAATTCTGCTGCTATAAGGCTCAATTCACTCACAGGGCCAAAAACTAAGCTGGTTAGAGGCTCAACTCACCAAAAGGGCCTAACATTCTGCTGGTGCAAGGCTTAACTCAATTAAAGGTGCAACGTTTAGATGGCTTCTTTCCAAACCGAGGGTGATTCCTTTCGGTAAGATCTGATTATCCTGGTTGATCGTGTTCAGTAATGAGGCCAGCTCAGCATGAGGATCTTGTACGTTAGGTCCATGCCCACTAATATGCATGAAGACTTGATCACAGTAAATGTCCTTATTTTTCTCCAATTCAATCTCTGAATGAGCTGCTCTGTAAGATGGCCTAGGCATTGCTGCAATGGCAATCACTGGGTTTCCTGTTCTGGTTCCAAAGAGTCTTGTGTCTTGCTTGAAGAAGAGACCATCTTAGTCTGACTGCTGGTTGCTTGTGCTGCAGCATGCGGAGTTGGGTCTGTCAGCCTTGTGATGAACTCCTCATTCTGGATCCCATTACTTTCAACAGTCTCTAAAGTCTTTTGACACTTTGAATTTTGTTCCTTTCCAAAGGACTCTGTGTTTAGATTTGGCTCAGTCGCAGCTCCAGGACATGCGTTGGAAGGCAAGGTTTCCTTTAGTGGCTCCATCTCAGCAGGATGATGATGGTGAAGCTTGGTTAAATCTGGTGTCAGAAGGGAAAGTGGTTTCTGATCTACAGCTAAAGTACTGGAGCATGTTGTTTGGACAATTAACACCTGATCAGAACCCTGTAGAGGTAATGTAGAGTCCGATATTAGAGGACCATTACCGGTAGTAGTGGTTGCAGCCAATTCTCCCCCTTTGCGGTCCTCTAAATCAAAGTTACCCCCAGGACTTATTGTTAAAATGTTATCAATTTCACAGTCAAAATCAAGGTCAATGTCTGGGTCCTCAGTCCAATCCACTGCATCAATCCAACACAATGAGAGTGATGGTTCTGGAACCACTGTTTTAGGGGCAAAGAGTTTTAAAGGGGCTAACACTCTGCTGGTGCAAGGCACAACTCACCTTAAGGGCCTCAAGCTCTGCTGGTAGCTCAGCTTAAGGGAGTCTAACTTAATTTGGAAGGGCTCACGTGAAGGGCCAGAAAAGTAATTTTTGAAGGTCTTACCACATATCTCACACACACACACACACACACACACACCCACACACACACACACACACACACACACACACAATAACAGTTAAGGGTGGGGGCTGTTGGATTTCCCACTGCCCATGCCATCTGTGGTTGTCATGGGCAACATGATGGGCAATGTTTCTTCAACTTTAAATTTGTGTTTCTGTCCATACTATTGGGGAGGAAAGAAGGTTTCCAAGTATTTCTCAACTTTCAGAAAGGTTCTATTGAGTGTGGAAAGTGTGTAGTTGTTAGGCTGTGATAGTGGGGTAAAACAGTGACTTGGGCATGTTAGATGCCCCCAGACATGCTTCCCCTGCTGTCCCAGTGTCATTCCAGAGGTGTTGGCATCATTTCCTGGGGTGTCATAGTGGACTTGGTGACCCTCCAGACTCGAATAGTGGTTTCCCCTGAAACGAGCATTTTTTCCCCATAGACTATAATAGGGTTCGATATTCGGTCGAATAGTTGAATATTGAGCTCCTACTCGAAACAAATATCTACTATTTCACTACTCGCTCATCTCTAATGGTAATCCATAATTTAATGTATGTGAGAAAAGGTTTTCATGCCATTTTTAACACTTTTTTTCACAGTATTTTTCTTTGATTTTCTTTGTTTTCAGGTTAGCTTCAGGGATCCAGGTTTTCTTGCTTCCACCAGTTCTGACATTGGCATTACTGCCATCCTACTGCCTTCGATAACCTGGGAACAATGCTCGTGGCCGTACAAATATCACATCACAATGGGGGTAATCTATGTGGTGTTTTTTATATATTAATGTGTAAATATGAAGCCATCAAGTGATGCTAGGTTTAAAACTAGCCTTTGGGTGTCTATTCTTCGGGTCCATTTGGGGACCCAAAATATGTAAACCCAATCCACTTAAAAAGTGGGTACCCAGGGACTCCATAGTCTATAATATTAAGTCTGCTGTATTTCTGCCCAAAAATGTGGAAATGCATTTTTCAAATGGAATGAGGGATGAAATCCTTAATTGGAGACTGAGTACCGAGACCGAGAGTGAACTTAGTCTTAGACAAAGTGGCTTCTACAGTCTCCATACTGTAGTATTATGGTGAGCTTGGGGAATGGTTGAGGCTCAGTAGTGAAATGGTTTGGTGCAGTTCTGCAGCAGGCACTGGAGCCATGTCTACTATGTTGCTTCTGGCAGCCAAGACCCAGGGATACAGGAGTCAGAAAATACATAAAGTCTGACAGATTCATCACCTCGGGTAAGATTGCAGGGTTCCATGGCATCTGAGAGACAAGTCAACAGCCTCCTGCAGCGCTGCAGCTACTGGAATCAACAGTGGTCACCAGCTCTTCTGTGATTGGCCCATTTGAACTTAATCACCAAAGCGGAAGATCTGATGCTAAATTCAGATGGACCAATCACAGGAGGTCTGCTGCTGTTATTGAATTCAATAGCGGCATCTCTTAAGTGACAGCAGGACCCCCGCTGATAATAACGGCAGTGGTCCCACTAATATCTAATTATGATGTCACAGTACAGGGATAGCAGTACAACTATTGGCTAGTAAATGCAGTCCAGACGTCCAAGTATCATAGTCATCTATGATGTTAGAAGTGCCTCAGTGTAGGACTACTGTCCCATGCTGTGATCATGTTTACAGGACCTCTAACATCACAGATGTCTATGATGGGTGGAATCCAGGCTCTGGCTAAGGGTTTGGTTTGGGAAATACAGTTGATACCTGGTCCATATTTCATAGCCTCAATACACAGTAGGAAATGTTGCCCTTAATTCCATCCATAAGGTCTCCTTTTCTATATTTAATGCATTTTTCTTAAATAGACCATAATCCTGCAAACTACCAGCCCAGTCCTGTCTGACTTATCCTGACTACATTGTAATGTCTTCCACCAAAATCTGAGTCACAGTTCATCTATCTTCTTAGTGAGGATTGTGACATTGGTATACATGCGCTTGATGTGTTTTTCCTTATCCCTACTTTTCCTTTTTCTGATAACTGCTCGCATCCTTCCCTCTACTTAGTTGCATTACTTAGCCCTGGTTCCCTGTCTCCATCGTCTTGCCCTCTAGATGTGAGGTTTTTTTTACCCTCCTCCCAGATTCCTAGTGTAAATATCTCTGCAACCTTCTAGCCAGTTCTTCCCCAACACAGGTGCTCCTTCCCCATTGTGGTGCAGTCCATCCCTACTAAAGAACCTGTAGGCCACAGCAAAGTAAGACCAGTACAAGGACCTAAACCTATACTTACTACACCAGCTCTTGTTTATCTCCTTAATCTCCCGCTGTCTCTCCGGTGTGGTACAGATCGCAATTCAGAAAATACTACCTTGTAGGACCCGTGCCTCGGCTTATGCTCTTTTTAGGGGACTTACACCTGTTTAGTTTGTAGCAGCTGTAACACAGGCAGCCACACATGGTGGCACCATCTTGATATGTCTGACACTGTGATCTGTAGTATGGAGTGTTAGGATTGTGCAGTAACTGCGGCCATGATCTGTTCCTCTGCACAGTCCAGGGTTTCAAGGGTTAATCTGCCTTGCAACAGCCGGGCGTTTTCGACTGGTTGATCGACGTGTGTTGACCAATGGACGCTCGGATTGGGCAGCGGGGCTATTTGCTGGTGACCACCCCTTGCCTATATAAGAAGGCTGGTCTGGATGCCCGGCGCTCTAAGATCAAATCCAAAATCAGATCTGATACCTGAATTGATGTGTGTGTGTGGTGCTTGGGTTCCAGCCTGTAATTACTCAGTGGCCCTAGTTAGAAATATCCTCAGAGACAGCAATGCCATTTGTAGTTGGGCAGCATGCTGCCTCGTGTGTGAATTGTGTGAAAGCTCACTAGGCCATTGCTGTGTCAGTCACTTTTCACACTGACCAGTTGTTAGGCTCTTTCTGCATTGGGGGTTGGGTGGCTAGAAGCACACAGGGTTTGTTGGTCTCTGGCTAGTCCAGGAGTGCTGGCTAGCCAGTGTTTATTTGTGCGGCTTCTCTGACTGCACAGGACTCTGTGAATAGTAACAGAGCACACCTGCTGATTTAATTTAGCTGGCAGTGACTTAAACTGTCGGACAGTATTCACACTTAGGTGTTAGCAGTCAGTAGCCCAGAGGACTCCGTAGGTTTTTTTTTTTTTTTTTAATAAACCCTGCTGACCATAACACGGGGGCACCACAAGGTCCAGTTCTTGCCCCATTTCTCTTCACACTGTACACTGCTGACTTTAGGCACAACTCATCCAGCTGTTACTTACAGAAGTACTCCGATGACTCTGCTATAGTCGGCCTTATCACTGATGGCGATGATAGGGAATACAGAGACTTAAACCGGGACTTTGTTGAATGGTGCCAGCAGAACCAGCTCAGGATTAATGTTGGGAAGACCAAGGAGATGGTGGTGGACTTTAGTAAATGGAGAAGTGCTCCGACCCCGGTGGAAATCTAAGGGACATGTAATGAGATAGTCCGGACCTATAAGTATCTGGATGTGATCCTCAATAATAAACTAGACTGGGCTGATCACCCGGAGGCACTGCACAGAAAGGGCCACAGCAGACTCTACCTGCTCAGGAGGCTGAGGGCCATTCAGAGTCCAGGGGACACTTCTTAGGGCCTTCTTCAACTCTGTGGTTGCCTCAGCCATCTTTTTCGGTGTGGCCTGCTGGGGGAGCAGTATATCAACCAGGGACAGAAATAGACTTGACAGGCTGATCAGGAGGGCCAGCTCTGTCCTGGGGAGCCCCCTGGACCCAGTACAGGTGGTGGGTGACAGAAGGATACTGTCTGTGGTGACCTCCATGCGGGTGAACAAATCCCACCCCATGTATGGGACCTTGATGGAACTTGGCAGCACTGTAAGTGACCCTCTGCTTCACCCCAAGTGTGAGAAGGAGCTATCGCAGGTCCTTCCTTCCAACCGCGACCAGGCTGTATAATCTACATCAGACCAAGCGAAGACACTCTGCACAGAAAACTAATGACTATGACTATGACCATGAGGTCTTCCTCTTTCTTCTTCTGTTCCTTAGCTGCTATGGACTCCTAGTATATCTTCTCTTCTCAGCATATGTGTGTCTACGTCTGTAATATATTACTGTGTATTATCCTGTATCTGTATTACTATGCTGCTGTAACATACTGAAATTTCCCCACTGTGGAACTATTAAAGTATTATCTTATCTTATCTTACACCTGTTACGAGCTTTGTTACTAAAGGCATGCGGACCAGTCTTCTCAGTAGTTTATTAACCTACTCCGCAATGTTTTGTACTGAAGTACCAAGAAGACACCACAATGTGACAGATTTATTAAGAATGGAATTTCATATGACAGACTTAATAAAGGCACAGGGATAGGCTGGTTTATAAAGAGGCTCTGCAGTTTCCATAAATCAGTCCTACGACCATGTCCCTGAATGCATATTTATACCCTTAAGGAATTGACGTAGATTTCCATTATGACTTAGAAAACTGGCGTGGGTCATAGATATGTTGGGCCAAGGCTTCCCCCACATTGCATGAAAATGTGGGCAGAATGGCTTGGGGGTAACACTGAGGGCTGTGGTGTGGTGGAATAAAGTGCCTTGTACCAAATGTCTGCCACAGTGTCATCTATTTACACCAGAAAACTGATTGATAATTCTCCCCATTGTTCAATAATTGTAATCTTTATTTCGTATGCACTTAGCTAGTTTCCTCACTTTCCTGCACCTTCATTCCCTGCACCCGCAGAAGTAAGTGAAGTAAGTTCCTGTTAGGTAAGCAGCAAAGTTCCCGTCATCAATGGGTCTCAGTCCTGCCAGTTGCCCATTTAGATCCAAGATCTGGACTTCCAATTGGGCAACCTCATTTCTAAACTTCCTGAATCTAAAGTCCATAACTCTCAAGTCACATACAAAACATACATTCTCAGATTTGCTTTATAGTTTGTTTCCTTCCCGTGAATTTCTCTGCTTGTAAAGTTCACGATTTAACTCTAGTCCATAAAATCCATCTGTTTGTTAAAAGTCTGGCGGCAAGTGGATAAAACTACTCGTTCTTGTCTCAATGGTTTGATTGCCTAAAAAGCTTAATTCTGATGGTATCTTTAACATCCTTGTTCCTCATGCTGTAGATGATGGGGTTCAACATTGGAGTCACCGCTGTATATAAAATGGACACCGTCTTGTCTATCTCAGGAGAGTATGCGGAGCGAGGCTTCAGGTACATGAAGATGATTGTCCCATAGTATAGAGACACAACGGTGAGGTGGGAGGCACACGTGGAGAAAGCCTTATCTCTGCCTTGTGAAGAACGGATCTTGAAGACGCTGGAGATGATGTTGATGTATGAGATTAAAGTCAAGAAGAAAGCGCATAAGACAATGATCTGTGCCGCAATGTTCATGGCTATCTCATTGGGGCGAGTATCTTTGCAGGAGAGTCGAAAGAAAGGAGGCATCTCGCAGAAGAAGTGGTTGACATGGTGGGATTTGCAGAAGGGCAGTTGGAAGGTTAGAGGCACATGAATGATGGCGTTACCAAAGCCAACACCCCAAGATGTGGAAGCCAAACAAATACACATCTTCCTATTAATAATCGTTTGGTAATGCAATGGCCTACAGATAGCTGCAAATCGGTCATAGGCCATGACAGCAAGAAGGACGCATTCTGTGGCTCCCAATGCCAAATGGAAATACATTTGAAAGGCACATCCCACCCGAGAAATACTTCTGTCCTTGGATAGAGTGTTTGTCAGAATTTTAGGCACAATGGTGGAGGAGAAGCAAACGTCAATCATAGAGAGATTACTCAAGAAAAAGTACATGGGGGTGTGAAGCTTCACGTTGATCCTCACCACAGTGATCAGTAGTGTGTTTCCTGACAATGTCACCATGTACATTATCAAGAAGACTATGAAGCAGATGACTTGGAGATATGGGACATCGGAGAGGCCAAGGAGGATGAATCCTGAGGATGTTTCATTTGAGTTTTCCATTAGATGTTCTGTCTCTGGGGAATGGTAGTCAAGAAGCAGATAACCATTAAACAGTTAAAGGCACCCATGGTTAATTTTAAGTTTATTCTTACTGAACGGTGCTGGTTTTGTGGTGTTCTGTCCTATGTTCTTCTTCATCTTATGTGTCCAGCTTCTCTTATAACTAGAGATGAGCGAGTAGTATTCGATCGAGTAGGTATTTGATGGAATACTACGGTATTCAAAATACTCGTACTCGATCGAGTACCACTCGCTATTCAAATGGAAAAGTTCGATACAGAACCAGCATTGATTGGCCGAATGCTATACAGTTGGCCAATCAATGCTGGTTCTTCTCCTACCTTTAGAAGTCTTCTCCGTGCAGCTTCCCCGCGGCGTCTTCCGGCTCTGAATTCACTCGGCCAGGCATCGGGCCTGGGCAGAGCCGACTGCGCATGCCCGCTTGTAGTGTGGGCATGCGCAGTCGGCTCTGCCCAGGCCCGATGCTTTGCAGAGTGAATGAAGAGCCGGAAGACGCCGCGGGGACGCTGCACAGAGGACTTCTCGGAGGATCCAGCCCGACCCTCACTCGTTGACTTGGTAAATATAATTTGATCGAACGTTGCCTACCCCTGAAACGAGCATTTTCCCCCCCATAGACTATAATAGGGTTCGATATTCGATTCGAGTAGTTGAATACTGAGGGGCTACTCGAAACGAATATCGAACCTCGAACATTTTACTGTTCGCTCATCTCTACTTATAACGTATCTACACTAAAAAGACTTGATGTTTCTTTTGGTTGTACTGTCAATCTTTGTGTGTGCGGGGGAAGCAGAAATCGTAGGCTTTTTCATGAGTCTTGGAGAAGCAGGACTTACAGTCCTTGCAGCTGTTAGAGGGGTTGTCCTATCATTAAAGCGTAGCTACAATTATAACATGACTTTTTATCAATGAGCAGCAGAAATAAATAGAAGAATATTTGCAATATATTATATTTAATAAATATGATTCCTTCTCCATTTATCAAGCTGAGTTATCTTATACATTATGGAACATAGGTACACTTTAATTATCACAATCATTGTATATATCTTTTTTTTTTTTTTCAATTTCCCTTTTAAAAAGTTATCCAGGGAAGAGATATGACATTTAGTTACATTGTCTAATGCCATCTGTTGTTTAAAGTATTTAGAAGTGTGCACATTCACCCAATATACTGAGTGCTGGTGGACACACATGCTATAATGGGCCAACCTCTCAAGATTGGTTTTGTTTTGGTTTCGGGTAGTTTAGGACCAAGATTTGTTTTGGGTCAAACGAGTTCAGTTTCTTCATTCTTAGGGCTCCTAGGAACCTATGTATAAAACATAGTATAGAACACTGTCAGGGCTCCTAGGAACCCATCTATAAAACATAGTGTATAACACTGTCAGGGCTCCTAGGAACCTATCTATAAAACACAGTGTATAACACTGTCAGGACTCCTAGCAACCTATCTATAAAACATAGTGTATGACACTGTCAGGGCTCCTAGGAACCTATCTATAATACATAGTGTATGACACTGTCAGGGATTCTAGGAACCTATCTATAAAACATAGTGTATGACACTGTCAGGGCTGCTAGGTACCTATCTATAAAACATAGTGTATAACACTGTCAGGCCTCCTAGGAACCTATCTATAAAACACAGTGTATAACACTGTCAGGACTCCTAGCAACCTATCTATAATACATAGTGTATGACACTGTCAGGACTCCTAGGAACCTATCTATAAAACATAGTGTATAACACTGTCAGGGCTCCTAGGAATCTATCTATTAAACATAGTGTAGTATACCGTCTGGGCTCCTAGGTACCTATCTATATAACATAGTGTAGAATACTGTCAGGGCTCCTAGGAACCTATCTATAAAACATAGTGTATAACACTGTCAGGGCTCCTAGGAACCTATCTATAAAACATAGTGTAGAACACTGTCAGGGCTCCTAGGAACCTATCTATAAAACATAGTGTAGAATACTGTCAGGGCTCCTAGGAACCTATCTATAATACATAGTGTAGGACACTGTCAGGGCTCCTAGGAACCTATCTATAAAACATAGTGTAGAACACTGTCAGGACTCCTAGGAACCTATTTATAAAACATAGTGTAGAATACTGTCAGGGCTCCTAGGAACCTATCTATAATACATAGTGTATGACACCGTCAGGGCTCCTAGGAACCTATCTATAAAACATAGTGTAGAATACTGTCAGGGCTCCTAGGAACCTATCTATAAAACATAGTGTATAACACTGTCAGGCCTCCTAGGAACCTATCTATAAAACATAGTGTAGAATACTGTCAGGGCTCCTAGGAACCTATCTATAAAACATAGTGTATAACACTGTCAGGGCTCCTAGGAAGCTATCTATAAAACATAGTGTATGACACTGTCAGGGCTCCTAGGAACCTATCTATAAGACATAGTGTATAACACTGTCAGGGCTCCTAGGTACCTATATATAAAACATAGTATATAACACTGTCAGGGCTCCTAGGAACCTATCTATAAAACATAGTGTAGAACACTGTCAGGGCTCCTAGGAACCTATCTATAAAACATAGTGTATAACACTCTTAGGACTTCTAGGAACCTATCTATAAAACATAGTGTAGAACACTGTCAGGACTCCTAGGAACCTATTTATAAAACATAGTGTAGAATACTGTCAGGGCTCCTAGGAACCTATCTATAAAACATAGTGTAGAACACTGTCAGGGCTCCTAGGAACCTATCTATAATACATAGTGTATGACACCGTCAGGGCTCCTAGGAACCTATCTATAAAACATAGTGTAGAATACTGTCAGGGCTCCTAGGAACCTATCTATAAAACATAGTGTAGAACACTGTCAGGGCTCTTAGGAACCTATCTATAAAACATAGTGTATAACACTCTTAGGACTTCTAGGAACATGTCTATAAATATCTGGTTCCTGACTAAGCATTTTGCCCATCTCTAAGGCTAAGTTACTTCCCACATTCACTTATCTAAATAACAATTCTCTTTTGATTGAAAAGTGAAAAGAACTGCCAAGGGAAATATTTTTCTGCCCTACTTGTGTGTTGTCTTGATAGTATAGTTGACCATGTTGTCCGTTACCACACTGAGATGGAGACCGATTCAACCTGAGGACTGAAAATAATCTAAGCCTTTAAGTAACGTTTTAACTAAAGATACAGAAATATTTTATGTACCGTACTCTGTCACTCGATAGTGATAGCTGAATTTGCTTAGACTTCCCGAAACTTTACCAGTACTAGAAACTAGTGAACCTTCTAAGATTCAGTTCAGAACCAGTTTCATGGGTTTGGACCAAAACATATTTATTTTCACATTGCGGTGATTTTTAAATTTTTTTAGAACACTCACTGTGACATGACTGCTGCTTGAAAGGCATTATGGGTAAGTCAGCCTGATCCTTGAGGTCATGTTAATGGAAATGCCAAGGGAAAATAGATTGGGCTTGGTCAAACCTAACATTCTTTGAACGTTCAGACAGAACCTGGTTCATTCATCTGTAACTAATAGACTAATATAGGGCTGAGAAAATGTAGCTAAGCCTATTATATGTGATATTTTCTTCTAAGCTGGACTACTTAAGTCTATGTAATTTTTTATAGGTTTCATTGGTAAGGGCACCTCGCATGTACAGCCTAGTACACTAGTTTCCTTAAGAACGGTGGCTGAATTCTTATCTTGTAGACTTCTGTTTCTTCTCGGCTATGTTAATGACAGTTTCAAGTCTCCATAACCACATAACATAGTGAAGGTATATAGTAAATTCAGCTCTGCTACATCTGTATAAGGGACATCAAGTTATCTCTCAGACCCTCTAGACTTTTCACGGTTCAAATATAAAAAACATACCTTATGAAGAAGATGTCTTGTATGCTTATTGACCACTCCTGAAGACCTTCTGATGACCACCAAGAAGGTGTCTGCTCATTTTTTACCTGCATGAAGCAAACTATTATGTTGACAATGCCCCTTCTTATATACTATACTGCCATGAGCTGGAAGTCCCTCCGGCATACAAGTGAAGTGAAAAAAGTGGTAAAGTTCCTGGAACTCCCTGTAGAATTATAGACATCTGAGATCTTCAAAGTTGTTTGAAAGTTTTACTTTGTTTTCAAGAAAGTTTCTCAAAGTTTTACTTTCTGAGATATTTTTATCTATTATAGCCAAGATTTAGTTTTGTAGTATTGATATTAATTCTTCATCCTACATATTGTCGGTTCTGTTGGTTGTAACTTGGTTTTTGTTTGTTTTTGTACTTTTTTGTTTTTGGTCCTATGAAAGAACTAAATTCTTGGATCTCGGTTTTCTCTGATTCTCCCAGTTATGGCAATGACGTTTCAGCCATCCTACTGCCATTGGTATAGTGCTAGGGCATTGTATGAGAAGGGGATAAGCAAGATGATACTTTTTGATATACTAATAAATAATAATAATAATAATAATACATTTTATTTATAACGCCAACATATTCCGCAGCGCTGTACAATTTGTAGGGTTCAAATACAGACAGAGAGATGCATTACAAGAAAAGTCATTTCACACAATGGGACTGAGGGCCCTGCTCACAAGAGCTTACAATCTATGAGGTAGAGGGGGTGACACAAGAGGTAGCAGGGGCAGTATTGCTTATACAGGGGGTCAGACACTTTTATAATAGAGGTTACTGTCATTACACAAACATAAAACTTTGAGCCATCAGCAGTCGTGTCCTGTAACATGTGGATGGAGCTTGGGCATATAGAGTTAGCCTGAGATGGCCTCATATTATGTGGGGTAATGTGGGAGCGGGGACAGAGGAGGGTTAGATTTTGGGGATTCTAATGATGGTACGGAAGGGTTTACATTAGGAATTGTGATAGGCCTGTCTGATAAGATGCGTCTTTAGTTTACGTTTGAAACTGTAGAAATTGGGAGTTAATCTGATTGTCCGGGGTAGAGCATTCCAGAGAAGTGGTGCAGCTCGGGAGAAGTCTTGTATACGAGCGTGGGAGGTTCTGATAATAGAGGATGTAAGTGTTAGGTCAGTGAGTGAGCGGAGAACACGGGTTGGGCGGTAGACAGAGATGAGGGAGGAAATGTAGGGAGGTGCGGCATTATGGAGAGCCTTGTGGGGGAGGGGGATAACTTTATATTGTATTCTATAATGAATAGGCAGCCAATGTAGTGACTGGCACAGACCAGAGGCATCGCTGTAGCGTCTAGCCTGATAGATGAGCCTGGCCGCTGCATTCAGAATAGATTGTAGAGGGGAGAGTTTAGTGAGGGGAAGACCGATTAGTAAGGAGTTACAGTAGTCAAGGCGAGAATGAATCAGAGAGACAATAAGTGTCTTTAGTGTATCTCTGGTGAGGAAAGGGCGTATTCTGGAGATGTTTTTGAGGTGGAGGTGACATGAACGTGCGAGTGATTCAATATGAGGGGTGAAGGAAAGGTCTGCGTCAAACATGACCCCGAGGCAGCGGGCATGCTGCCTAGGAGTTATAGTAAGGCCTGAGACTGCAATGGATATATCAGGGACAGATCTGTTAGATGGTGGAAACAGTAGTAGTTCAGTCTTAGAGAGATTTAGTTTCAGATAGAGCGAGGACATGATATTTGAGACAGCAGAGAGACAGTCACTGGTGTTCTGTATTAGTGCAGGGGTGATGTCATGGGAAGATGTGTATAATTGGGTGTCATCAGCATAAAGATGGTACCAGAAGCCAAATCTGGCGATGGTTTGTCCAATGGGGGCTGTGTAGAGAGAAAAAAGCAGGGGGCCGAGGACCGAGCCCTGAGGAACCCCAACAGCAAGGGAAAGAGGGGAGGAAACAGAGCCTGCGAATGATACACTAAAAGTGCGGTCTGAGAGATAAGAGGAGAACCAGGAGAGCGCTGTGTCATTGAGGCCGACTGAGCGGAGCATAGAGAGGAGGAGATGATGGTCAACAGTGTCAAAAGCTGCAGAGAGGTCCAGAAGAATAAGAAGAGAGAAGTCACCATTGGATTTAGCCATTAGGAGATCATTGGAGACTTTTGTGAGGGCTGTTTCAGTAGAGTGCAGAGCATGGAAACCAGATTGTAAGGGGTCAAGCAGAGAGATAGCGGATTAAACGAGAATAGACCAGGCGTTCCAAGATTTTAGAGATGAACGGGAGGTTAAAGACGGGTCGATAATATGTACATATGAGGCCACCATGTTAGCCAAAGTGACAACTGCACCATATTTGTTTAACTTGTTCCTGCCCTACATTGTATTACTATGGTGTGAACTTTTGAGGTAGGGCCTGCTACATTGCTTCCGTCTTGTAGTTGTATTATGCAGCTGAGACCTGGGTCTAGTTGCAGAAAATACTCTGCCTCTTGCAGATTAATCCCCCCAGATGTTGGTGATTTGGAGGGGAGCACCCAATCCCTTTTACTTCCTAGCTTCCCGGTAGTAAAATTGCAGGGTTCTCATGGGATGCCTTGGCATTCATGAGGCCATCAATATCCTCAGGTCCACCCTTTCCCTATTACACATTGGGAGTCTAGGTATTATTTTATATGCTACAATTAATCCCAAGTTTGCATCGCCTTGTAACAGAGTAAAAAAAAAAGTATATATATATATATATATATATATATATATATATATATATATATATCAAAAATATGTACAAACAAAAAAGCCTTGGGCTGAGTTCAGATGGAGTTTTTGGTCTGGAATTTGAGGCGGAGGCCGGCTCAGATTCCGGACAAAAAAACTGGTAGCCATAACTGGATGCTAGTGAAGTCCAAATGAATGGGCCTAGTCGGGAGGGAGTGTCTTCAGGTACCATTGTGAAGTGCATCCAGCAAAAATTAAACCCTCAGAAGGTTCAATGAATGAAATTATAAAAGTTATAGCTTTCAAAAGGTGGGGAGTCAAAGTTAGTTTGCAACAAGGTTTTGAGTAAAATGTTCTCTAATCTGGTCCAAAAATCATCAAAGATGTTGGGAAATGTGGAGCGTACAATGGGCAGGAGGGAGGCAGGTATAGTGTTTAAGGGGGAAGAGTGCTATCGTTGGGTTAAGGACAGCTCCAACAATAGTAAGGAGTTGCGTGACTTCATGGTCTCTATTATTTTTAACACTAAGAAAGCAGTGCTTGAATTGTTTTTTTGATGCATTCCCCTATACAAGACATTTTATGAAAATTAAATGCTAACATATAGTTACCGTATATACTCGAGTATAAGCCGACCCCAATATAAGCCGGGCCCCTAATTTTACTACAAAAAACTGGGAAAACTTATTGACTCGAGTATAAGCCGAGGGGGGAAATGCAGCAGCTACTGGACAATTTCAAAAATTAAAATGGTCGGAGTTTTTGGGTGCAGTAGTTGCTGGGGAAGGGGAGGGGGTGTTTTGGTTGTCTGTCTGCCCCTTCCCTGAGCTTGAGGACTGAGTTTTTTCTTCCCCCACTTGGAATTCAGCCTGGCTGACTATAGGGGATCTGCAGCACTCCTATTAACCCCTTCCTGACAGAACCGGAGCACTGCAGATCCCCTATATTCAGTAGTCCGGGTACTCTCAGACACAGGGATACCTAATGTGTATGTGTTTCACAGTCATTTTCTACTTTTATATGTATTCTAGGGGAAGGAGGGATTTACAACTTTTTTAAAAATTTTTTTAAAGCTTCTTTCCCCCACCCCCCACTATTTTATGGGAGATTCTATACATTGATATTGCGACTGGGAACCCCATAGGTCTCTGGTCCGAGACAATGCGGTTTGTGGTATTGTTTACACACCATAAACCTCACTGCTCATTTGCCATACAAACTGTAGCAGCAAGTGTAAATACTACAGCGTTGTCCCATTGAAATCTTTGTGGCGGTGCTGCAGTACCTACACCTCCGCTACAGTTTGTACGGTGAGTGAGCAGTGCGGCTCATAGTTTGTACACAATACCGCAAACCGCGTTGTCTCAGTAACGGTTACCTGTTGGGCCCCCTGCAGATTTAGGATAGGATAGGCCATCAATCTTAGAAACTGGATAAACCCATTGAGGGGTATTTTCCGTATAGATTTAATACATTAAAATAAAACAGAGAAAATGCAGCAAAAATGTGGGGCCTTAGCCAAAAATTCATTCAGAGAACTCCGACTAGTTTGGATGGTTCTCCCAAAGAAGTAATCTTTTGGCGATGATCACTTCAGGATGGGTTCGTTGACATGTATTCCATAACCTATGTTTGTGTGATACTATATAGAAACTTTTTAAGAAATTGCCAATGTACACAAGTCATACCAGAATGAAAATTTTTGACAAAATTAAACTCACCGTGGAAAGTAAAAAAACATGATTATAGCCGTGACTCTTTCTTTAGTAGTCTACTAATACTTATAAAACATTGGGGACCAATTACCATGATAGGATTTTGAGGCCACTTTTCTGACTTGGCTTACTTTTCAATAGCGTGTGGGGGGGTGTACAACAAATTTGACTCACACTGGTCCATAAATTTGTTGGAATTCTCTATCTGGAAGGCGTCAGAATTTTTGGGTATCCTAATCCTCTTAATCCAAATCCTTTCCAATGGAGATGAAGCCTTATCAGACTGTAACCTTGTATATCAGGGTACCTTGGATCTACACCTACAGGACACTGACAGGTGATGGTCACCCCTCGATATCAGATATCATAGCTCTTATGAGTAAGGCCCTGAGGCCCAGTGTTTGCGCAAAAACGTTGCTATTTTGAAAAAAAGAGCCACACAACATGAAGTAGATGTACACCAAAGAACCATCTAAAAATTTTGCAAAAATTGCTAAAAAATTGGCAAATGGACTGCCATTTAAAAAATTCATAGATTAGGTAAAAATGCACCAACATTTTGGTAAAAAATAAATCAGCCCTGTTGTTCTGCCTTTTTTGGTTGCTTTTATTACGATGCCAGGAAATAATTGGAGAATTACCAAAAACATTTTAATGGTTTATTGACTGCTTAATAAGTTTTGTTCTTATTGCACCCTTAATGTCCTTGTTCCTGATGCTGTAGATGATGGGATTCAACATTGGAGTCACTGCTGTATAGAGAATGGACAAGACCTTGTCGGCCTCAGAAGATTGTGAGGAGCGAGGTCTCATATGCGTAAACATAATAGTCCCTTAATAGATCAACACCACCGCGACATGGGAGCCACATGTGGCGAAAGCTTTTTGTCTCCCTTCCGAAGAACGGATCTTCAAAATGGTGGAGATGATGTAGATGTATGAAATTAGAGTCAAAAAGAAGGAACCCATGGCTAAGACCCCAGCTGAGATGTACATTGCAATCTCATTGAAGAAAGGTTCCTTACAAGACAGTCGAAAGAATGGCGGCATCTCACAGAAGAAGTGGTTGACGTGGTGGGACCTACAGTAGGGTAGTTGAAAGGTAAAGCCTACATGAAAGGCTGAACTTGTGCAGCAAAGACTCCATGATCCAGCAGCTAAAACGGTACACAATTTCTTGCTCATGATGGTGTTATAGTGCAACGGTCTACAAATGGCAGCAAATCTATCATAGGCCATGATGGCAAGAATGAGGCACTCTGTTGAACCGAGTGCGGCTGAGACATACATCTGGGCCGCACATTCCACCAGGGAAATACTTGTGTCCTTGGATAGAGCGTTGGCAAGAACTGTGGGAACTATTGTAGAAGTAAAGCAGATGTCAATAACAGAAAGGTTGCTCAGGAAGAAGTACATGGGGGTCTGTAAGGAGGGATTAATCCTCACCACAACGATAAGTAGAAGATTTCCCGATACTGCGAATACATATATCACCAATAAGACAATGAAGCAGGTAACCCTAACATACTGGACATTGGAAATGGCTCGAAGGATGAAGACACTTGGAGATGTATTGTTGTAAGTTTCCATAACACCCAATGGGGTCACCTGAAATCATCAAAATGTCAAGGATGATGTTAGGTTCAACCTTAAAATATTAACATATCCGTTTGTAGAACTTCCTGCCAACTTGACTCTTCCTGTACATCAATGTGGTTATGTTCATCTTTAGTAACTCTTATTCTTTATGATCAACCAAATGGTTTTACTCAAATTTTCCCGAATTACAAAAGAAGCTTTTGTCCATGAGCAGTGTTTGGTATCACAAATAAAGCTGGGGCTGAGCAGCAGTAACACATTTGGCACTTAAGGCTGATTTTTGCAATACTCACAAAATTTCTTAACCACTTCCGGACTGCCCATAGACTATAAACGTCCAGGCAGTGGTTGCCTAGTTCTGACAGGACGTACCGGTACGTCCAATCAGAACACAGTAGCTGCACAGAGATAGTGCAGCTGCTGAAGCTGGGAGCCGGCTGTAACTTCAGCCGGAGCTCCCACAGAGATGGCAGGGAAGATTTATTACCTCCCCTGCCATCTCAATCGCTGTGTTTACAGTGCTCAATTAGCGCTGTATACACAGCTATGGGCACTGCCATGATTCGGCCGCCCTCTGACCCGGCGGTCAAGTGATCTACCGAGAGCAGAGTCTTGCAAGAGCTGCTGGGTCCTACAGGACGCAGATCAGCTCTGTATACTGTGTATACAGCGTGCAGGAGGCTGTATTCTTCCTGCAACTGGGGCTAAATGTAACAGCCCCAGTTATAGGAGAAATCAGCCTCCAGTACAAAAAATAAGTGATCAGATGTCCCCAAAGGTCTCTTATCACCTTATGGGGACACAATCTGGGAAAAAAATAAATAAAATAAAAATATAATAAAAAAGTTTAAAAAAAATTGTAAATAAAATAATAATAATAATAATAAAAAAAATACGCTAATAAAACACCGTTATTAAAGGTTATAGCCCCACCCCCGACAACACCATACAAAATAAAAATTACCGTAACGGAGAGGAAAAACTATATTATAAAGTTTTTCAGTGACACTTTGTGTTATTAAATAAAAAATAATAATAATACATTGAAAACCAGACACAATTTCCCTCCTATTTTGTTTATATTTTCCCGGAAATAAAAAAAAAACACTTTTGAAAATAAAAACAACATAAAAATAAAGCCCTATGTGTCCCTGAAAAAAGACGCAAAAATTAGTTGACTGAGACATACGAGAAAAGTGTTACAGCCCTCAAAACCGCACATACATAATAAACCTAAAATGTGTCTGGTCCTGGACCACAAATTGGCCCGGTACTGAAGTAGTTAAATGACTTGGTCTCCATATAAATTATACTCTAGTAAAGCTAAACATGTAAACCGTCCTACCGTGTAACACGTCTTATAAATATATGCGCTTACCACACCGTCTGGCCATCTTAACATGAGCTCCAATTAAAAAAATTTGCACTGGAATATTTTTACAAGCTAGGTGACATTATAAAAAGACTTGAGATACTTGCCCAAAGGAGGATAGATTTTGGAAGATTAGTTGTTGTCACCTTTACAAGATATCACCATCAATAGGAACATGTTACCAGCATTGGGTAACATCATTTAAAAGGGGTTATCCACCTAAAAAAAACTAAAAACTTCACAAATGGGATCAAACAAAAACTATCACTGAGCACTTAAATGATGTAACCAAGAAATGAACCTGCGCCAATGTGAACTATCCATGGACAGTCTTCATAAATGACCTTGAGCAATGTTCTACCAGGGCAAAAACACTATAGAAACCGAGACTCAGTTGCGGAATAATACAAAAAAAAATCTCCAAAAATATCTCCACTCTTGCCCATGGGCAGTGTCTGGGGTAACAAGTAATACGTGGTAACTTGTCACAACCAGTGTTTGTATTTACCTACCATAACATTCACCAAGCAAGCAATCATCATCTCAAAATAATAAGAATTTCTAACAAGAAATTAAAAAAAACAATTTTTGCATATTTTTTATTTGTTTCTAAGAAAATGAATGATCCTTTTTCTTTCTATGTTATATTTTGGATTCCTGGGTTTCTGTTGATGGCGAGGTGTGCTCTTGTTAAAGATAGAGCAAAACCCCCACTAACGTTACCGTGCTATATATTAGGTATCACAAACATCCTGTGTACATGGTTGGAGAATTGATACAGTGGTCAAATCTCTCAGCGCTCATTATACAGTAGGTCTCCTGACACCCACTTATTTTGTATTTGTTTTTATCACATTAAAGGGTTGGAAAAATCTTCAATAATTTCTAGATGACATTTGAAAGATATTTTGTGATTTTGAAAATTGAAACCAAAGTCAACCATTTTGTGTTGTGATGGAAAAAAATGTTAAAATTCTATTGTATTAGTACGATGTAGATAAATTGGTGAAATGTATTAGATGGGAAAATTGGTTCGGAATGAGACGGTTTGTCCCGAATATTCCAAATTGTTCAGTTTTTTAATGGTACTATAAAGATGGAGATTTGTCGTGGGTGAACTAAAATGGACCCTGCATTATACTCTGGGGTCTATTCAGACCGCAGGGTATAATAGCCGGAGGTTGGGGGAGGTGAAAAAAGATGAACAGTCATACTCACCTTCCATTAACTCTCTTGGGCCTTCTCACTGTATCTGCTGCTATGCTGTGATGTCATTGGCCCAGGCTCAACACTGAGGTCTGTGGTCTCACTGCTGATCTGGGCATGGTGAGCGTCATGATGTCATGACGTTCAGTGTGCCATGTGACTTCTGGTGGCTCAATCACAAGCCTTAGCCGTGACTCCTGGGTAGATCACATAACAGCATTGGATGCCATGAGGAAAGCGTCAGATGCCTTCAAGGAGGCCCAAGAGTGGTAAAGGAAGGTGAATATGATTTTTTTAATTATTTTTTACACCGTCCGTAGGCCTCCATCTTTTATACCACCTTGAAATAACTTCAGCTGTGTTTGCCTTAGAGATGTAGAATTTGGGGGAGATAGGTTCCTAGGAGCCCTGACAGTGTTCTACACTGTTTTATAGATAGGTTCCTAGGAGTCCTGACAGTGTTCTACACTATGTTTTATAGATAGGTTCCTAGGAGCCCTGACAGTGTTATACACTATGTTTTATAGATAGGTTCCTAGGAGCCCTGACAGTATTCTACACTATGTTTTATAGATAGGTTCCTAGGAGTCCTGACAGTGTTATACACTATGTTTTATAGATAGGTTCCTAGGAGCTCTGACAGTATTCTACACTATGTTTTATAGATAGGTTCCTAGGAGTCCTGACAGCGTTATACACTATGTTTTATAGATAGGTTCCTAGGAGCCCTAAGAGTGTTCTACACTATGTTTTATAGATAGGTTCCTAGGAGCTCTGACAGTGTTCTACACTATGTTTTATAGATAGGTTCCTAGGAGTCCTGACAGTGTTTTACACTATGTTTTACAGATAGGTTCCTAGGAGCCCTGACAGTATTCTACACTATGTTTTATAGATAGGTTCCTAGGGGCCCTGACAGTGTTATACACTATGTTTTATAGATAGGTTCCTAGGAGCCCTGACAGTGTTATACACTATGTTTTATAGATAGGTTCCTAGGAGCCCTGACAGTGTTATACACTATGTTTTATAGATAGGTTCCTAGGAGCCCTGACAGTGTTCTACACTATGTTTTATAGATAGGTTCCTAGGAGCCCTGACAGTGTCATACACTATGTTTTATAGATAGGTTCCTAGGAGCCCTGACAGTGTTCTACACTATGTTTTATAGATAGGTTCCTAGGAGCTCTGACAGTGTCCTACATTATGTTTTATAGATAGGTTCCTAGGAGCCCTGACAGTGTTCTACACTATGTTTTATAGATAGGTTCCTAGGAGCCCTGACAGTGTTCTACCAGTGGCAGAACTAGGAATGGCAGGGCCCCATGGCGAACTTTTGACATGAGCCCCCCCCCCACACGAACACCGATGCCGAAGACCTCGACCAACCCCCTCCTCCGCATTCCTGCACACTCTATTATATCCCTTAGTGGCTCCTGCACACAATATTATGTTCCTTAGTGGCCCCTGCACACAGTTTTATGTCCCTTAGTGGCCCCTGCACACAGTATTATGTCCCTTAGTGGCCCCTGCACACAGTATTATCCCCCATAGTGGCCCCCTGCACCAGCGATAACGGCCTTTTAAAAAAATGAAAAAAAAAAACCAAAAACGCAGCAGTAGCGGCTGTCACCGGGCCCCCTAATGTCCCAGGCCCTGTGGCAGCCACTTCCACTGTTACCACAGTAGTTACGCCCCTGTATTCTACACTATGTTTTATAGATAGGTTCCTAAGAGTCCTAAGAGTGTTCTACACCATGTTTTATAGATTTTACATGAAGGCTAACCCCACATGTTGGTAGATCTTAGTGGGTTAGCCACAGCTTTTTAATGCAAAGGTTAAAATCTGCACTAGCTGCCAGGATACAGTCTGTGAACCCCCTAGCACAAACCAGCTGATTTCTGATGATTTTCGCTCTGGGAAACTCTAGTGAGAAAAATTTGTTATGGGAATCTCACTGGAAACTTGGGATGAGGAAACCAATTTGAATAACCCAGATTTGATACAAAATTTCCAAAAGTATTGGATTGAACCTGAATGTGAATTCCTCAGGCTGACATCACATACTCCAGGGTACCAACTGCGGCCCAAGCACAGTCCTCAGCAGTGACCCCAGGGTGTCTGACATCAGTCAATGGGTGGAAGAGGCCTGAAGTGGATACAGGAGGAAGGCCAGATGTTGCAAGGATGCCCAGGACAGGAGAGTCCGCAACTGTCTGTTATTTTTACTCACCTGCCCTGGGCCCCCACTGGAATTACCCCAGAGTATAATAATTGCATTTGTAGATAAAATTTCTAGTTCATGCCGATAAAGTTTGACCAAAATGAACTGGAGGGCTGAACCTCACAAATATTCATTGAAAATCATTTTGAGAGGTTTGCCCATATCTAACCAACACATAGCCGAAGACTCATTCAAGCATAGCGCCTAGACATAAAAACAACATATTTCTAATAGGTCAATCCACCAGTTCTTGTTGGTCATAGGTTGGCCAATATTGTTGTCCATCCCCTAGATAGCACCATTTGAACTTTGAAGGCAGTATGAGAGCTTCTACAGTATGTTTAAGGCTAGGTTCCCATCTGCACATGGGTCTCTGTCATCCTGGCCCACCATGGGATCCAAAAGAAGGAGACCTGGACCACTAAAACAGTGTTCACCCACAGACCTCACAGCCGTATGTCCGCCATTTTTTATATTTAAACCAGTGCAGGACTTTTTTCTCTGCAAATTTTGGGTAGTTTCTGTGGCAAAGTCACCAACGGAGATGTGAACCAAGCCTTACAATGTCTTCAAGGCTCTTTTAGAGAGTTTGCTTTCTAGTCAGACAATTTTTTATGGTACATTTCACATCTTTATTTCTTACACTGTAGATGAAGGGGTTCAACATAGGAGTCACTACTGTATACAGGATTGATATAGTCTTATCTGTTTCGGCTAAGTAAGAAGAGCGGGGCTGCAGATACATGAACATGATGGTCCCATAGTAGAGGGTGACAACAGTCAGGTGGGAAGCACATGTAGAAAATGCCTTTTGCCTCCCTTGAGAAGATTGAATCTTCAGGATAGTGGTGATAATGTGGATGTATGAAATAAGCGTTAAGAAGAAAGACATCATAACAATGATACCCGCAGAAAAGTACATGGCTATTTCATTGAGTCTGGTATCTCGGCAAGATATTTGTAAGAGTGGAGGTATCTCACAAAAGAAGTGACTGATGTGGTGGGATTGGCAGTAGGGCAATTGGAAGGTAATGAACACATGAATAGTAGAGTTCATGAAGCACGCTATCCATGATCCTACTCCTAGGGTAATGCACAGCCTGGTACTCATGATGGTGTTGTAATGGAGTGGCCTACAGATGGCAGCAAATCGATCAAAGGCCATAACTGCCAGTATTATACATTCAGTTGCCCCTAAGGCCAGAGAGAAATACATCTGCAAAGCACATCCCAACAGAGAAATACTTCTATCCTGAGAAATAGTGTTCATCAAAATTTTGGGAACTATGGTGGTTGAGAAGAAGATGTCAATAAAAGAGAGATTACTTAAGAAAAAGTACATCGGAGTCTGTAGAGTTGAGTTAATCCTCA
This sequence comes from Leptodactylus fuscus, assembly GCF_031893055.1. NCBI lineage: Eukaryota > Metazoa > Chordata > Amphibia > Anura > Leptodactylidae > Leptodactylus > Leptodactylus fuscus. The sequence goes on from NC_134271.1 coordinate 140,249,707, forward strand.
CCACGATGATCAGTAGAAAATTTCCTGCCAATGTTATCATGTACATCGCCAAGAAAATAATGAAGCAGATAACCTGAAGGTAAGGGACCTCTGATAGTCCAAGAAGGAAAAACGTGCCTGGAGATGTTAGGTTTCTAGGGTCCATATTTTGAGTCTCCGAAATGCTAAGAAGCTGAGAGAATAGGTAAAGCAGAGTTGACTTCTTTCATTGATCTGTACATTTGCACCTTTAGTGGATCCCATGAAATGAAAAGTCATCGGTGAAAAATGGGCAAGGTTTGGACATGGTCTATAAAAAATGGCAGGACACATGATTCTTAAAAATTGAGATATGCATTACACCATATACTTGAACAGGACAGAACACTGAAGATAAAAATGGATATACGAATGAGCCCTTGGGTTCCTCGTAATTTCATCATCTCCTCCATGCTGGATCCCTAAAAATGTCTTTAAGGTTAGGGCCCCACGTTGAGGAAACGCAGTTTTTTTTGTTGCAGATTTTGTTGTGGTTTTTTGAGCCAAAGAACTCCCTATATATTTCTCATTCTTTTTGTAGCCATTCTTGGCTTTGGCTCAAAAAACCGTATCAAAATCTGCAACAAAAAAAGCTGCGTTTCTGCAATGTGGGGCCTCAGCCTTTCTGCAATGTGGGGGCTCAGCCTATGGTTGTGCCCCCAAATAGTTACTAATAGTGCCAAACAAATAGCTTTATAGCATACACACAGTAATAATGTTCCCCAGTTTTCCCATTCGTAACAGTGCCCCATAGTAAAAATACTCCTCAAATGGGACCCGGTGTTACCCTTTCCACCTGAAAGTGTGTGTGTGTGTGTATGTAGGGGGCTGTTTTGGGGACACTAATCTTGCTTATGTCCATTTTGAACTCACCCAGTGCTATTGTGCCCCACCACAGTATAATGCCCCTCGGTGGCTCCCCGCAGTATAATGCCCCGCCCCCCCCCCCCCTCCCCATAGCCCACACATGGAGATACCTGACATACATTGGCCAAGGCTTTCCAATCTGGTCTTTCAACAAACCTTTTTTTTTTTTTTCCAGAAAATAAATATATTTTCCAGAACTTCCTTTCATTTTTTGCAAAGTCTACTTTTTTTTGGTGGGTGGGGAGGGGTGACTATATTTGTCTCTTTTTTGCATTTAGTAATCTAACTTAAAGGGGTTGTCGGGCTTGATTTTTTTAATGCTCGATCACTCACTTGTACGGAGCAGCTTCCAGCACCTGCTCTGTACACAAAATGGGGCCAGAAGCCGAAAAACTCCATCCATTGTCTGTTGGCTGGGCTCCTTCACTGCAGCTCAGCTTTTAATGAAGTCAGTGACTGAATTGTTTATGGAGCGGGTTCCAGAAGCGGAATGATCAGGCCTGGACAACTCCTTTAGGCCGGGGCCCAATGGATGTAAACGCAGTGCTAAAGAACCACAGCATGAAGGCATTGCGGTTCTTCCCGTAGCGCTTTGAAGAGAAAGTTCACAGAGTTTTCCCCAGCGGACTTTCTCTTACCATTATATCTATGGGAAAGCCGCCGGCGTTTCTGTAGATATAATTGACATGCTGCGATTTCCAAAACCGTAACGGTTTTGGAAATCGCAGCGTGTCCGCGCTGCAATTTCTTCCGCAAAGTGGCGATGGGATTTGCATGAACCCCATCCACTTTGCAAGTACTGTATAACGCCGTAATGTTTCCCGTGTGCCTCCATTTCTGGCCCGTGGTACCCGGCCTTGAGCTAGATTACTAATTGCAAAAAGTTACGGTAGAAGCTGCCAAAATTAAAGAAAGTTCGGGAAACTACATTTTCTACTAAATAAAATACAGATGATGGGTCCGGGTAATAGACTATGTGTTGGCCCCCTATCGGTCAGGTATTTATCACCTATCCTGAAGATAGGCCATAAAAATAGAAGCCTGGACAACTCCTTTAAAAAAAATTTGGTCAATATTTTATTAAATTTTTTTATTTCAAAATTTGGGAGAATTACTCAAGACGTAGTAGATTCTGGAATATCTGTCCAATATTTAAATAAGGAGGGACATTAAGGAAATTAAGGAATCGAGTCAGTCTAGAACATACCAAGGCATATGACAAACTCTATGAATTAACTTCATATATAAATGATAGTCATAGGTGAAAACACCAAAGAAGAAGCTGATAGCTTATGCAGGATTTTAGTCTTACCTAAACATCCAGATCTTGTTCCGTGTATAACCCGTCCATTATACTTGTACGCAATAGAACTAATTCTGTCATATAGTTGTGAGAATACAAGGAAACCTATATATTACATACTATGATAACATATACATCTTATATTACCATATGCAGTCGTTAGGTGCAAGGATTTCTGACAATTAACAGTCTCACACTTACAAATCCTGTCCTTATATATAACCGTATGGCAGGTGGTAAGGAGTAATGATGTAGTAAAGCTATATTTATTCCCAGTTCTTCCGGTGTCCCAGGGGTTTTGAGATTTATCATTAACTTTACCAACTATCTTTGAACAATTTCTACTTATTGTACCAGTACAATTAAAATGACATAAGGTGTTCAAAGTAGCAATATTTGTCACATATAAAGGGGGTTACACTGTTAAGGACACATCCCCCATCCACAGGACAAATACTGTAGCTGATATGTCCTCCATGTGATGTATAGTACTTCTGTAATAGCTACTGCGTCCTCCATGTGATGTATAGTACTTCTGTAATGGCTACTGCGTCCTCCATGTGATGTATAGTACTTCAGTAATAGCTGCTATGTTCTCCATGTGATGTATAGTACTTCTGTAATAGCTACTGCGTCCTCCATGTGATGTATAGTACTTCTGTAATAGCTACTGCGTCCTCCATGTGATGTATAGTACTGCTGTAATAGCTACTGCGTCCTCCATGTGATGTATAGTATTTCTGTAATATCTGCTATGTCCTCCATGTGATGTATAGTACTTCTGTAATAGCTACTGCGTCCTCCATGTGATGTATAGTATGTCTGTAATAGCTACTGCGTCCTCCATGTGATGTATAGTACTTCTGTAATAGCTACTGCGTCCTCCATGTGATGTATAGTACTTCTGTAATAACTGCTATGTCATCCAAGTAATGTATGGTACTTCTGAAATAGCTGCTATGTCCTCCATGTGATGTATAGTACTTCTGTAATAGCTACTGCGTCCTCCATGTGATGTATAGTACTTCTGTAATATCTGCTATGTCCTCCATGTGATGTATAGTACTTCTGTAATACCTACTGCGTCCTCCATGTGATGTATAGTACTTCTGTAATAGCTACTGCGTCCTCCATGTGATGTATAGTAGTTCTGTAATAGCTACTGCGCCCTCCATGTGATGTATAGTACTTCTGTAATATCTGCTATGTCCTCCATGTGATGTATAGTACTTCTGTAATACCTACTGCGTCCTCCATGTGATGTATAGTACTTCTGTAATACCTACTGCGTCCTCCATGTGATGTATAGTACTTCTGTAATAGCTACTGCGTCCTCCATGTGATGTATAGTACTTCTGTAATACCTACTGCGTCCTCCATGTGATGTATAGTACTTCTGTAATACCTACTGCGTCCTCCATGTGATGTATAGTACTTCTGTAATAGCTACTGCGTCCTCCATGTGATGTATAGTTCTTCTGTAATAGCTACTGCGTCCTCCATGTGATGTATAGTACTTCTGTAATAGCTACTGCGTCCTCCATGTGATGTATAGTACTTCTGTAATAGCTGCTATGTTCTCCATGTGATGTATAGTACTTTTGTAATAGCTACTGCGTCCTCCATGTGATGTATAGTACTTCTGTAATAGCTACTGCGTCCTCCATGTGATGTATAGTACTTCTGTAATAGCTACTGCGTCCTCCATGTGATGTATAGTACTTCTGTAATATCTGCTATGTCCTCCATGTGATGTATAGTACTTCTGTAATAGCTACTGCGTCCTCCATGTGATGTATAGTATGTCTGTAATAGCTACTGCGTCCTCCATGTGATGTATAGTACTTCTTTAATAGCTACTGCGTCCTCCATGTGATGTATAGTACTTCTGTAATAGCTACTGCGTCCTCCATGTAATGTATAGTACTTCTTTAATAGCTACTGCGTCCTCCATGTAATGTATAGTACTTATGTAATAGCTACTGCGTCCTCCATGTGATGTATAGTACTTCTGTAATATCTGCTATGTCCTCCATGTGATGTATAGTACTTCTGTAATAGCTACTGCGTCCTCCATGTGATGTATAGTATGTCTGTAATAGCTACTGCGTCCTCCATGTAATGTATAGTACTTCTGTAATAGCTACTGCGTCCTCCATGTGATGTATAGTACTTCTGTAATACCTACTGCGTCCTCCATGTGATGTATAGTACTTCTGTAATACCTACTGCGTCCTCCATGTGATGTATAGTACTTCTGTAATAACTGCTATGTCATCCAAGTAATGTATGGTACTTCTGAAATAGCTGCTATGTCCTCCATGTGATGTATAGTACTTCTGTAATAGCTACTGCGTCCTCCATGTGATGTATAGTACTTCTGTAATACCTACTGCGTCCTCCATGTGATGTATAGTACTTCTGTAATAGCTACTGCGTCCTCCATGTGATGTATAGTACTTCTGTAATAGCTACTGCGCCCTCCATGTGATGTATAGTACTTCTGTAATACCTACTGCGTCCTCCATGTGATATATAGTACTTCTGTAATACCTACTGCGTCCTCCATGTGATATATAGTACTTCTGTAATACCTACTGCGTCCTCCATGTGATATATAGTACTTCTGTAATAGCTACTGCGTCCTCCATGTGATGTATAGTACTTCTGTAATAGCTTCTGCGTCCTCCATGTGATGTATAGGACTTCTGTAATAGCTACTGCATCCTCCATGTGATGTATAGTATGTCTGTAATAGATACTGCTTCCTCCATGTGATGTATAGTACTTCTGTAATACCTACTGCGTCCTCCATGTGATGTATAGTACGTCTGTAATAGCTACTGCGTCCTCCATGTGATGTATAGTACTTCTGTAATAGCTACTGCGTCCTCCATGTGATGTATAGTACGTCTGTAATAGCTACTGCGTCCTCCATGTGATGCATAGTACTTCTGTAATACCTACTGCGTCCTCCATGTGATGTATAGTACTTCTGTAATAGCTACTGCGTCCTCCATGTGATGTATAGTACTTCTGTAATGGCTACTGCGTCCTCCATGTGATGTATAGTACTTCTGTAATAGCTGCTATGTTCTCCATGTGATGTATAGTATTTCTGTAATGGCTACTGCGTCCTCCATGTGATGTATAGTACTTCTGTAATAGCTACTGCGTCCTCCATGTGATGTACAGTACTTCTGTAATAGCTGCTATGTTCTCCATGTGATGTATAGTACTTCTGTAATAGCTACTGCGTCCTCCATGTGATGTATAGTACTTCTTTAATAGCTACTGCGTCCTCCATGTGATGTATAGTACTTCTGTAATAGCTACTGCGTCCTCCATGTGATGTATAGTACTTCTGTAATAGCTACTGCGTCCTCCATGTGATGTATAGTACTTCTGTGATAGCTACTGCGTCCTCCATGTGATGTATAGTACTTCTGTGATAGCTACTGCGTCCTCCATGTGATGTATAGTACTTCTGTAATAGCTTCTGCGTCCTCCATGTGATGTATAGTACTTCTGTAATAGCTTCTGCGTCCTCCATGTGATGTATAGTACTTCTGTAATAGCTACTGCGTCCTCCATGTGATGTATAGTACTTCTGCAATACCTACTATGTCCTCCATGTGATGTATAGTACTTCTGTAATAGCTACTGCGTCCTCCATGTGATGTATAGTACTTCTGTAATAGCTACTGCGTCCTCCATGTGATGTATAGTACTTCTGTAATAGCTACTGCGTCCTCCATGTGATGTATAGTACTTCTGTAATAGCTACTGCGTCCTCCATGTGATGTATAGTACTTCTGTAATAGCTACTGCGTCCTCCATGTGATGTATAGTACGTCTGTAATAGCTACTGCGTCCTCCATGTGATGTATAGTACTTCTGTAATAGCTACTGCGTCCTCCATGTGATGTATAGTACGTCTGTAATAGCTACTGCTTCCTCCATGTGATGTATTGTACTTCTGTAATGGCTACTGCGTCCTCCATGTGATGTATAGTACTTCTGTAATAGCTACTGCGTCCTCCATGTGATGTATAGTACTTCTGTAATACCTACTGCGTCCTCCATGTGATGTATAGTACTTCTGTAATAGCTACTGCGTCCTCCATGTGATGTATAGTACGACTGTAATAGCTACTGCGTCCTCCATGTGATGTATAGTACTTCTGTAATAGCTGCTATGTTCTCCATGTGATGAAGATTACTTCCGTAATAGCTTCTGCGTCCTCCATGTGATGTATAGTACTTCTGTAATAGCTACTGCGTCCTCCATGTGATGTATAGTATGTCTGTAATAGCTACTGCTTCCTCCATGTGATGTATAGTACTTCTGTAATAACTGCTATGTCATCCAAGTAATGTATGGTACTTCTGTAATATCTGCTATGTCCTCCATGTGATGTATAGTACTTCTGTAATAGCTACTGCGTCCTCCATGTGATGTATAGTACTCCTGTAATAGTTACTGCGCCCTCCATGTGATGTATAGTACTTCTGTAATAGCTACTGCGTCCTCCATGTGATGTATAGTACTTCTGTAATAGCTGCTATGTCCTCCATGTGATGTATAGTACTTCTGTAATAGCTACTGCATCCTCCCTGTGATGTATAGTACTTCTGTAATACCTACTATGTCCTCCATGTGATGTATAGTACTTCTGTAATACCTACTGCGCCCTCCATGTGATTTATAGTACTTCTGTAATAACTGCTATGTCATCCAAGTAATGTATGGTACTTCTGAAATAGCTGCTATGTCCTCCATGTGATGTATAGTACTTCTGTAATAGCTACTGCGTCCTCCATGTGATGTATAGTACTTCTGTAATATCTGCTATGTCCTCCATGTGATGTATAGTACTTCTGTAATAGGTACTGCATCCTCCCTGTGATGTATAGTACTTCTGTAATACCTACTATGTCCTACATGTGATGTATAGTACTTCTGTAATAGCTACTGCGTCCTCCATGTGATGTATAGTACTTCTGTAATATCTGCTATGTCCTCCATGTGATGTATAGTATTTCTGTAATATCTGCTATGTCCTCCATGTGATGTATAGTACTTCTGTAATACCTACTGCGTCCTCCATGTGATGTATAGTACTTCTGTAATAGCTACTGCGTCCTCCATGTGATGTATAGTACTTCTGTAATAGCTACTGTGTCCTCCATGTGATGTATAGTACTTCTGTAATAGCTACTGCGTCCTCCATGTGATGTATAGTATTTCTGTAATATCTGCTATGTCCTCCATGTGATGTATAGTACTTCTGTAATACCTACTGCGTCCTCCATGTGATGTATAGTACTTCTGTAATAACTGCTATGTCATCCAAGTAATGTATGGTACTTCTGAAATAGCTGCTATGTCCTCCATGTGATGTATAGTACTTCTGTAATAGCTACTGCGTCCTCCATGTGATGTATAGTACTTCTGTAATATCTGCTATGTCCTCCATGTGATGTATAGTACTTCTGTAATACCTACTGCGTCCTCCATGTGATGTATAGTACTTCTGTAATAGCTACTGCGTCCTCCATGTGATGTATAGTACTTCTGTAATAGCTACTGCGCCCTCCATGTGATGTATAGTACTTCTGTAATAGCTACTGCGTCCTCCATGTGATGTATAGTACTTCTGTAATAGCTACTGCGTCCTCCATGTGATGTATAGTACTTCTGTAATAGCTACTGCGTCCTCCATGTGATGTATAGTACTTCTGTAATAGCTACTGCGTCCTCCATGTGATGTATAGTACTTCTGTAATAGCTACTGCGTCCTCCATGTGATGTATAGTACGTCTGTAATAGCTACTGCGTCCTCCATGTGATGTATAGTACTTCTGTAATAGCTACTGCGTCCTCCATGTGATGTATAGTACTTCTGTAATACCTACTGCGTCCTCCATGTGATGTATAGTACTTCTGTAATAGCTACTGCGTCCTCCATGTGATGTATAGTACGACTGTAATAGCTACTGCGTCCTCCATGTGATGTATAGTACTTCTGTAATAGCTGCTATGTTCTCCATGTGATGAAGATTACTTCCGTAATAGCTTCTGCGTCCTCCATGTGATGTATAGTACTTCTGTAATAGCTACTGCGTCCTCCATGTGATGTATAGTATGTCTGTAATAGCTACTGCTTCCTCCATGTGATGTATAGTACTTCTGTAATAACTGCTATGTCATCCAAGTAATGTATGGTACTTCTGTAATATCTGCTATGTCCTCCATGTGATGTATAGTACTTCTGTAATAGCTACTGCGTCCTCCATGTGATGTATAGTACTTCTGTAATAGCTACTGCGCCCTCCATGTGATGTATAGTACTTCTGTAATATCTACTGCGTCCTCCATGTGATGTATAGTACTTCTGTAATAACTGCTATGTCATCCAAGTAATGTATGGTACTTCTGTAATAGCTGCTATGTCCTCCATGTGATGTATAGTACTTCTGTAATAGCTACTGCATCCTCCCCGTGATGTATAGTACTTCTGTAATACCTACTATGTCCTCCATGTGATGTATAGTACTTCTGTAATAGCTACTGCGTCCTCCATGTGATGTATAGTACTTCTGTAATATCTGCTATGTCCTCCATGTGATGTATAGTACTTCTGTAATACCTACTATGTCCTCCATGTGATGTATAGTACTTCTGTAATACCTACTGCGCCCTCCATGTGATGTATAGTACTTCTGTAATAACTGCTATGTCATCCAAGTAATGTATGGTACTTCTGAAATAGCTGCTATGTCCTCCATGTGATGTATAGTACTTCTGTAATAGCTACTGCGTCCTCCATGTGATGTATAGTACTTCTGTAATATCTGCTATGTCCTCCATGTGATGTATAGTACTTCTGTAATAGGTACTGCATCCTCCCTGTGATGTATAGTACTTCTGTAATACCTACTATGTCCTACATGTGATGTATAGTACTTCTGTAATAGCTACTGCGTCCTCCATGTGATGTATAGTACTTCTGTAATATCTGCTATGTCCTCCATGTGATGTATAGTATTTCTGTAATATCTGCTATGTCCTCCATGTGATGTATAGTACTTCTGTAATACCTACTGCGTCCTCCATGTGATGTATAGTACTTCTGTAATAGCTACTGCGTCCTCCATGTGATGTATAGTACTTCTGTAATAGCTACTGTGTCCTCCATGTGATGTATAGTACTTCTGTAATAGCTACTGCGTCCTCCATGTGATGTATAGTATTTCTGTAATATCTGCTATGTCCTCCATGTGATGTATAGTACTTCTGTAATACCTACTGCGTCCTCCATGTGATGTATAGTACTTCTGTAATAACTGCTATGTCATCCAAGTAATGTATGGTACTTCTGAAATAGCTGCTATGTCCTCCATGTGATGTATAGTACTTCTGTAATAGCTACTGCGTCCTCCATGTGATGTATAGTACTTCTGTAATATCTGCTATGTCCTCCATGTGATGTATAGTACTTCTGTAATACCTACTGCGTCCTCCATGTGATGTATAGTACTTCTGTAATAGCTACTGCGTCCTCCATGTGATGTATAGTACTTCTGTAATAGCTACTGCGCCCTCCATGTGATGTATAGTACTTCTGTAATAGCTACTGCGTCCTCCATGTGATGTATAGTACTTCTGTAATATCTGCTATGTCCTCCATGTGATGTATAGTACTTCTGTAATACCTACTGCGTCCTCCATGTGATGTATAGTACTTCTGTAATACCTACTGCGTCCTCCATGTGATATATAGTACTTCTGTAATAGCTACTGCGTCCTCCATGTGATGTATAGTACTTCTGTAATAGCTTCTGCGTCCTCCATGTGATGTATAGTACTTCTGTAATAGCTACTGCGTCCTCCATGTGATGTATAGTACTTCTGTAATAGCTACTGCGTCCTCCATGTGATGTATAGTACTTCTGTAATAGCTACTGCGTCCTCCATGTGATGTATAGTACTTCTGTAATAGCTACTGCGTCCTCCATGTGATGTATAGTACTTCTGTAATACCTACTGCGTCCTCCATGTGATGTTTAGTACTTCTGTAATAGCTACTGCGTCCTCCATGTGATGTATAGTATGTCTGTAATAGCTACTGCTTCCTCCATGTGATGTATAGTACTTCTGTAATAGCTACTGCGTCCTCCATGTGATGTATAGTACTTCTGTAATACCTACTGCGTCCTCCATGTGATGTATAGTACTTCTGTAATAGCTACTGCGTCCTCCATGTGATGTATAGTATGTCTGTAATAGCTACTGCTTCCTCCATGTGATGTATAGTACTTCTGTAATACCTACTGCGTCCTCCATGTGATGTATAGTACTTCTGTAATACCTACTGCGTCCTCCATGTGATGTTTAGTACTTCTGTAATAGCTACTGCGTCCTCCATGTGATGTATAGTATGTCTGTAATAGCTACTGCTTCCTCCATGTGATGTATAGTACTTCTGTAATACCTACTGCGTCCTCCATGTGATGTATAGTTCTTCTGTAATAGCTACTGCGTCCTCCATGTGATGTATAGTACTTCTGTAATAGCTACTGCGTCCTCCATGTGATGTATAGTACTTCTGTAATAGCTACTGCGTCCTCCATGTGATGTATAGTACTTCTGTAATAGCTGCTATGTTCTCCATGTGATGTATAGTACTTCTGTAATAGCTACTGCGTCCTCCATGTGATGTATAGTACTTCTGTAATACCTACTATGTCCTCCATGTGATGTATAGTACTTCTGTAATAGCTACTGCGTCCTCCATGTGATGTATAGTACTTCTGTAATATCTACTATGTCCTCCATGTGATGTATAGTACTTCTGTAATAGCTACTGCGTCCTCCATGTGATGTATAGTACTTCTGTAATATCTGCTATGTCCTCCATGTGATGTATAGTACTTCTTTAATAGCTACTGCGTCCTCCATGTGATGTATAGTACTTCTTTAATAGCTACTGCGTCCTCCATGTAATGTATAGTACTTCTGTAATAGCTACTGCGTCCTCCATGTGATGTATAGTACTTCTGTAATATCTGCTATGTCCTCCATGTGATGTATAGTACTTCTGTAATAGCTACTGCGTCCTCCATGTGATGTATAGTATGTCTGTAATAGCTACTGCGTCCTCCATGTGATGTATAGTACTTCTGTAATAGCTAATGAGTCCTCCATGCGATGTATAGCACTTCTGTAATACCTACTGCGTCCTCCATGCGATGTATAGTACTTTTTGTAATACCTACTGCGTCCTCCATGTGATGTATAGTACTTCTGTAATAACTGCTATGTTATCCAAGTAATGTATGGTACTTCTGAAATAGCTGCTATGTCCTCCATGTGATGTATAGTACTTCTGTAATACCTACTGCGTCCTCCATGTGATGTATAGTACTTCTGTAATAACTGCTATGTCACCCAAGTAATGTATGGTACTTCTGAAATAGCTGCTATGTCCTCCATGTGATGTATAGTACTTCTGTAATACCTACTGCGTCCTCCATGTGATGTATAGTACTTCTGTAATAGCTACTGCGTCCTCCATGTGATGTATAGTACTTCTGTAATAGCTACTGCGTCCTCCATGTGATGTATAGTACTTCTGTAATAGCTACTGCGTCCTCCATGTGATGTATAGTACTTCTGTAATAGCTACTGCGTCCTCCATGTGATGTACAGTACGTCTGTAATAGCTACTGCGTCCTCCATGTGATGTATAGTACTTCTGTAATACCTACTGCGTCCTCCATGTGATGTATAGTACTTCTGTAATAGCTACTGCGTCCTCCATGTGATGTATAGTACGTCTGTAATAGCTACTGCGTCCTCCATGTGATGTGTAGTACTTCTGTAATAGCTGCTATGTTCTCCTTGTGATGTATAGTACTTCCGTAATAGCTTCTGCGTCCTCCATGTGATGTATAGTACTTCTGTAATAGCTACTGCGTCCTCCATGTGATGTATAGTATGTCTGTAATAGCTACTGCGTCCTCCATGTGATGTATAGTACGTCTGTAATAGCTACTGCGTCCTCCATGTGATGTATAGTACTTCTGTAATAACTGCTATGTCATCCAAGTAATGTATGGTACTTCTGTAATAGCTGCTATGTCCTCCATGTGATGTATAGTACTTCTGTAATAGCTACTGCGTCCTCCCTGTGATGTATAGTACTTCTGTAATACCTACTATGTCCTCCATGTGATGTATAGTACTTCTGTAATAGCTACTGCGTCCTCCATGTGATGTATAGTACTTCTGTAATAGCTACTGCGTCCTCCATGTGATGTATAGTACTTCTGTAATAGCTACTGCGTCCTCCATGTGATGTATAGTACTTCTGTAATAGCTACTGCGTCCTCCATGTGATGTATAGTACTTCTGTAATAGCTACTGCGTCCTCCATGTGATGTATATTATGTCTGTAATAGCTACTGCTTCCTCCATGTGATGTATAGTACTTCTGTAATACCTACTGCGTCCTCCATGTGATGTATAGTACTTCTGTAATAGCTACTGCGTCCTCCATGTGATGTATAGTTCTTCTGTAATAACTACTGCGTCCTCCATGTGATGTATAGTACTTCTGTAATAGCTACTGCGTCCTCCATGTGATGTATAGTACTTCTGTAATAGCTACTGCGTCCTCCATGTGATGTATAGTACTTCTGTAATATCTGCTATGTCCTCCATGTGATGTATAGTACTTCTGTAATAGCTACTGCGTCCTCCATGTGATGTATAGTACTTCTTTAATAGCTACTGCGTCCTCCATGTGATGTATAGTACTTCTGTAATAGCTACTGCGTCCTCCATGTGATGTATAGTACTTCTTTAATAGCTACTGCGTCCTTCATGTAATGTATAGTACTTCTGTAATAGCTACTGCGTCCTCCATGTGATGTATAGTACTTCTGTAATAGCTACTGCGTCCTCCATGTGATGTATAGTATGTCTGTAATAGCTACTGCGTCCTCCATGTGATGTATAGTACTTCTGTAATAGCTACTGCGTCCTCCATGTGATGTATAGTACTTCTGTAATACCTACTGCGTCCTCCATGTGATGTATAGTACTTCTGTAATACCTACTGCGTCCTCCATGTGATGTATAGTACTTCTGTAATACCTACTGCGTCCTCCATGTGATGTATAGTACTTCTGTAATAGCTACTGCGTCCTCCATGTGATGTATAGTACGTCTGTAATAGCTACTGCGTCCTCCATGTGATGTATAGTACTTCTGTAATAGCTACTGCGTCCTCCATGTGATGTATAGTACTTCTGTAATACCTACTGCGTCCTCCATGTGATGTATAGTACTTCTGTAATAGCTACTGCGTCCTCCATGTGATGTATAGTACGTCTGTAATAGCTACTGCGTCCTCCATGTGATGTATAGTACTTCTGTAATAGCTGCTATGTTCTCCATGTGATGTATAGTACTTCCGTAATAGCTTCTGCGTCCTCCATGTGATGTATAGTACTTCTGTAATAGCTACTGCGTCCTCCATGTGATGTATAGTACTTCTGTAATAGCTGCTATGTTCTCCATGTGATGTATAGTACTTCTGTAATAGCTACTGCGTCCTCCATGTGATGTATAGTACTTCTGTAATAGCTACTGCTTCCTCCATGTGATGTATAGTACTTCTGTAATAGCTGCTATGTCATCCAAGTAATGTATGTTACTTCTGTAATATCTGCTATGTCCTCCATGTGATGTATAGTACTTCTGTAATAGCTACTGCGCCCTCCATGTGATGTATAGTACTTCTGTAATACCTACTGCGTCCTCCATGTGATGTATAGTACTTCTGTAATAGCTGCTATGTCATCCAAGTAATGTATGGTACTTCTGTAATAGCTACTGCGTCCTCCATGTGATGTATAGTACTTCTTTAATAGCTACTGCGTCCTCCATGTAATGTATAGTACTTCTGTAATAGCTACTGCGTCCTCCATGTGATGTATAGTACTTCTGTAATATCTGCTATGTCCTCCATGTGATGTATAGTACTTCTGTAATAGCTACTGCGTCCTCCATGTGATGTATAGTATGTCTGTAATAGCTACTGCGTCCTCCATGTGATGTATAGTACTTCTGTAATGGCTACTGCGTCCTCCATGTGATGTATAGTACTTCTGTAATAGCTACTGCGTCCTCCATGTGATGTATAGTACTTCTGTAATAGCTACTGCGTCCTCCATGTGATGTATAGTACTTCTGTAATAGCTACTGCGTCCTCCATGTGATGTATAGTACTTCTGTAATACCTACTATGTCCTCCATGTGATGTATAGTACTTCTGTAATAGCTACTGCGTCCTCCATGTGATGTATAGTACTTCTGTAATAGCTACTGTGTCCTCCATGTGATGTATAGTACTTCTGTAATACCTGCTATGTCCTCCATGTGATGTATAGTACTTCTGTAATACCTGCTATGTCCTCCCTGTGATGTATAGTACTTCTGTAATAGCTGCTATGTTCTCCATGTGATGTATAGTACTTCTGTAATAGCTACTGCGTCCTCCATGTGATGTATAGTACTTCTGTAATGGCTACTCTGTCCTCCATGTGATGTATAGTACTTCTGTAGTAGCTACTGCGTCCTCCATGTGATGTACAGTACTTCTGTAATAGCTGCTATGTTTTCCATGTGATGTATAGTACTTCTGTAATAGCTTCTGCGTCTTCCATGTGATGTATAGTACTTCTGTAATAGCTACTGCGTCCTCCATGTGATGTATAGTACGTCTGTAATAGCTACTGCGTCCTCCATGTGATGTATAGTACTTCTGTAATACCTACTATGTCCTCCATGTGATGTATAGTACTTCTGTAATAGCTACTGCGTCCTCCATGTGATGTATAGTACTTCTGTAATAGCTACTGCGTCCTCCATGTGATGTATAGTACTTCTGTAATAGCTACTGCGTCCTCCATGTGATGTATAGTACGTCTGTAATAGCTACTGCGTCCTCCATGTGATGTATAGTACTTCTGTAATAGCTGCTATGTTCTCCATGTGATGTATAGTACTTTTGTAATAGCTACTGCGTCCTCCATGTGATGTATAGTACTCCTGTAATAGCTACTGCGTCCTCCATGTGATGTATAGTACTTTTGTAATAGCTACTGCGTCCTCCATGTGATGTATAGTACTTCTGTAATAGCTGCTATGTTCTCCATGTGATGTATAGTACTTCCGTAATAGCTTCTGCGTCCTCCATGTGATGTATAGTACTTCCGTAATAGCTACTGCGTCCTCCATGTGATGTATAGTACTTCTGTAATACCTACTGCGTCCTCCATGTGATGTATAGTACTTCTGTAATACCTACTGCGTCCTCCATGTGATGTATAGTACTTCTGTAATAGCTACTGCGTCCTCCATGTGATGTATAGTACTTCTGTAATAGCTACTGCGTCCTCCATGTGATGTATAGTACTTCTGTAATAGCTACTGCGTCCTCCATGTGATGTATAGTACTTCTGTAATAGCTACTGCGTCCTCCATGTGATGTATAGTACTTCTGTAATAGCTACTGCGTCCTCCATGTGATGTATAGTACGTCTGTAATAGCTACTGCGTCCTCCATGTGATGTATAGTACTTCTGTAATAGCTACTGCGTCCTCCATGTGATGTATAGTACTTCTGTAATACCTACTGCGTCCTCCATGTGATGTATAGTACTTCTGTAATAGCTACTGCGTCCTCCATGTGATGTATAGTATGACTGTAATAGCTACTGCGTCCTCCATGTGATGTATAGTACTTCTGTAATAGCTGCTATGTTCTCCATGTGATGAAGATTACTTCCGTAATAGCTTCTGCGTCCTCCATGTGATGTATAGTACTTCTGTAATAGCTACTGCGTCCTCCATGTGATGTATAGTATGTCTGTAATAGCTACTGCTTCCTCCATGTGATGTATAGTACTTCTGTAATAACTGCTATGTCATCCAAGTAATGTATGGTACTTCTGTAATATCTGCTATGTCCTCCATGTGATGTATAGTACTTCTGTAATAGCTACTGCGTCCTCCATGTGATGTATAGTACTTCTGTAATAGCTACTGCGCCCTCCATGTGATGTATAGTACTTCTGTAATATCTACTGCGTCCTCCATGTGATGTATAGTACTTCTGTAATAACTGCTATGTCATCCAAGTAATGTATGGTACTTCTGTAATAGCTGCTATGTCCTCCATGTGATGTATAGTACTTCTGTAATAGCTACTGCATCCTCCCCGTGATGTATAGTACTTCTGTAATACCTACTATGTCCTCCATGTGATGTATAGTACTTCTGTAATAGCTACTGCGTCCTCCATGTGATGTATAGTACTTCTGTAATATCTGCTATGTCCTCCATGTGATGTATAGTACTTCTGTAATACCTACTATGTCCTCCATGTGATGTATAGTACTTCTGTAATACCTACTGCGCCCTCCATGTGATGTATAGTACTTCTGTAATAACTGCTATGTCATCCAAGTAATGTATGGTACTTCTGAAATAGCTGCTATGTCCTCCATGTGATGTATAGTACTTCTGTAATAGCTACTGCGTCCTCCATGTGATGTATAGTACTTCTGTAATATCTGCTATGTCCTCCATGTGATGTATAGTACTTCTGTAATAGGTACTGCATCCTCCCTGTGATGTATAGTACTTCTGTAATACCTACTATGTCCTACATGTGATGTATAGTACTTCTGTAATAGCTACTGCGTCCTCCATGTGATGTATAGTACTTCTGTAATATCTGCTATGTCCTCCATGTGATGTATAGTATTTCTGTAATATCTGCTATGTCCTCCATGTGATGTATAGTACTTCTGTAATACCTACTGCGTCCTCCATGTGATGTATAGTACTTCTGTAATAGCTACTGCGTCCTCCATGTGATGTATAGTACTTCTGTAATAGCTACTGTGTCCTCCATGTGATGTATAGTACTTCTGTAATAGCTACTGCGTCCTCCATGTGATGTATAGTATTTCTGTAATATCTGCTATGTCCTCCATGTGATGTATAGTACTTCTGTAATACCTACTGCGTCCTCCATGTGATGTATAGTACTTCTGTAATAACTGCTATGTCATCCAAGTAATGTATGGTACTTCTGAAATAGCTGCTATGTCCTCCATGTGATGTATAGTACTTCTGTAATAGCTACTGCGTCCTCCATGTGATGTATAGTACTTCTGTAATATCTGCTATGTCCTCCATGTGATGTATAGTACTTCTGTAATACCTACTGCGTCCTCCATGTGATGTATAGTACTTCTGTAATAGCTACTGCGTCCTCCATGTGATGTATAGTACTTCTGTAATAGCTACTGCGCCCTCCATGTGATGTATAGTACTTCTGTAATAGCTACTGCGTCCTCCATGTGATGTATAGTACTTCTGTAATATCTGCTATGTCCTCCATGTGATGTATAGTACTTCTGTAATACCTACTGCGTCCTCCATGTGATGTATAGTACTTCTGTAATACCTACTGCGTCCTCCATGTGATATATAGTACTTCTGTAATAGCTACTGCGTCCTCCATGTGATGTATAGTACTTCTGTAATAGCTTCTGCGTCCTCCATGTGATGTATAGTACTTCTGTAATAGCTACTGCGTCCTCCATGTGATGTATAGTACTTCTGTAATAGCTACTGCGTCCTCCATGTGATGTATAGTACTTCTGTAATAGCTACTGCGTCCTCCATGTGATGTATAGTACTTCTGTAATAGCTACTGCGTCCTCCATGTGATGTATAGTACTTCTGTAATACCTACTGCGTCCTCCATGTGATGTTTAGTACTTCTGTAATAGCTACTGCGTCCTCCATGTGATGTATAGTATGTCTGTAATAGCTACTGCTTCCTCCATGTGATGTATAGTACTTCTGTAATAGCTACTGCGTCCTCCATGTGATGTATAGTACTTCTGTAATACCTACTGCGTCCTCCATGTGATGTATAGTACTTCTGTAATAGCTACTGCGTCCTCCATGTGATGTATAGTATGTCTGTAATAGCTACTGCTTCCTCCATGTGATGTATAGTACTTCTGTAATACCTACTGCGTCCTCCATGTGATGTATAGTACTTCTGTAATACCTACTGCGTCCTCCATGTGATGTTTAGTACTTCTGTAATAGCTACTGCGTCCTCCATGTGATGTATAGTATGTCTGTAATAGCTACTGCTTCCTCCATGTGATGTATAGTACTTCTGTAATACCTACTGCGTCCTCCATGTGATGTATAGTTCTTCTGTAATAGCTACTGCGTCCTCCATGTGATGTATAGTACTTCTGTAATAGCTACTGCGTCCTCCATGTGATGTATAGTACTTCTGTAATAGCTACTGCGTCCTCCATGTGATGTATAGTACTTCTGTAATAGCTGCTATGTTCTCCATGTGATGTATAGTACTTCTGTAATAGCTACTGCGTCCTCCATGTGATGTATAGTACTTCTGTAATACCTACTATGTCCTCCATGTGATGTATAGTACTTCTGTAATAGCTACTGCGTCCTCCATGTGATGTATAGTACTTCTGTAATATCTACTATGTCCTCCATGTGATGTATAGTACTTCTGTAATAGCTACTGCGTCCTCCATGTGATGTATAGTACTTCTGTAATATCTGCTATGTCCTCCATGTGATGTATAGTACTTCTTTAATAGCTACTGCGTCCTCCATGTGATGTATAGTACTTCTTTAATAGCTACTGCGTCCTCCATGTAATGTATAGTACTTCTGTAATAGCTACTGCGTCCTCCATGTGATGTATAGTACTTCTGTAATATCTGCTATGTCCTCCATGTGATGTATAGTACTTCTGTAATAGCTACTGCGTCCTCCATGTGATGTATAGTATGTCTGTAATAGCTACTGCGTCCTCCATGTGATGTATAGTACTTCTGTAATAGCTAATGAGTCCTCCATGCGATGTATAGCACTTCTGTAATACCTACTGCGTCCTCCATGCGATGTATAGTACTTTTTGTAATACCTACTGCGTCCTCCATGTGATGTATAGTACTTCTGTAATAACTGCTATGTTATCCAAGTAATGTATGGTACTTCTGAAATAGCTGCTATGTCCTCCATGTGATGTATAGTACTTCTGTAATACCTACTGCGTCCTCCATGTGATGTATAGTACTTCTGTAATAACTGCTATGTCACCCAAGTAATGTATGGTACTTCTGAAATAGCTGCTATGTCCTCCATGTGATGTATAGTACTTCTGTAATACCTACTGCGTCCTCCATGTGATGTATAGTACTTCTGTAATAGCTACTGCGTCCTCCATGTGATGTATAGTACTTCTGTAATAGCTACTGCGTCCTCCATGTGATGTATAGTACTTCTGTAATAGCTACTGCGTCCTCCATGTGATGTATAGTACTTCTGTAATAGCTACTGCGTCCTCCATGTGATGTACAGTACGTCTGTAATAGCTACTGCGTCCTCCATGTGATGTATAGTACTTCTGTAATACCTACTGCGTCCTCCATGTGATGTATAGTACTTCTGTAATAGCTACTGCGTCCTCCATGTGATGTATAGTACGTCTGTAATAGCTACTGCGTCCTCCATGTGATGTGTAGTACTTCTGTAATAGCTGCTATGTTCTCCTTGTGATGTATAGTACTTCCGTAATAGCTTCTGCGTCCTCCATGTGATGTATAGTACTTCTGTAATAGCTACTGCGTCCTCCATGTGATGTATAGTATGTCTGTAATAGCTACTGCGTCCTCCATGTGATGTATAGTACGTCTGTAATAGCTACTGCGTCCTCCATGTGATGTATAGTACTTCTGTAATAACTGCTATGTCATCCAAGTAATGTATGGTACTTCTGTAATAGCTGCTATGTCCTCCATGTGATGTATAGTACTTCTGTAATAGCTACTGCGTCCTCCCTGTGATGTATAGTACTTCTGTAATACCTACTATGTCCTCCATGTGATGTATAGTACTTCTGTAATAGCTACTGCGTCCTCCATGTGATGTATAGTACTTCTGTAATAGCTACTGCGTCCTCCATGTGATGTATAGTACTTCTGTAATAGCTACTGCGTCCTCCATGTGATGTATAGTACTTCTGTAATAGCTACTGCGTCCTCCATGTGATGTATAGTACTTCTGTAATAGCTACTGCGTCCTCCATGTGATGTATATTATGTCTGTAATAGCTACTGCTTCCTCCATGTGATGTATAGTACTTCTGTAATACCTACTGCGTCCTCCATGTGATGTATAGTACTTCTGTAATAGCTACTGCGTCCTCCATGTGATGTATAGTTCTTCTGTAATAACTACTGCGTCCTCCATGTGATGTATAGTACTTCTGTAATAGCTACTGCGTCCTCCATGTGATGTATAGTACTTCTGTAATAGCTACTGCGTCCTCCATGTGATGTATAGTACTTCTGTAATATCTGCTATGTCCTCCATGTGATGTATAGTACTTCTGTAATAGCTACTGCGTCCTCCATGTGATGTATAGTACTTCTTTAATAGCTACTGCGTCCTCCATGTGATGTATAGTACTTCTGTAATAGCTACTGCGTCCTCCATGTGATGTATAGTACTTCTTTAATAGCTACTGCGTCCTTCATGTAATGTATAGTACTTCTGTAATAGCTACTGCGTCCTCCATGTGATGTATAGTACTTCTGTAATAGCTACTGCGTCCTCCATGTGATGTATAGTATGTCTGTAATAGCTACTGCGTCCTCCATGTGATGTATAGTACTTCTGTAATAGCTACTGCGTCCTCCATGTGATGTATAGTACTTCTGTAATACCTACTGCGTCCTCCATGTGATGTATAGTACTTCTGTAATACCTACTGCGTCCTCCATGTGATGTATAGTACTTCTGTAATACCTACTGCGTCCTCCATGTGATGTATAGTACTTCTGTAATAGCTACTGCGTCCTCCATGTGATGTATAGTACGTCTGTAATAGCTACTGCGTCCTCCATGTGATGTATAGTACTTCTGTAATAGCTACTGCGTCCTCCATGTGATGTATAGTACTTCTGTAATACCTACTGCGTCCTCCATGTGATGTATAGTACTTCTGTAATAGCTACTGCGTCCTCCATGTGATGTATAGTACGTCTGTAATAGCTACTGCGTCCTCCATGTGATGTATAGTACTTCTGTAATAGCTGCTATGTTCTCCATGTGATGTATAGTACTTCCGTAATAGCTTCTGCGTCCTCCATGTGATGTATAGTACTTCTGTAATAGCTACTGCGTCCTCCATGTGATGTATAGTACTTCTGTAATAGCTGCTATGTTCTCCATGTGATGTATAGTACTTCTGTAATAGCTACTGCGTCCTCCATGTGATGTATAGTACTTCTGTAATAGCTACTGCTTCCTCCATGTGATGTATAGTACTTCTGTAATAGCTGCTATGTCATCCAAGTAATGTATGTTACTTCTGTAATATCTGCTATGTCCTCCATGTGATGTATAGTACTTCTGTAATAGCTACTGCGCCCTCCATGTGATGTATAGTACTTCTGTAATACCTACTGCGTCCTCCATGTGATGTATAGTACTTCTGTAATAGCTGCTATGTCATCCAAGTAATGTATGGTACTTCTGTAATAGCTACTGCGTCCTCCATGTGATGTATAGTACTTCTTTAATAGCTACTGCGTCCTCCATGTAATGTATAGTACTTCTGTAATAGCTACTGCGTCCTCCATGTGATGTATAGTACTTCTGTAATATCTGCTATGTCCTCCATGTGATGTATAGTACTTCTGTAATAGCTACTGCGTCCTCCATGTGATGTATAGTATGTCTGTAATAGCTACTGCGTCCTCCATGTGATGTATAGTACTTCTGTAATGGCTACTGCGTCCTCCATGTGATGTATAGTACTTCTGTAATAGCTACTGCGTCCTCCATGTGATGTATAGTACTTCTGTAATAGCTACTGCGTCCTCCATGTGATGTATAGTACTTCTGTAATAGCTACTGCGTCCTCCATGTGATGTATAGTACTTCTGTAATACCTACTATGTCCTCCATGTGATGTATAGTACTTCTGTAATAGCTACTGCGTCCTCCATGTGATGTATAGTACTTCTGTAATAGCTACTGTGTCCTCCATGTGATGTATAGTACTTCTGTAATACCTGCTATGTCCTCCATGTGATGTATAGTACTTCTGTAATACCTGCTATGTCCTCCCTGTGATGTATAGTACTTCTGTAATAGCTGCTATGTTCTCCATGTGATGTATAGTACTTCTGTAATAGCTACTGCGTCCTCCATGTGATGTATAGTACTTCTGTAATGGCTACTCTGTCCTCCATGTGATGTATAGTACTTCTGTAGTAGCTACTGCGTCCTCCATGTGATGTACAGTACTTCTGTAATAGCTGCTATGTTTTCCATGTGATGTATAGTACTTCTGTAATAGCTTCTGCGTCTTCCATGTGATGTATAGTACTTCTGTAATAGCTACTGCGTCCTCCATGTGATGTATAGTACGTCTGTAATAGCTACTGCGTCCTCCATGTGATGTATAGTACTTCTGTAATACCTACTATGTCCTCCATGTGATGTATAGTACTTCTGTAATAGCTACTGCGTCCTCCATGTGATGTATAGTACTTCTGTAATAGCTACTGCGTCCTCCATGTGATGTATAGTACTTCTGTAATAGCTACTGCGTCCTCCATGTGATGTATAGTACGTCTGTAATAGCTACTGCGTCCTCCATGTGATGTATAGTACTTCTGTAATAGCTGCTATGTTCTCCATGTGATGTATAGTACTTTTGTAATAGCTACTGCGTCCTCCATGTGATGTATAGTACTCCTGTAATAGCTACTGCGTCCTCCATGTGATGTATAGTACTTTTGTAATAGCTACTGCGTCCTCCATGTGATGTATAGTACTTCTGTAATAGCTGCTATGTTCTCCATGTGATGTATAGTACTTCCGTAATAGCTTCTGCGTCCTCCATGTGATGTATAGTACTTCCGTAATAGCTACTGCGTCCTCCATGTGATGTATAGTACTTCTGTAATACCTACTGCGTCCTCCATGTGATGTATAGTACTTCTGTAATACCTACTGCGTCCTCCATGTGATGTATAGTACTTCTGTAATAGCTACTGCGTCCTCCATGTGATGTATAGTACTTCTGTAATAGCTGCTATGTTCTCCATGTGATGTATAGTACTTCCGTAATAGCTTCTGCGTCCTCCATGTGATGTATAGTACTTCTGTAATAGCTACTGCGTCCTCCATGTGATGTATAGTATGTCTGTAATAGCTACTGCTTCCTCCATGTGATGTGTAGTACTTCTGTAATAGCTTCTGCATCCTCCATGTGATGTATAGTACTTCTGTAATATCTGCTATGTCCTCCATGTGATGTGTAGTACTTCTGTAATACCTACTGCGTCCTCCATGTGATGTATAGTACTTCTGTAATACCTACTGCGTCCTCCATGTGATGTATAGTACGTCTGTAATAGCTACTGCGTCCTCCATGTGATGTATAGTACTTCTGTAATAGCTACTGCGTCCTCCATGTGATGTATAGTACTTCTGTAATAGCTACTGCGTCCTCCATGTGATGTATAGTACTTCTGTAATAGCTACTGCGTCCTCCATGTGATGTTTAGTACTTCTGTAATACCTACTGCGCCCTCCATGTGATGTATAGTACTTCTGTAATATCTGCTATGTCCTCCATGTGATGTATAGTACTTCTGTAATACCTACTGCGTCCTCCATGTGATATATAGTACTTCTGTAATACCTACTGCGTCCTCCATGTGATGTATAGTACGTCTGTAATAGCTACTGCGTCCTCCATGTGATGTATAGTACTTCTGTAATACCTACTGCGTCCTCCATGTGATGTATAGTACATCTGTAATACCTACTGCGTCCTCCATGTGATATATAGTACGTCTGTAATAGCTACTGCGTCCTCCATGTGATGTATAGTACTTCTGTAATAGCTACTGCGTCCTCCATGTGATGTATAGTACTTCTGTAATACCTACTGCGTCCTCCATGTGATATATAGTACGTCTGTAATAGCTACTGCGTCCTCCATGTGATGTATAGTACTTCTGTAATAGCTACTGCGTCCTCCATGTGATGTATAGTACTTCTGTAATACCTACTGCATCCTCCATGTGATGTTTAGTACGTCTGTAATAGCTACTGCGTCCTCCATGTGATGTATAGTACTTCTGTAATACCTACTGCGTCCTCCATGTGATGTATAGTACTTCTGTAATGGCTACTGCGTCCTCCATGTGATGTACAGTACTTCTGTAATAGCTGCTATGTTTTCCATGTGATGTATAGTACTTCTGTAATAGCTACTGCGTCCTCCATGTGATGTATAGTACTCCTGTAATAGCTACTGCGTCCTCCATGTGATGTATAGTACTCCTGTAATAGCTACTGCGTCCTCCATGTGATGTATAGTACTTCTGTAATAGCTACTGCTTCCTCCATGTGATGTATAGTACTTCTGTAATAGCTACTGCGTCCTCCATGTGATGTATAGTACTTCTGTAATAGCTACTGCGTCCTCCATGTGATGTATAGTACTCCTGTAATAGCTACTGCGTCCTCCATGTGATGTATAGTACTTCTGTAATAGCTACTGCGTCCTCCATGTGATGTATAGTACTTCTGTAATAGCTACTGCGTCCTCCATGTGATGTATAGTACTTCTGTAATACCTACTGCGTCCTCCATGTGATGTATAGTACTTCTGTAATAGCTACTGCGTCCTCCATGTGATGTATAGTACTTCTGTAATAGCTGCTATGTTCTCCATGTGATGTATAGTACTTCTGTAATAGCTACTGCGTCCTCCATGTGATGTATAGTACTTCTGTAATACCTACTGCGTCCTCCATGTGATGTATAGTACGTCTGTAATAGCTACTGCGTCCTCCATGTGATGTATATTACTTCTGTAATAGCTGCTATGTTCTCCATGTGATGTATAGTACTTCTGTAATGGCTACTGCGTCCTCCATGTGATGTATAGTACTTCTGTAATGGCTACTG
Organism: Leptodactylus fuscus; assembly: GCF_031893055.1. Classification (NCBI taxonomy): domain Eukaryota; kingdom Metazoa; phylum Chordata; class Amphibia; order Anura; family Leptodactylidae; genus Leptodactylus; species Leptodactylus fuscus. Next base: position 140,275,038 of record NC_134271.1, read on the forward strand.
TGTCCTCCATGTGATGTATAGTACTTCTGTAATAACTGCTATGTCACCCAAGTAATGTATGGTACTTCTGAAATAGCTGCTATGTCCTCCATGTGATGTATAGTACTTCTGTAATACCTACTGCGTCCTCCATGTGATGTATAGTACTTCTGTAATAGCTACTGCGTCCTCCATGTGATGTATAGTACTTCTGTAATAGCTACTGCGTCCTCCATGTGATGTATAGTACTTCTGTAATAGCTACTGCGTCCTCCATGTGATGTATAGTACTTCTGTAATAGCTACTGCGTCCTCCATGTGATGTACAGTACGTCTGTAATAGCTACTGCGTCCTCCATGTGATGTATAGTACTTCTGTAATACCTACTGCGTCCTCCATGTGATGTATAGTACTTCTGTAATAGCTACTGCGTCCTCCATGTGATGTATAGTACGTCTGTAATAGCTACTGCGTCCTCCATGTGATGTGTAGTACTTCTGTAATAGCTGCTATGTTCTCCTTGTGATGTATAGTACTTCCGTAATAGCTTCTGCGTCCTCCATGTGATGTATAGTACTTCTGTAATAGCTACTGCGTCCTCCATGTGATGTATAGTATGTCTGTAATAGCTACTGCGTCCTCCATGTGATGTATAGTACGTCTGTAATAGCTACTGCGTCCTCCATGTGATGTATAGTACTTCTGTAATAACTGCTATGTCATCCAAGTAATGTATGGTACTTCTGTAATAGCTGCTATGTCCTCCATGTGATGTATAGTACTTCTGTAATAGCTACTGCGTCCTCCCTGTGATGTATAGTACTTCTGTAATACCTACTATGTCCTCCATGTGATGTATAGTACTTCTGTAATAGCTACTGCGTCCTCCATGTGATGTATAGTACTTCTGTAATAGCTACTGCGTCCTCCATGTGATGTATAGTACTTCTGTAATAGCTACTGCGTCCTCCATGTGATGTATAGTACTTCTGTAATAGCTACTGCGTCCTCCATGTGATGTATAGTACTTCTGTAATAGCTACTGCGTCCTCCATGTGATGTATATTATGTCTGTAATAGCTACTGCTTCCTCCATGTGATGTATAGTACTTCTGTAATACCTACTGCGTCCTCCATGTGATGTATAGTACTTCTGTAATAGCTACTGCGTCCTCCATGTGATGTATAGTTCTTCTGTAATAACTACTGCGTCCTCCATGTGATGTATAGTACTTCTGTAATAGCTACTGCGTCCTCCATGTGATGTATAGTACTTCTGTAATAGCTACTGCGTCCTCCATGTGATGTATAGTACTTCTGTAATATCTGCTATGTCCTCCATGTGATGTATAGTACTTCTGTAATAGCTACTGCGTCCTCCATGTGATGTATAGTACTTCTTTAATAGCTACTGCGTCCTCCATGTGATGTATAGTACTTCTGTAATAGCTACTGCGTCCTCCATGTGATGTATAGTACTTCTTTAATAGCTACTGCGTCCTTCATGTAATGTATAGTACTTCTGTAATAGCTACTGCGTCCTCCATGTGATGTATAGTACTTCTGTAATAGCTACTGCGTCCTCCATGTGATGTATAGTATGTCTGTAATAGCTACTGCGTCCTCCATGTGATGTATAGTACTTCTGTAATAGCTACTGCGTCCTCCATGTGATGTATAGTACTTCTGTAATACCTACTGCGTCCTCCATGTGATGTATAGTACTTCTGTAATACCTACTGCGTCCTCCATGTGATGTATAGTACTTCTGTAATACCTACTGCGTCCTCCATGTGATGTATAGTACTTCTGTAATAGCTACTGCGTCCTCCATGTGATGTATAGTACGTCTGTAATAGCTACTGCGTCCTCCATGTGATGTATAGTACTTCTGTAATAGCTACTGCGTCCTCCATGTGATGTATAGTACTTCTGTAATACCTACTGCGTCCTCCATGTGATGTATAGTACTTCTGTAATAGCTACTGCGTCCTCCATGTGATGTATAGTACGTCTGTAATAGCTACTGCGTCCTCCATGTGATGTATAGTACTTCTGTAATAGCTGCTATGTTCTCCATGTGATGTATAGTACTTCCGTAATAGCTTCTGCGTCCTCCATGTGATGTATAGTACTTCTGTAATAGCTACTGCGTCCTCCATGTGATGTATAGTACTTCTGTAATAGCTGCTATGTTCTCCATGTGATGTATAGTACTTCTGTAATAGCTACTGCGTCCTCCATGTGATGTATAGTACTTCTGTAATAGCTACTGCTTCCTCCATGTGATGTATAGTACTTCTGTAATAGCTGCTATGTCATCCAAGTAATGTATGTTACTTCTGTAATATCTGCTATGTCCTCCATGTGATGTATAGTACTTCTGTAATAGCTACTGCGCCCTCCATGTGATGTATAGTACTTCTGTAATACCTACTGCGTCCTCCATGTGATGTATAGTACTTCTGTAATAGCTGCTATGTCATCCAAGTAATGTATGGTACTTCTGTAATAGCTACTGCGTCCTCCATGTGATGTATAGTACTTCTTTAATAGCTACTGCGTCCTCCATGTAATGTATAGTACTTCTGTAATAGCTACTGCGTCCTCCATGTGATGTATAGTACTTCTGTAATATCTGCTATGTCCTCCATGTGATGTATAGTACTTCTGTAATAGCTACTGCGTCCTCCATGTGATGTATAGTATGTCTGTAATAGCTACTGCGTCCTCCATGTGATGTATAGTACTTCTGTAATGGCTACTGCGTCCTCCATGTGATGTATAGTACTTCTGTAATAGCTACTGCGTCCTCCATGTGATGTATAGTACTTCTGTAATAGCTACTGCGTCCTCCATGTGATGTATAGTACTTCTGTAATAGCTACTGCGTCCTCCATGTGATGTATAGTACTTCTGTAATAGCTACTGCGTCCTCCATGTGATGTATAGTACTTCTGTAATAGCTACTGCGTCCTCCATGTGATGTATAGTACTTCTGTAATAGCTACTGTGTCCTCCATGTGATGTATAGTACTTCTGTAATACCTGCTATGTCCTCCATGTGATGTATAGTACTTCTGTAATACCTGCTATGTCCTCCCTGTGATGTATAGTACTTCTGTAATAGCTGCTATGTTCTCCATGTGATGTATAGTACTTCTGTAATAGCTACTGCGTCCTCCATGTGATGTATAGTACTTCTGTAATGGCTACTCTGTCCTCCATGTGATGTATAGTACTTCTGTAGTAGCTACTGCGTCCTCCATGTGATGTACAGTACTTCTGTAATAGCTGCTATGTTTTCCATGTGATGTATAGTACTTCTGTAATAGCTTCTGCGTCTTCCATGTGATGTATAGTACTTCTGTAATAGCTACTGCGTCCTCCATGTGATGTATAGTACGTCTGTAATAGCTACTGCGTCCTCCATGTGATGTATAGTACTTCTGTAATACCTACTATGTCCTCCATGTGATGTATAGTACTTCTGTAATAGCTACTGCGTCCTCCATGTGATGTATAGTACTTCTGTAATAGCTACTGCGTCCTCCATGTGATGTATAGTACTTCTGTAATAGCTACTGCGTCCTCCATGTGATGTATAGTACGTCTGTAATAGCTACTGCGTCCTCCATGTGATGTATAGTACTTCTGTAATAGCTGCTATGTTCTCCATGTGATGTATAGTACTTTTGTAATAGCTACTGCGTCCTCCATGTGATGTATAGTACTCCTGTAATAGCTACTGCGTCCTCCATGTGATGTATAGTACTTTTGTAATAGCTACTGCGTCCTCCATGTGATGTATAGTACTTCTGTAATAGCTGCTATGTTCTCCATGTGATGTATAGTACTTCCGTAATAGCTTCTGCGTCCTCCATGTGATGTATAGTACTTCCGTAATAGCTACTGCGTCCTCCATGTGATGTATAGTACTTCTGTAATACCTACTGCGTCCTCCATGTGATGTATAGTACTTCTGTAATACCTACTGCGTCCTCCATGTGATGTATAGTACTTCTGTAATAGCTACTGCGTCCTCCATGTGATGTATAGTACTTCTGTAATAGCTGCTATGTTCTCCATGTGATGTATAGTACTTCCGTAATAGCTTCTGCGTCCTCCATGTGATGTATAGTACTTCTGTAATAGCTACTGCGTCCTCCATGTGATGTATAGTATGTCTGTAATAGCTACTGCTTCCTCCATGTGATGTGTAGTACTTCTGTAATAGCTTCTGCATCCTCCATGTGATGTATAGTACTTCTGTAATATCTGCTATGTCCTCCATGTGATGTGTAGTACTTCTGTAATACCTACTGCGTCCTCCATGTGATGTATAGTACTTCTGTAATACCTACTGCGTCCTCCATGTGATGTATAGTACGTCTGTAATAGCTACTGCGTCCTCCATGTGATGTATAGTACTTCTGTAATAGCTACTGCGTCCTCCATGTGATGTATAGTACTTCTGTAATAGCTACTGCGTCCTCCATGTGATGTATAGTACTTCTGTAATAGCTACTGCGTCCTCCATGTGATGTTTAGTACTTCTGTAATACCTACTGCGCCCTCCATGTGATGTATAGTACTTCTGTAATATCTGCTATGTCCTCCATGTGATGTATAGTACTTCTGTAATACCTACTGCGTCCTCCATGTGATATATAGTACTTCTGTAATACCTACTGCGTCCTCCATGTGATGTATAGTACGTCTGTAATAGCTACTGCGTCCTCCATGTGATGTATAGTACTTCTGTAATAGCTACTGCGTCCTCCATGTGATGTATAGTACTTCTGTAATAACTACTGCATCCTCCATGTGATGTTTAGTACTTCTGTAATAGCTACTGCGCCCTCCATGTGATGTATAGTACTTCTGTAATATCTGCTATGTCCTCCATGTGATGTATAGTACTTCTGTAATACCTACTGCGTCCTCCATGTGATGTATAGTACTTCTGTAATACCTACTGCGTCCTCCATGTGATATATAGTACGTCTGTAATAGCTACTGCGTCCTCCATGTGATGTATAGTACTTCTGTAATAGCTACTGCGTCCTCCATGTGATGTATAGTACTTCTGTAATACCTACTGCGTCCTCCATGTGATATATAGTACGTCTGTAATAGCTACTGCGTCCTCCATGTGATGTATAGTACTTCTGTAATAGCTACTGCGTCCTCCATGTGATGTATAGTACTTCTGTAATACCTACTGCATCCTCCATGTGATGTTTAGTACGTCTGTAATAGCTACTGCGTCCTCCATGTGATGTATAGTACTTCTGTAATACCTACTGCGTCCTCCATGTGATGTATAGTACTTCTGTAATGGCTACTGCGTCCTCCATGTGATGTACAGTACTTCTGTAATAGCTGCTATGTTTTCCATGTGATGTATAGTACTTCTGTAATAGCTACTGCGTCCTCCATGTGATGTATAGTACTCCTGTAATAGCTACTGCGTCCTCCATGTGATGTATAGTACTCCTGTAATAGCTACTGCGTCCTCCATGTGATGTATAGTACTTCTGTAATAGCTACTGCTTCCTCCATGTGATGTATAGTACTTCTGTAATAGCTACTGCGTCCTCCATGTGATGTATAGTACTTCTGTAATAGCTACTGCGTCCTCCATGTGATGTCTAGTACTTCTGTAATAGCTATTGCGTCCTCCATGTGATGTATAGTACTTCTGTAATAGCTACTGCGTCCTCCATGTGATGTATAGTACTCCTGTAATAGCTACTGCGTCCTCCATGTGATGTATAGTACTCCTGTAATAGCTACTGCGTCCTCCATGTGATGTATAGTACTTCTGTAATAGCTACTGCTTCCTCCATGTGATGTATAGTACTTCTGTAATAGCTACTGCGTCCTCCATGTGATGTATAGTACTTCTGTAATACCTACTGCGTCCTCCATGTGATGTATAGTACTTCTGTAATAGCTACTGCGTCCTCCATGTGATGTATAGTACTTCTGTAATAGCTGCTATGTTCTCCATGTGATGTATAGTACTTCTGTAATAGCTACTGCGTCCTCCATGTGATGAATAGTACTTCTGTAATACCTACTGCGTCCTCCATGTGATGTATAGTACGTCTGTAATAGCTACTGCGTCCTCCATGTGATGTATATTACTTCTGTAATAGCTGCTATGTTCTCCATGTGATGTATAGTACTTCTGTAATGGCTACTGCGTCCTCCATGTGATGTATAGTACTTCTGTAATGGCTACTGTGTCCTCCATGTGATGTATAGTACTTCTGTAATATCTGCTATGTCCTCCATGTGATGTATAGTACGTCTGTAATAGCTACTGCGTCCTCCATGTGATGTATAGTACTTCTGTAATACCTACTGCGTCCTCCATGTGATGTATAGTACTTCTGTAATAGCTACTGCGTCCTCCATGTGATGTATAGTACTTCTGTAATAGCTACTGCGTCCTCCATGTGATGTATAGTACTTCTGTGATAGCTACTGCGTCCTCCATGTGATGTATAGTACTTCTGTGATAGCTACTGCGTCCTCCATGTGATGTATAGTACTTCTGTGATAGCTACTGCGTCCTCCATGTGATGTATAGTACTTCTGTGATAGCTACTGCGTCCTCCATGTGATGTATAGTACTTCTGTGATAGCTACTGCGTCCTCCATGTGATGTATAGTACTTCTGTGATAGCTACTGCGTCCTCCATGTGATGTATAGTACGTTTGTAATAGCTACTGCGTCCTCCATGTGATGTATAGTACTTCTGTAATAGCTGCTATGTTCTCCATGTGATGTATAGTACTTTTGTAATAGCTACTGCGTCCTCCATGTGATGTATAGTACTTCTGTAATAGCTGCTATGTCCTCCATGTGATGTATAGTACTTTTGTAATAGCTGCTATGTCCTCCATGTGATGTATAGTACTTTTGTAATAGCTACTGCGTCCTCCATGTGATGTATAGTACTTCTGTAATAGCTGCTATGTTCTCCATGTGATGTATAGTACTTCCGTAATAGCTTCTGCGTCCTCCATGTGATGTATAGTACTTCCGTAATAGCTACTGCGTCCTCCATGTGATGTATAGTACTTCCGTAATAGCTTCTGCGTCCTCCATGTGATGTATAGTACTTCTGTAATAGCTACTGCGTCCTCCATGTGATGTATAGTATGTCTGTAATAGCTACTGCTTCCTCCATGTGATGTGTAGTACTTCTGTAATACCTACTGCGTCCTCCATGTGATGTATAGTACTTCTGTAATAACTGCTATGTCATCCAAGTAATGTATGGTACTTCTGTAATAGCTACTGCGTCCTCCATGTGATATATAGTACTTCTGTAATACCTACTATGTCCTCCATGTGATGTATAGTACGTCTGTAATAGCTACTGCGTCCTCCATGTGATGTATAGTACTCCTGTAATAGCTACTGCGTCCTCCATGTGATGTATAGTACTTCTGTAATAGCTACTGCGTCCTCCATGTGATGTATAGTACTTCTGTAATACCTACTGCGTCCTCCATGTGATGTATAGTACTTCTGTAATAGCTACTGCGTCCTCCATGTGATGTATAGTACTTCTGTAATAGCTACTGCTTCCTCCATGTGATGTATAGTACTTCTGTAATACCTACTGCGTCCTCCATGTGATGTATAGTACTTCTGTAATAGCTGCTATGTTCTCCATGTGATGTATAGTACTTCTGTAATAGCTACTGCGTCCTCCATGTGATGTATAGTACTTCTGTAATACCTACTGCGTCCTCCATGTGATGTATAGTACGTCTGTAATAGCTACTGCGTCCTCCATGTGATGTATAGTACTTCTGTAATAGCTACTGCGCCCTCCATGTGATGTATAGTACTTCTGTAATGGCTACTGTGTCCTCCATGTGATGTATAGTACTTCTGTAATATCTGCTATGTCCTCCATGTGATGTATAGTACGTCTGTAATAGCTACTGCGTCCTCCATGTGATGTATAGTACTTCTGTAATACCTACTGCGTCCTCCATGTGATGTATAGTACTTCTGTAATAGCTACTGCGTCCTCCATGTGATGTATAGTACTTCTGTAATAGCTGCTATGTTCTCCATGTGATGTATAGTACTTCTGTAATGGCTACTGCGTCCTCCATGTGATGTATAGTACTTCTGTAATGGCTACTGTGTCCTCCATGTGATGTATAGTACTTCTGTAATATCTGCTATGTCCTCCATGTGATGTATAGTACGTCTGTAATAGCTACTGCGTCCTCCATGTGATGTATAGTACTTCTGTAATACCTACTGCGTCCTCCATGTGATGTATAGTACTTCTGTAATAGCTACTGCGTCCTCCATGTGATGTATAGTACTTCTGTAATAGCTACTGCGTCCTCCATGTGATGTATAGTACTTCTGTGATAGCTACTGCGTCCTCCATGTGATGTATAGTACTTCTGTGATAGCTACTGCGTCCTCCATGTGATGTATAGTACTTCTGTGATAGCTACTGCGTCCTCCATGTGATGTATAGTACTTCTGTGATAGCTACTGCGTCCTCCATGTGATGTATAGTACTTCAGTAATAGCTACTGCGTCCTCCATGTGATGTATTGTACGTCTGTAATAGCTACTGCGTCCTCCATGTGATGTATAGTACTTCTGTAATATCTGCTATGTTCTCCATGTGATGTATAGTACTTTTGTAATAGCTACTGCGTCCTCCATGTGATGTATAGTACTTCTGTAATAGCTACTGCGTCCTCCATGTGATGTATAGTACTTCTGTAATAGCTGCTATGTTCTCCATGTGATGTATAGTACTTTTGTAATAGCTACTGCGTCCTCCATGTGATGTATAGTACTTCTGTAATAGCTACTGCGTCCTCCATGTGATGTATAGTACTTCTGTAATAGCTGCTATGTTCTCCATGTGATGTATAGTACTTTTGTAATAGCTACTGCGTCCTCCATGTGATGTATAGTACTTCTGTAATAGCTGCTATGTCCTCCATGTGATGTATAGTACTTTTGTAATAGCTGCTATGTCCTCCATGTGATGTATAGTACTTTTGTAATAGCTACTGCGTCCTCCATGTGATGTATAGTACTTCTGTAATAGCTGCTATGTTCTCCATGTGATGTATAGTACTTCCGTAATAGCTTCTGCGTCCTCCATGTGATGTATAGTACTTCCGTAATAGCTACTGCGTCCTCCATGTGATGTATAGTACTTCCGTAATAGCTTCTGCGTCCTCCATGTGATGTATAGTACTTCTGTAATAGCTACTGCGTCCTCCATGTGATGTATAGTATGTCTGTAATAGCTACTGCTTCCTCCATGTGATGTGTAGTACTTCTGTAATACCTACTGCGTCCTCCATGTGATGTATAGTACTTCTGTAATAACTGCTATGTCATCCAAGTAATGTATGGTACTTCTGTAATAGCTACTGCGTCCTCCATGTGATATATAGTACTTCTGTAATACCTACTATGTCCTCCATGTGATGTATAGTACTTCTGTAATAGCTACTGCGTCCTCCATGTGATATATAGTACTTCTGTAATACCTACTATGTCCTCCATGTGATGTATAGTACTTCTGTAATATCTGCTATGTCCTTCATGTGATGTATAGTACTTCTGTAATAGCGGCTATGTTCTCCAAGTGATGTATAGTACTTCTGTAATAGCTACTGCGTCCTCCATGTGATGTATAATACTTCTGTAATAGCTACTGCGTCCTCCATGTGATGTATAGTACTTCTGCAATAACTGCTATGTCATCCAAGTAATGTATGGTACTTCTGTAATAGCTGCTATATCCTCCAAGTGATGTATAGTACTTCTGTAATAGCTACTGCGTCCTCCATGTGATGTATAGTACTTCTGTAATAGCTTCTGCGTCCTCCATGTGATGTATAGTACTTCTGTAATAGCTACTGCGTCCTCCATGTGATATATAGTACTTCTGTAATACCTACTATGTCCTCCATGTGATGTATAGTACTTCTGTAATATCTGCTATGTCCTTCATGTGATGTATAGTACTTCTGTAATAGCGGCTATGTTCTCCAAGTGATGTATAGTACTTCTGTAATAGCTACTGCGTCCTCCATGTGATGTATAGTACTTCTGTAATAGCTACTGCTTTCTCCATGTGATGTATAATACTTCTGTAATAGCTACTGCGTCCTCCATGTGATGTATAGTACTTCTGTAATAACTGCTATGTCATCCAAGTAATGTATGGTACTTCTGTAATAGCTGCTATATCCTCCAAGTGATGTATAGTACTTCTGTAATAGCTACTGCGTCCTCCATGTGATGTATAGTACTTCTGTAATAGCTACTGCGTCCTCCATGTGATGTATAGTACTTCTGTAATAGCTTCTGCGTCCTCCATGTGATGTATAGTACTTCTGTAATAGCTACTGCGTCCTCCATGTGATGTATAGTACTTCTGTAATAACTGCTATGTCATCCAAGTAATGTATGGTACTTCTGTAATAGCTGCTATGTTCTCCATGTGATGTATAGTACTTCTGTAATATCTGCTATGTCCTCCATGTGATGTATTGTACTTCTGTAATACCTACTGCCTCCTCCATGTGATGTATAGTACGTCTGTAATAGCTACTGCGTCCTCCATGTGATGTATAGTACTTCTGTAATAGCTACTGCGTCCTCCATGTGATGTATAGTACTTCTGTAATAGCTACTGCGTCCTCCATGTGATATATAGTTCTTCTGTAATACCTACTATGTCCTCCATGTGATGTATAGTACTTTTGTAATATCTGCTATGTCCTCCATGTGATGTATAGTACTTCTGCAATAACTGCTATGTCATCCAAGTAATGTATGGTACTTCTGTAATAGCTGCTATATCCTCCAAGTGATGTATAGTACTTCTGTAATAGCTGCTATGTCCTCCATGTGATGTATAGTACTTCTGTAATGGCTACTGCGTCCTCCATGTGATGTATAGTACTTCTGTAATGGCTGCTGCATCCTCCATGTGATGTATAGTACTTCTGTAATATCTGCTATGTCCTCCATGTGATGTATAGTACTTCTGTAATAGCTACTGCGTCCTCCATGTGATGTATAGTACTTCTGTAATAGCTACTGCGTCCTCCATGTGATGTATAGTACTTCTGTAATATCTGCTATGTCCTCCATGTGATGTATAGTACGTCTGTAATAGCTACTGCGTCCTCCATGTGATGTATAGTACTTCTGTAATAGCTACTGCGTCCTCCATGTGATGTATAGTACTTCTGTAATACCTACTGCATCCTCCATGTGATGTATAGTACTTCTGTAATACCTACTGCGTCCTCCATGTGATGTATAGTACTTCTGTAATAGCTACTGCGTCCTCCATGTGATATATAGTACTTCTGTAATAGCTACTGCATCCTCCATGTGATGTATAGTACTTCTGTAATACCTACTATGTCCTCCATGTGATGTATAGTACTTCTGTAATAGCTACTGCGTCCTCCATGTGATGTACAGTACTTCTGTAATAGCTACTGCATCCTCCATGTGATGTATAGTACTTCTGTAATACCTACTGCATCCTCCATGTGATGTATAGTAGTTCTGTAATAGCTACTGCTTCCTCCATGTGATGTATAGTACTTCTGTAATAGCTACTGCTTCCTCCATGTGATGTATAGTACTTCTGTAATAGCTACTGCGTCCTCCATGTGATGTATAGTACTTCTGTAATAGCTACTGCGTCCTCCAAGTGATGTATAGTACGTCTGTAATAGCTACTGCGTCCTCCATGTGATGTATAGTACTTCTGTAATAACTACTGCATCCTCCATGTGATGTATAGTACTTCTGTAATAGCTACTGCTTCCTCCATGTGATGTATAGTACTTCTGTAATAGCTACTGCTTCCTCCATGTGATGTATAGTACTTCTGTAATAGCTACTGCGTCCTCCATGTGATGTATAGTACTTCTGTAATAGCTACTGCGTCCTCCATGTGATGTATAGTACTTCTGTAATAGCTTCTGCGTCCTCCATGTGATGTATAGTACTTCTGTAATAGCTACTGCGTCCTCCATGTGATATATAGTACTTCTGTAATACCTACTGCGTCCTCCATGTGATGTATAGTACTCCTGTAATAGCTACTGCGTCCTCCATGTGATGTATAGTACTTCTGTAATATCTGCTATGTCCTCCAAGTGATGTATAATACTTCTGTAATAGCTACTGCGTCCTCCATGTGATGTATAGTACGTCTGTAATAGCTACTGCGTCCTCCAAGTGATGTACAGTACTTCTGTAATAGCTACTGCATCCTCCATGTGATGTATAGTACTTCTGTAATAGCTACTGCGTCCTCCAAGTGATGTATAGTACGTCTGTAATAGCTACTGCGTCCTCCATGTGATGTATAGTACTTCTGTAATACCTACTGCGTCCTCCATGTGATGTATAGTACGTCTGTAATAGCTACTGCGTCCTCCAAGTGATGTATAGTACTTCTGTAATACCTACTATGTCCTCCATGTGATGTATAGTACTTCTGTAATAGCTACTGCTTCCTCCATGTGATGTATAGTACTTCTGTAATAGCTACTGCGTCCTCCATGTGATGTATAGTACTTCTGTAATAGCTACTGCTTCCTCCATGTGATGTATAGTACTTCTGTAATACCTACTGCGTCCTCCATGTGATGTATAGTACTTCTGTAATAGCTACTGCGTCCTCCATGTGATGTATAGCACTTCTGTAATACCTACTGCGTCCTCCATGTGATGTATAGTACTCCTGTAATAGCTACTGCGTCCTCCATGTGATGTATAGTACTTCTGTAATAGCTACTGCGTCCTCCAAGTGATGTATAGTACGTCTGTAATAGCTACTGCGTCCTCCATGTGATGTTTAGTACTTCTGTAATAGCTACTGCGCCCTCCATGTGATGTATAGTACTTCTGTAATAGCTGCTATGTCATCCAAGTAATGTATGGTACTTCTGTAATAGCTACTGCGTCCTCCATGTGATGTATAGTACTTCTGTAATAGCTACTGCGTCCTCCATGTGATGTATAGTACTTCTGTAATAGCTACTGCTTCCTCCATGTGATGTATAGTACTTCTGTAATAGCTACTGCGTCCTCCATGTGATGTATAGCACTTCTGTAATACCTACTGCGTCCTCCATGTGATGTATAGTACTTCTGTAATAGCTACTGCTTCCTCCATGTGATGTATAGTACTTCTGTAATAGCTACTGCGTCCTCCCTGTGATGTATAGTACTTCTGTAATACCTACTGCGTCCTCCATGTGATGTATAGTACTCCTGTAATATCTGCTATGTCCTCCAAGTGATGTATAATACTTCTGTAATACCTGCTATGTCGTCCAAGTAATGTATAGAACTTCTGTAATAATTGCTATTAGAGATGAGCGAACACTAAAATATCCAAGGTTCGAAATCTGATTCGAACAGCCGCACACTATTCGACTTTTCAAACGGATTTCGAACTCCATTATAGTCTATGGGGGGAAATGCTCGTTTCAGGGGTACGCAAAATTCGATAAAATTATACTTACCAAGTCCATGAGTGACTGTTGGGCTGGATTCTCCTTGAAGTCTTCTCCTGGCTCAGCGCAGCCGGATGCCTAGGCAGAGTGAATTCCAGCCGGAAGACGCCGCGGGGACGCTGCGCGGAGAAGACTTCTAAAGGTAAGAGAAGAACCAGCGTTGATTGGCAGAATGTATAGCATTCTGCCAATCAACGCTGGTTCTGCATCGAACCTTAAACTTCGAACAGCTAGTAGTGTTCGATCGAGGACGAGTATTTCGAGTTGTGTAGTTTTCTGTATCCTCCTATATGTTTTTTTACTTTTTTCAATTAAAAGTTATGTTTTAGCATATTATATGCTTTTGGTGCTGGACTAATTTTCCTTTTGTATATGTTTTGCCGTCCCAATCCGGGGGACTGGTCTGTGCATCATCATTTATTCTATGTGACAGGCTGTGGACTCATACTATCGTGTTTGCTAGTGTTGTTCCGGAGGAGTTTTTTCACGTGTGCCGTCTTAAAGAATTTGATTTTTTGATCGTTTAGTTATTATTGGAGGATACAGGTACACAATTTGTGTTTTTGCTTGAATTTTTGTCTGGAATATATTTTTGATATGGAATTATTGACACAAGAGGTTACCAGGAATAAAAGACTTGCGGAAGTTTTTGATAATACAACGGTTGACGGTGAAGGAGGGGAAGAATGTAAGGAATTACTTCATCAATATTCCAAAATATCCACTTCTGAAGTCAAAACATGGTGGGATTATAATTCCCTGAAATCCTACATCTCCAAAAAAATGATACCTCGTGGACTTCGAATAAACAAGTATGCTACAACTATATACAATGAAGATTTCCAAGCTAAATGGGAGAATATATTATCTCAGTGTTCTCTACAGCTAATGGATCTTATTGTACAGGAGGAGGAAGTTAGATTGCTCAAATATAAGGAAGACATAAAGGACATCAAGTCTAGCCTTGTGAAATATGAGCAATCTAAAACTTATCTGGAGTTATTTCCCAAGATCCAGAACAGGATACAAGATATGGAAAATAATATTATTGCACTAAAAAAGAAAAAGTTTGCTTGTGACAAACAGGACTATGAGTCATCACGTGTTTATAATTGGAAAAGATTTTCCTCTGTATCCACTCCTAGATCCATTCTAAGGAATGACAACAGCAGGAGAACACGAGATCGAACATATTCCCGTCGTTCTCGTTCAGTTCCTCCGAATTGGAACATTCGGAGAAAGAAGGATTTTCAGGTGACGAGACTACAAGAGACAGAAGTTTTTTTAATATGAGTGATGGTTCTAATTTTTCAAAAAACGGAGCCACGGGGCGGGGCGGAAGCAACGTAAGAAATCCCAGATATGTAACACGATCCTCGAAGAAGGGACTGTATTAGGTGCTGGTGTATCTCGAACGGTATTAGACACCGGTGCATCTTGAGACATTCACCCCACTCTTGAAACAGGTTTTTCAGATATTATATCGGATGTTGTTTCTTCTCCTGATGCTGTATTTTGTGAGACTTATTGTTCAGAGATGGTGGATTTTTCGTCCACACAATCTATTAGTAAATTGCCTGAAGTTATCTCTAATGTGTATAATATTTCATCTAGAAAATGAACACCAAGCATGATATCTTTACTTGGTAGGGGTTTAAATTTCGTGCCTGCAGAAAATTTCAATCTCTTTGAAACTTTGCTAGATGTTAACAAATACATTCGTTCGCTCACTATTAGAAAACATTTTTGGAGAGATGATGTGGGGGGGAGGGAACAGAGTCATGTAAATACGGATGAGTCTGGAGTCATCAATGAATTTAAAATGCTTAACTTTAAAGAACAATTGTGTTTGTCGAATTTAAAAAAATTACAAATGGATAATTCTACACCTATCCGTAATGTTCACACAATTCAAGTTAATAGTAAGAACCCTTATTTCTATCCGATCAATGCCAGGGTGCCAGTGTTCGATTTATTCCAGCAGGCGGTTGAACGGGACCTTAGGCTGTTATCCTCCCGAGTATCAAGTGAACAATTTAAAGGCAGAAGTAATTTATCGTACAAAGAAAGGGAAGCTTTGAGAGAATTGTCTAGTGATGACACTATTGTCACTAAGATGGCAGACAAAGGAGGTATGGTGGTGGTGTTAAATAAGGATGATTATGTCAAGTCAGCCATGGATATCCTTAGTGATAGGAAAACATACAGGATACTTGACTCTGATCCTACACCTATTTTTAGGAATACTTTGAATGACATATTGTTAGAGGGAGTGGCACTAGGCATCTTTGATGAGAAAGATTTGGATTACTTATTACCAAAAGAACCTGTTATTTCTATATTTCACGGATTACCCAAGATACATAAAAATGCTATATCACCCCCGCTTCGCCCAATAATATCGAGCATTGGGTCCCTAAACGAAAAAGTCTGTGAGTGGCTAGACGAGGTATTACAACCACTTGTCTTGAGGACCCCAGGCTATTTACGGGATACTAAGCAGGTTTTGCAGTTTTTCAGTGACTTTGAATGGCGCGAAGGCATGTCGTGGTTGTCTTGTGACATCAAATCCTTATACTCTTGTATTCCACATAGGTTGGCATTGGTCGCTCTCTCACATCACCTCTATAACTATTCAAACTACACGGAGGAATTTAGTGAATTTGTGATTTCAGTTACAGAGTATTTGTTACAGCATAACTTTTTTATGTTTAATGATACATTTTTTTTGCAGATATGCGGTGCCCCTATGGGGGCCCGCTTTTCCCCTTCGTTGGCCAATCTCTATTTATCTTGGTGGGAGGAGAGATATATTTACAATAATGATAATCCCTATGTTGACTTCCTATGCTGGTACGGCCGCTACATAGATGACCTGCTCATCGTTTGGGCGGGTGATGTGGCGGCCGTACCAGCATTTATTGCTTATCTCAATGATAACGAGTTAAATCTTGAATTTACTTATCAAAAGACAGAGGAGGAAATAAATTTTCTTGATATTACACTCAGAGGGGATGTCATGTGTGGGAAAGTTGCTACCTCTCTTTTTCGTAAAGATTTATCTGGTAATACCATTTTGCATGCTGAAAGTAGTCATCCGGCTCATACGATAAAATCTGTGCCTGTGGGTGAAGTTACCAGGACAAAAAGAGCCTGTTCAGATGATGTGGATTTCGCCGAGAAAAAACGGGAGGTCTTCAACAGACTTAGAGATAGGGGATATCCGTCTTGGTCTTTAGCGAGAGCAGATAGGGTTGTGCAGAATAAATCAAGGACAACATTGTTGTCTGATTCGTCTAGACAGACATTAGGTTCAAATCAACAACAACAAAAAGTTTATTTTTGCACCGATTATAGCAGTGATTACAAACGTGTTATACAAATAATACAGAAGTATATTCCTATTTTAATGCAGGATGATACAGTGTCCAAAATCTTAGGTCAAGGATGCAAGTTTGTATCCCGGAGAGGGAGGACTTTAGCAAATGTATTATCACCGAGTTTGTTAAGAGATCGAAGATGTAAGGGTAAGAATTCATGGTTACATACATTAGGCTTTCGAAAATGTGGGGTTCCTCGGTGTTCTACATGTCATTATGCTGTTAGAACCTCTTCCTTTCAGAATAAGATTACCAAGAGAAACTACCGCATAAAGAACACTTTGAATTGTAGAACTAAGTATGTGGTGTATGTCATTTTGTGTTCTACTTGTAACCTAATGTATGTTGGATGTACCACAAGGCAACTTAAGATACGCATTGCCGAACATCTTAGGGACTGCAGTAAGGAGGGTATACTTAATGCATCAGGTGCTTCCCGGCATTTTTCCACAATCCATCATGGTGATGTTTCCTCATTCTGTTTTTTTGCTATTGAACAGGTATCCAGACCTACCAGAGGGGGCAATTGGAGGAGGAAGCTCCTGAAACGTGAGGCTTTCTGGATCTTTGAACTAGGCACGCGATATCCAGATGGCCTCAATTTTAGAACGGACCTTTCATATTTTTATTAGTCCACAATGGTATAGATCAGTATTAGGGTAGGGATAGAATGTTGTATTAATTAGGAATCTTTACGCTGATGTTAGATTGTAATACATGTCATATTTATAACAGCTATGAGTTATTCGACTAATGACATCTTTCCAGCAGAACGGAGGTAGAAACATATGTATGGTGGGCGTCTCAGACATAAGCCAATAGTATAACATATGAGTCCGGTCATGTGATTGTCTATCACGTGATACTGGATATATACACATAGAGATCACCTTGGATATCGGCCTGTGGTGTAGGGCATAAGTCTTTAATGTGGATCCGATCATGTGATGGTACATCACGTGATGCAGGATGTATACTCATAGCGATCATTCTGGATATCATCTGGTATCGTGTGGGGTAGGATCTTTTTCCTTTTTTCTCCTATTTTCTTCATTATCATTTTTGTTTATAATGTAGTTACTTCATTTCTTTTTGATTCTATGACCGAGTACATACATAGAGAGATTATCCCGGATGTAGTTTTCGTATGTCCTCCCCCTTCTTTTAAAATTACGGACTGATGTGATTTAGCATATTGGAATTGGACACATTTTCACATATTAAATAGCATTTTACTCATAGGAAGGGGACATGATATGATATACTTACCTATTTATCCGGGTACTTTTCATGCTACTTTTATAATGTTAGTCTTTTGTAGGATTTATTCCTTTTCCATGTTAATTTTTGTTTGTTTATTTATTTTTTTCGTGTCAATGATATAACATGGAGCAATGACTGTTGAGATTGGATTATTTGGAACATCATTTCATTTGTATATATCATGGTGTTTTTAATGTAACAAAAGATTTTAAACATTCTGTGTGTTATTAGTTTATATGTTTGTTTTTTGTGTTTTTGTATACATATACACATTGAGTCCGTGAGTTCATGTATCAGGTGTTACTTATTATGAAGCAATTATGTATAGGTGGGTCGGTTACTTAAGCTTGAGTTTCCATCTCATTCAGTATGGCTACGACTAAGAGATTAACATCTCGAAACGCGTCAGCTCTCATCATGTGAACAAGGACGTGGTTTGTTCCATTTCAATATCACAGTCATGCTCTTTTTTCTTCCATCTACTGATTTTTTTCATGAATATGTGTTGAATCCAAAGGACATTGTGTAGTTTTCTGTATCCACCTATATGTTTTTTTTACTTTTTTCAATTAAAAGTTATGTTTTAGCATATTATATGCTTTTGGTGCTGGACTCATTTTCCTTTTGTATATGTTTTGCCGTCCCAATCCGGGGGACTGGTCCGTGCATCATCATTTATTCTATGTGACAGGCTGTGGACTCATACTATCGTGTTTGCTAATTTCGAGTACTGTAGTATTCGATCGAACACCTACTCGAATGAACACTACTCGCTCATCTCTATTTGCTATGTCCGCCAAGTGATGTTCAGTACTTATGTAATAGCTGCTAAGTCCTCCAAGTGATGTATAATACTTTGGTAATAGATTCGATGATCTCCAAGTGATGTATAATACTTCTGTAATACCTGCTATGTCCTCCAAGTGATGTATAGAACATCTGTAATAGTTACTATGTCCTCCATGTGATGTAATAGCTGCTATGTCCTCCATGTGATGTAATAGTTACTATGTCCTCCATGTGATGTAATAGCTGCTATGTCCTCCATGTGATGTAATAGCTGCTATGTCCTCCATGTGATGTAATAGCTGCTATGTCCTCCAAGTGATGTAATAGCTGCTATGTCCTCCATGTGATGTAATAGCTGCTATGTCCTCCATGTGATGTAATAGCTGCTATGTCCTCCATGTGATGTAATAGCTGCTATGTCCTCCATGTGATGTAATAGCTGCTATGTTCTCCATGTGATGTAATAGCTGCTATGTCCTCCATGTGATGTAATAGCTGCTATGTCCTCCATGTGATGTAATAGCTGCTATGTCCTCCATGTGATGTAATAGCTGCTATGTCCTCCATGTGATGTAATAGCTGCTATGTCCTCCATGTGATGTAATAGCTGCTATGTCCTCCATGTGATGTAATAGCTGCTATGTCCTCCATGTGATGTAATAGCTGCTATGTCCTCCATGTGATGTAATAGCTGCTATGTCCTCCAAGTGATGTAATAGCTGCTATGTCCTCCAAGTGATGTAATAGCTGCTATGTCCTCCATGTGATGTAATAGCTGCTATGTCCTCCATGTGATGTAATAGCTGCTATGTCCTCCATGTGATGTAATAGCTGCTATGTCCTCCAAGTGATGTAATAGCTGCTATGTCCTCCAAGTGATGTAATAGCTGCTATGTCCTCCATGTGATGTAATAGCTGCTATGTCCTCCATGTGATGTAATAGCTGCTATGTCCTCCATGTGATGTAATAGCTGCTATGTCCTCCATGTGATGTAATAGCTGCTATGTCCTCCAAGTGATGTAATAGTACTTCTGTAACAGTTGGTATGTGAGTGATCACAGATAAGTGAGAGATAAGCAGTGAACGTTTAATCCTGCTAATATGGTAACATGCATTAATCAGCTTACTGTACACGTTTTCTGCCTTGGGACTGGTAGTACCTCAGCCATGTTAAGCAGTGATTGTGGATATCTGGAGTTGTAATGAGGAGTTATTACAGTATGTCCAGTATAAAAGCATGAACTGATACAACTCAACAGATCACATTGTAACTCAATGAGTTCTATTGGGTAAAGATAGAATCTATGATGCGAATGTGAACGGCGCCTTAATTTGTGTTTTTTTTGGGTACAAAGTTTATTAAAAAGTGTTTGTGACTACAATGAATGTTGTATATGTAATACAATAGTAGTCAGGTATACATCCAACCAGTCATTACAGTACTGTATGAGTAAGGCTAGGTTCACACTTACCAGCTTTTTTGACTGTGTAACTCAGTTTGCATCCACCAAAATTCACTCCCATATTAAAAAGACCAAACCTTTTTTTGTCCACTAAGAGCAGGTATGGTGTTCTTTATGAATTGCAGCGCTCATCGGATGTACCGGAGTGGGCCTCTTACCATGATTGACAGGAGGCCCACTGGGACTGTCGCCAAAGGGCCCACCAAACCTTGGAGCTGGCCCAACCTGCTCCTAACTAGACATTTTGAAAACACAACTCCCAACATATGTTGGCAGGACATGCAGAGATTTTTAGTTTTGCAACAACTAGACAGCCATTAGTTGGAGACCCCAATGTAAACCATATCCTCTGGTGTCTGTCTTCTGGTACACTCTAGGAGATGTCCGCAGTATATAGTCCACCGCTGCCATATTTTTCTCCTGGATGACTCCTATTGATCTTTTTGATTGTTCTAATTTTGGACAACCTCTTATACTTGCATTTTTCTCCTTGATGAATTCCTAAAAGGGTTGTGTTATTAAAGTGGAACAAAACTTTCGGACATCTTTGGATTTTCCAGCAGTATTTGTTTCATAATTAAATTTTGCAATATACCGTATATACTCGCGTATAAGCCGAATTTTTCAGCACAGTTTTTGTGCTTAAAAAGCCCCCCTCGGTTTATACTCGAGTTTTTTTTAGGGGGGAGGGGTCTATGACCAGCCGCAATAGTAATGTATAGAATCTCCCATAAAATAGTGGGGAAAAAAAGAAGCTTTAAAAAAAATACAAAAAATAAAAGTTGTAAATCCCTCCTTTCCCTAGAATACATATAAAAGTAGAAAATGACTGTGACACACATACACATTAGGTATCCCTGTGTCTGACAGTGCCCAGTCTACTGAATATAGGGTACCCTATATTCAGTCAGGCTGAATTCCAAGTGGGGGAAAAAAACCCAGTCCTCAAGCTCAGGGAAGGGGCAGACAGACAACCAAAACACCCCCTCCCCTTCCCCAGCAACTACTGCACCCAAAAACTCCCACCATTTTAATTTTTGAAATTTTCCAGTAGCTGCTGCATTTCCCTCCTCGGCTTATACTCGAGTCAATAAGTTTTCCCAGTTTTTTTGTGGTAAAATTAGGGGCCTCGGCTTATTTTCGGGTCGGCTTATACTCGAGTGTATACGGTACTTTATTAACAAATTATTCTCCTTATTTCTGTATTGAGAACTGTTCCTGCCTCTCACTGAATGTTACTGTGTATGGAGCTTCAATAGTAATGTAGCATTCAGTTATATTGTAGTCTTTGAGACTCACAATCAAACAATTGCAGGTTCATGCCCCCTAGGAGGACTAATAAAAAAGCAAAAAATAAAAAAAAGTTAAAAAAAACTAAAAAAAAAAAAAAAAAAAAACTATAGAAATCGAAAACTTCAAATCTTCCCCCTTTTCCACTAGTGGAAAAAAAAAGCTAGCAGAACCCATTGAAGTCAATGGGAGGCTTTATTTTCAGCGTGGAAAATTCCACACCAAATTCCTCACCATTTTCCTCCGTGTGAATGGACCCTTGGGTTGTCCATTAAATACTTTTCTTTTTAAGGCAAGTAAGTCTGTAAAGTAACCAATACTTACTTGTTTAAACCATCGAGACGATTGGCTACAACAGTCACACGATTAGGCGGCATATCATCAACGGCACTAAATCAAGTAGAGAGCCGGATTCAAAGTTATAGAAATTGCACAGTTCAACAGGATTGATAGATATGATGTCTGCTGAAAATTATGGGTGATCTTAACAGAGTCATTCTTGAAGGTAAATATTGAAAAAAAAGAGATTCAGAAAAAATTGTTAAACTTTGTTTAAAACTTAGTAAATATATAAAATGGGTTAGAGTTATATTTGGAGGCACTACGACCCAGAAAATCCAAAATGTACACTGTACCAGTTATTATAAAATACATTCTGGAAAAAGAGTTATCATTTGTACCATTGCATACCGTTTAGGCCTTAAAAGGCCATGAATATGTATAATATACAGTGGGGCAAAAAAGTATTTAGTCAGTCACCAATAGTGCAAGTTCCACCACTTAAAAAGATGAGAGGCGTCTGTAATTTACATCATAGGTAGACCTCAACTATGAGAGACAAAATGAGAAAACAAATCCAGAAAATCACATTGTCTGATTTTGTAAGAATTTATTTGCAAATTATGGTGGAAAATAAGTATTTGGTCACCTACAAACAATCAAGATTTCTGGCTCTCACAGACCTGTAACTTCTTCTTTAAGAGTCTCCTCTTTCCTCCACTCATTACCTGTAGTAATGGCACCTGTTTAAACTTGTTATCAGTATAAAAAGACACCTGTGCACACCCTCAAACAGTCAGACTCCAAACTCCACTATGGTGAAGACCAAAGAGCTGTCAAAGGACACCAGAAACAAAATTGTAGCCCTGCACCAGGCTGGGAAGACTGAATCTGCAATAGGCAACCGGCTTGGATTGAAGAAATCAACTGTGGGAGCAATAATTAGAAAATGGAAGACATACAAGACCACTGATAATCTCCCTCGATCTGGGGCTCCACGCAAAATCTCACCCTGTGGGGTCAAAATGATCACAAGAACAGTGAGCAAAAATCCCAGAACCACGCGGGGGGACCTAGTGAATGAACTGCAGAGAGCTGGGACCAATGTAACAAAGCCTACCATCAGTAACACACTACGCCGCCAGGGACTCAGATCCTGCAGTGCCAGACGTGTCCCACTGCTTAAGCCAGTACATGTCCGGGCCCGTCTGAAGTTCGCTAGAGAGCATTTGGATGATCCAGAAGAGTATTGGGAGAATGTCCTATGGTCTGATGAAACCAAACTGGAACTGTTTGGTAGAAACACAACTTTTTGTGTTTGGAGGAAAAAGAATACTGAGTTGCATCCATCAAACACCATACCTACTGTAAAGCATGGGGGCGGAAACATCATGCTTTGGGGCTATTTCTCTGCAAAGGGGCCAGGACGACTGATCCGGGTACATGAAAGAATGAATAGGGCCATGTATCGTGAAATTTTGAGTGCAAACCTCCTTCCATCAGCAAGGGCATTGAAGATGAAACGTGGCTGGGTCTTTCAACATGACAATGATCCAAAGCACACCGCCAGGGCAACGAAGGAGTGGCTTTGTAAGAAGCATTTCAAGGTCCTGGAGTGGCCTAGCCAGTCACCAGATCTCAACCCTATAGAAAACCTGTGGAGGGAGTTGAAAGTCTGTGTTGCCAAGTGACAGCCCCAAAACATCACTGCTCTAGAGGAGATCTGCATGGAGGAATGGGCCAACATACCAACAACAGTGTGTGCCAACCTTGTGAAGACTTACAGAAAACGTTTGACCTCTGTCATTGCCAACAAAGGATATATAACAAAGTATTGAGATGAAATTTTGTTACTGACCAAATACTTATTTTCCACCATAATTTGCAAATAAATTCTTACAAAATCAGACAATGTGATTTTCTGGATTTGTTTTCTCATTTTGTCTCTCATAGTTGAGGTCTACCTATGATGTAAATTACAGACACCTCTCAACTTTATAAGTGGTGGAACTTGCACTATTGGTGACTGACTAAATACTTTTTTGCCCCACTGTATATATAATATGTTTAAAGTTGCAGAAAAAAAGTTAAACATTTTTCCAAATACAAACATTTTGGGAGTTTAAAAGATTTTCTCTAACCATCTTAGTGGTGACATTTGCAGTTCCAAACAGTTAACCATGGATACCATCATGACTGCAAGAACTTTCTATAGACAGAAATCCAACCATGATGTCCTTAATGTGGTCAGGTTATCTTCTCATACATGTAGTTTCCCTGTCTGCTCACCTGTCCAAAATAAGGACATCATGGCTGGGTTTGTAACAAGTCCCACTCCGTAGAAAGTTCCTGCATTCATGGTCATATCCATTGGCAACTGAGCAAGACAAAAGATTTTGAAGACTTAGGGTAAGTTCACACAGGGTTTTTTGGTCAGGATTTTGAGGCCGTATCTACCTCAAAACCCTGACCAAAAAGACGGCTCCCATTGAAATCAAAGGGAGCCGGTCAGTACTTTTTTCCATGAGCCGTTTGTTCCGGCTTTCGGAAAAAGAAGCCACATGCTCACTCTTTCAGGCGGATTCGCCTCGCGACATCCGCCTGAAGATACTCCCTCTCGACTAGGACCATTCATTTGGTCCTAATCCGGAGCGGAGTGCGCAACTGGATGCTGGTGCACTGGTGATGGCATCCAGTCACAGCTACCTGTATTTTGGTCCGGAACCGTTCTGGACCAAAAGACCCTGTGTTAACTTACCCTGAGGCTACATTCACACAACCGAGGTCCAAATGGGCATGAAAAATATCCATTTTTCATGGCTATCTTGCACCTGAGGGGCATCCATTTTCACAGATCTCCTATACGTTTGTGTGTAACGAGGGTTACAAATACTGGCAGCCCATGAAGATGGACCAAATAATGGTCATGGGAATAGCCCCCAATCACTGACATTGAATTTAATACTACTGTGTGATGTCAGTTAAAAAACTGTTGTGTGAATGTAGCTTAAGATGGTTGGAAAAAATGTTTGAAAATTCCTTTAATACATCGTTGTCCATGTTCTAGTGGTTTCAAGCAAAGATTTAAAAAAAAAAGTTAAAAAGTAAAGTCCAGGGAAATTAATATGAATTTTTTTTTACTACTTTCAAATAAAAAACCCCAGAAAATAATATTTGTAATAGTTTGGGATACAACTTTTGCTGAACGTGTCAAGGATTTATCAAAAGCCGACTTGAGAGGTCTTTTTGTGAAATTAAATCTCTAATCTAAAAAAGATCCTACAGTAAATTTCTTTTCCTTTATTAAGGCTCCAAGGTACAAGAAGCTGAGACAATATACTATTTCGAGCTATTCCATAGATAGAATTTTCTGCTCAAAAATAGTTGCAAAAACATCTCAACAATTTGCAAAATTTGTTTTTGAGAAGTCAGTTGGTGTATCTTGACAAAGGAAAATTGTGTATTTTTAGTTAAAATTGTTAAAAATCAAGTTAGAAATAAAATATTATAATCCATAGGAAAACAAAGTGAGTTTCTTTTGTAAAAAAAATTCTCACATTCTTGTGTTCATAAAATGTCTAATTTGTCGGCACTTGAGACATTACCTGGAGACTTGTTACTCTCCGCAGTTGACTGAGAATTGGGCAATGCTACTAAAAGGCCTCAGTTATAGAAGACGTGAGTGTAAAATACATTATCTGATTGAAAATTAACAAGGCCCCTGTGGCCGAGGATCTCGCTGCTGGGGATTGCAAAAAATTCTTCAAATTATTTTTATAATCCAATCTAAGGATACATAGGAAAAATTCATGCGAAAGACTTACAAAATCTATTGGATTGTTGGCACAAAAATGTTCTCTAAAGTTTCAGAGACTATTCATTTTAAGACTTTTAACCTTGTAGAGGGATTGTTCCTATTTAGTTTTTTTTTAAGTTTTTTTTGTCCAAATTACAAAAGATAAATTCAGAATTTTTACTTTACCAGTTTGTATGACTGTAAACAATTGAGGAATACTCAAGGTCCTTTATCTCATACCAAGACACTGTGTAGGGTTGTCCCTTGTTTCCTACTTTTAATGTGCTTGTGTCTGTTAGCCCGTAAAATTGGGCAAAAAATTAGTAGCTTTAATCTATTCCAGTTTATACATTTTTTTTTATTTTTGATTTATTTTTTTTACTACACATCTTTTTATTTTATTTTATTTTTTTTTGTTTACAGAGTCATATGGGGGCTTATTTTGTATAGGACAAGTTGTACCATGTAATATTCCATACGGTGTACTGGCAAACTTGAACTGCTTCTCCCCTTTGATTGTGTTTTGGTTGATAAGTGAGAGACATAAACATAGAGTAGTTGTGTTTTAAACATTAGAGAGAGCCCTGTGCCATATAAATTAGATACACTGCAATTCTAATGCATTGATAAATACAGTACACTGCAATTCTAATGCATTGCAATGTATTGTAAAATCACTATAGTTCTATTACAGGTTGCCTAGCACAGTTTATAATAGAACCTTCAATCGACTCCTGACTGGAATAGTAACGGATCGCTGCTCCTGGATCATGGTCTAGGAGCTAGGGATCCACCCCAAACTGGAACTTTAGACATGTTTGGCAGGGATAACGCCCATGATTAGCTCCCCGGTAGGGTTGAGCCGAACTTGAGATTTCAGGATCGATTTCAAAATCCGATTTCCGATCATTTTCCGATCAGCCAATCCTGATCCCAATTGTGATCATGAAATTTGCTCGATCGCCGATCGGGATCTGATTTTTTCCGATCCTGATCCTCAACCCTAGTCAATGCTTCTCTATGGGAAAAGTCACTTCAGGGTTGAGCCGATCTTGAAACAATCTCTGACCTCGATCCCACTGGAAAAGATTGGGTCAGAATTCCAATCGCGATCGTGAAATTTACTCGATCGCTGATCGGAATCCGATCTTTTCCGATCCCGATTGCTCAACCCTACTCTCCAATAGTTACCATAATTAAAGACCCAACATCTGCCATACTATTATGATGGATTCTGGGAAGCTGTTGCTGTCAGAGATGATGTGTCATGTAAATTGCTTTATTGTATTATATTAGAATAACACGGTATTCTTAACTATGGAATACACTTTTTGGCCAAAAGTTATACATTTTAGAATCACATGTCTATATCAAGTACCTTGGTGTTATAGTGAACAATAAGATTTCTGTTCATAAAAGACTTCATCAATGTTATAGATAAATTACAATGATGTCAAAAGCCAAAACAGTTGGGGGTAGAATTTAGAAAATTAAGAAAATGTATTCTTTAGGTGCAATCTATGCA
Organism: Leptodactylus fuscus; assembly: GCF_031893055.1. Taxonomy (NCBI): domain Eukaryota; kingdom Metazoa; phylum Chordata; class Amphibia; order Anura; family Leptodactylidae; genus Leptodactylus; species Leptodactylus fuscus. The sequence continues at coordinate 140,302,379 of NC_134271.1, forward strand.
GGGCCATAAACACTTGATGCCGCGCATGGCCCAAAAAAGTTGAGGGAAAGTGAGCATAAATATTTTGCATTTTTATACACCTCCCTGTACCTCCACCTATTATGGTCTGGTGTCTGAAGAGACCACAGAGTATAATAATGTCCCGTCCCATTCTATCCAAACTTGTTTGACCAGAAATGAATCAGGAACCCGAGCTACCCAAACCTGAGATTATATGGATCTTGGAAGGTTCGCCCATCTCTATTGTTGACTAAACTTGGATGCCTCCTTCAATCCAGTGGGTCTTGCAGCTTGACATCAAGTAGTATAGATATGGTGTATATACTTTATAGTTTTTGACATGTTTAGTGATGGCAACTAATGTCATAATGTTTTTTGACAGTTTAGATTGTTTTTTTTCATATTCTTTATTATACAATTCTTAACCTCCTTATTCCTGATGCTGTAGATGATGGGATTCAACATTGGGGTGACCACCGTATAGAGAACAGATACAGTCTTATCTGTCTCAACAGAGTGGGAAGATGGAGGTTGGAGATAGTTAGATGCAAGGGTTCCATAATAGAGGGTGACAACAGTGAGGTGGCAGGCACAAGTAGAAAACACTGCATGTCTTCCTCGTGATGAGTGGATCTTCAAAATGGTGGAGATGATGTACACATAGGAAATCAAAATCAGGAGAAAACAACATAAAACAATAGTCCCCGCTGCTATATACATTGATATCACATTAAGCCAAGGATCTCTGCAAGACATTCTCAAGAATGGAGGTACTTCACAAAAGAAATTATTGACATGATGGGTCCTACAGAAGGGAAGTCTCCATGTAAGTGGAATTTGTATGGATGAGTTTATGAACCCTAAAATCCATGGTATTAGGGCTAAGATAATGCAAAACCTCATGTTCATAATACTGCCATAGTGCAAGGGTCTACAAATGGCTACAAACCTATCATAAGCCATGATGGCGAGTAACATGCACTCTGCTGCTCCGAGGAGTAATGAGAAGAACATCTGGAAAATACAAGCCCCTACTGAAATTCTATTGTCTGTGGATATAGTATTTATGAGGATTACAGGTACTATGGTGGAGGAGAAACAGATGTCAATGAAAGAGAGATTACTAAGGAAGAAGTACATAGGAGTGTGTAACGTTGGGCTGATCCTCACCGTAACGAGAAGAAGAAAATTCCCTGCCAATGTGATAATATACATCAACATAAACAGAAGAAACCCTATGACCTGGAGTTGAGGATCAGTAGACAATCCGGGCAGGTAGAACCAACTTGGTAGTGATTGATTGGAGTTTTCCATGGAATTAGCCAGAACCTTGAGCAAAGAACAAATTTGAAGATGATTAATGTCTTGGAGTAAACTTGGTCATTATATAAAAGGATGTTAATGAGCCCCACAAAATAATATGGATGTAGACAATGAATTATATCTGTGTGTTTCCCTTGAACATAACCATATTTAAATTTGTTGACATTTATCAAAAAATTTTCAGTTTTAAGAAAATTCTCTTTTTCCTTGAAAATTTCCAATGGATACCACCATAAATACAGGAACATTCTATGGTCTGGGAGCCAGGAACCCCAACCATGATGTCCATATTGTAGACCCTAAGAGAAGACTAATAGACTAGTAATCATAGAATAATAAGACTTTAATAATAAATTATATTCCATCTGAAGCACATTATACAGTAAGTGGCTCTATCTCAAGACTTTCTTAAACCACTTTATGATAGGTCCATTTTCCAGGTTCTTTTTTTGGTGATTTTTTTTTTGCCTGTTAAAATGTGAAAAAGATGGGGAAATGTGTCTGTTTTCACATTTTTCCCCATTATTTTTAATAGAAAACGATCAATGTTACATTAAATTTCAATAGTTTTGTGTCCCTGGTTTTGAGGCTAGAATCTGTTATATGGGCTTGGTAGTAACGTTCTCCTAGAACTCTCTCCACCCAGCATATCACATAACCTCTGGGTTGAGGGAAAACCACATCATGTTGGCTCCCATATCTGTGTACAACAGCAATTGGGTAGTCAGATACCATAATAAACCTCCACTTCCTTCTCTCTGGGATGTCTAGGCAACGGGTGGACAGGAAATGGTTGACCGACTTCCCATAACAATGAAACAACACTGGCCAGACACTAGACCTCATAGTTAGACATGACCTATTTCATATTTTCTGGGTACTAACAGTGTTTCCCGATACTAAGACACCCCAAGGACTCACAATAGGGTGGAATTCTGTAAGAGAAGGAGAGACACAAGAGCAATAACATGAAGCATGTATCAGCACAGTAGTAGACAGGTAATACAAGGAAATGGAATCCCACCATTAGATGGGAAACCACAGGTTAAAGGATGACGGTGGTGGCTGTTGGTAAGAGAGCAGATCAATGGTGATAACAGACAACTGACCCACCCTAAATAATACTTTTGTATATGTATTCTTGCATACTGGCCCTTAAATGAATCAACACTGTCCCTCACTATCTTTATAGATATCCTTATAGTCAACCCAAATCTACAATACCGGTCCTCACAGACTAACAAGTGGGTGCTATAAATCCAAACTTAGCATAGATGAGCCATGAAGCAACACAAGACTGGTACAACCAAGGAGAAAACAAACTAGGAGGCTGAGAATTATACTCTATGTTCATAAGAGACAAGCTGTATTTTCCTGATGTCTTGATGCCCATTGGGGTGGCCATGCTTGTGTAGTTGTTTCTCCACTATTCTTTGTCTACCAAGCTGACTGAGCATGTACAGTAACCACCAGGATGGCTAACAGTAGACCGAAACATAGAGAAGGGCAATCCTGGGCACACTGGATAACCTATGGTTGGGCACCTTATGTATATTATTATGTAATAATCTGACATCCCTTTAAGGCAGAATGAACTCAGCCAAATGGAACATATAGACATACAAACTGTATTACTGTATTAACCAGTTGACGGTTAAGTCTTAGTCCATATGTTCTTGCAGTGTTAAGTATCTGCATGAAATTGGAAGTGAGGATTCTGCTATAACACTAATAAAGGCAGATATGGTTTGTTACTATCCCTGCCTTTCCGATTGAGTGTAGACAGCGTCATGATGGGGCTAGGCTTTGGATCAGAAGGGAAAAGTAAAAACAAATAAAAAATCACCAATGCCTACATGCTACATGTTTTAGCCCCGTTTCCAGCAACACAACACTAGGTGTCCGCTACATATATATATATATATTATCATAGCAGATGGTAAGATTACAGTATTTTTGGTTAAGGCACCACGTTCCGAAATGTTTTATGTACCAAAATGTGCTGCTTATTTTTGAACCAAAGCCAAGAAGAGTATGTACCATACACCCCTACTCATCGTGATGCCAGTAAGTACATATGTGTGTGTCGGGGGGTAGGGTCTAGAGATGAGCGTGTAGTACTCGATCGAGTAGGTATTCGATCGAATATTACGGTATTCAAAATACTCGTACTCAATCGAGTACCCCTCGCTATTCGAATGGAAAGTTCGATGCAGAACCAGCATTGATTGGCCGAATGCTATACAGTCGGCCAATCAATGCTGGTTCTTCTCCTACCTTTAGAAGTCTTCTCCGTGCAGCTTCCCCGCGGCGTCTTCCGGCTCTGAATTCACTCTGCCAGGCATCGGGCCTGGGCAGAGCCGACTACGCATGCCCGCTTGTAGTACGGACAAGTATAATTTGATCGTATGTTGCCTACCCCTGAAACGAGCATTTTCCCCCCATAGACTATAATAGGGTTCGATATTCGATTCAAGTAGTCGAACATTGAGGGGCTACTCGAAACGAATATCGAATCTCGAACATTTTACTGTTCGCTCATCTCTAGTAGTGTCACTTCCTAGAATAGGTTAATACAAAAATTCTCAGCATCCCCACCTCCCCATGAAATGGCACCTACACTTTAATAATTTATTCACTATTCAGAGAATATTCTGGTTTACCTTCATTTACATAATAAGATGGAAGCATTTCCAAACATCCAAAGGACTTACCTTAAGAATGTGAGGTTTTCAGAAAACTGGTGACTTACTTGAAATATATAATTGACATTGCGTTTATTCCCAATTTGTGAATTTTTGAGACTCTTATTAAAATTTGATTAAAATTGATTCACAGAACAAATTTGGAATTCACATTATTAAATTATTGAACACAATGTTGTTATTGATAGAGAACAGGAATAAGAACATTAAAGGGGGACACATTGCTTATCAGAGAGTACAATGAGACATAGTCGGGCCCTCGTTGAGAAAGATCGGGTACCAATTTGGAAATTTAGAAATTTCAGATAACCCTTTAATTAGTTTATGATTATTATTACTTTTAGAATTTTTTCTTTCACCTACCTTAAGACCTTCTGCTTATTAGTCCACCACGTAAACTTGACATTATGTCTTGGTACAATAGTAACAATAATACTTTCTAATTTCTAAAATTTAAAAAAATTAAATTTGGGAAATTTTAGATTTTTAAGAACATTACATAGCCTACTATTATTTCTTGTCTATAACATGACTACCTATGTGTCTTTTGATAGCATGGCCTCCTATCTGGGATAGATAGGGCAAATACACACTACCTTGCTGTATTATATATAAGATGTTACAAATCTTATCATTATGTAAATGAGTACTTGGATAATTGATGTCATGATCGGAGCTCTCAGTGCTTGTTATAGGTCTCCTGACATCCACTTATTTTAATATTATGTATAATCATGTTCAAAGATATCATAACATAACATCAATTTTTTTTTGTTCTAAGGAACTAAAAATTTTAAGCAAAACTCAGACATTTTAGGAAGCCAGACAGATTGCGGTGTGATGGAATGTCAGAAAGGTCTATTGTATCGGTACGTCCATGACCACCTGGATCTTACTCTTCTTAGCATTCATGGTCACCAGGTTACTCAAAAGTTCCAGTGTGTTGCGGCTTTTCCCTCTGCTGTCATTTGCACCTTCCTTGTCTTCTCTGTACCCATATGGGAACCTACTCACCCTTGATCTTTCTTAAAGGGCCTGCAAGTGCATGGGTATAGTGTCCCCATCCAATCCACACTGGCCTCTAGTTGTAATAGTTGTAAAAGAAACCTTACCCAATACAAAAGTTCCTGAGCAAAATAGGTTCCTAGCTAATGTGTTCCTGCATAGATGTGCTATACTCGTGTTCATTCTAATCACTTGTATTAGCTTATCTAACTCCATTCCTGAAACGTGATCTGCTAATTTCTTGTGTCTAACTTTGGTTCATTAGTGACCTCCACCCTGAACTGTTACTTGGACCTCTGACTGTGAACATACCCTTCCAGCCCTGACCTTGGCCCATACCTGACACTCCTACCTGATTGCTCAGTGCTAAGTACCGGTGTCTCTCCACATGCCTGGGTCAACCATGACCTGCACAGGGACCACTCATAAATGTAGTGACCTGGTGTTCTCCTGCAGGAAAGTACAGATGCCTGTATAGAGGTTAAAGGGCAAAAACCAGGGGACCTCTTAGATGACACCCTCAGGGGGAGCTCAAAGCCAAGCAGGTTAGGTCAGGCAGCGAGTCCAAAGCCTATGGAATTCTTATTTCAAGCCACATACAAAATACATTTTCAAGATCATATAAGTGAATTAATTTTCGTCTTTGTTTTCCAAATCTGTGTAAAATAATTGTAAAGTGTAATTGGACAGGCTGTCAATTATTAATAAGATAAGATAAGATAATCTTTTAATAGTCCCACAGTGGGGAAATTTAATATTTAACATTTGACTTGAAACATAGCTTTAAAGCTAATAGCTGACTATTGTGTAGGTGGAGAACTGAATGGTTAGAATTTCGACCAAGATTCCATATTTGCGAGAGAGATCTGCTATACTAGAGTAAAGATTTTTTGTAGTAAATCATATGACAAAGGAACACATATGTAATGGAGTATATATAACATGACATGGTGAAGGAACACATATGTAATGGGGTATATATAACATGACATGGTGAAGGAACACATATGTAATGGGGTATATATAACATGACATGGTGAAGGAACACATATGTAATGGGGTATATATAACATGACATGGTGAAGGAACACATATGTAATGGGGTATATATAACATGACATGGTGAAGGAACACATATGTAATGGGGTATATATAACATGACATGGTGAAGGAACACATATGTAATGGGGTATATATAACATAACATGGTGAAGGAACACATATGTAATGGGGTATATATAACATGACATGGTGAAGGAACACATATGTAATGGGGTATATATAACATGACATGGTGAAGGAACACATATGTAATGGGGTATATATAACATGACATGGTGAAGGAACACATATGTAATGGGGTATATATAACATGACAGGGTGCACTTGGCTGCCTTAAAGTGCATTCAGGGTTAAGAATCATTATTTAGTGAGTCTTGCCACAAAAAGTACAGCAGCCAAAGGAACTCTTGAAGTCTTTTTTTGTAAAATCCAAAAACATCTATTGTGATAAAGTGGCACAAAAATCCACAAACCTACTGTTGTCAGACACCCTTAGGCTGGGTTCGCACAGGGTTTTTTGGACCGGATTTTAACATGGAATCCGCGTTGGAAACCAACTCAAAAAACCGCCTCCCATTGAATTCAATGAGTTCCTTTTTCGGCAAGTGGTTTGTTCCCGCTCGTGGAAAAAATTAGCATCAGTCCCTTTCTTGACGTGGATTCCGTGGATGTCTGCGGCGCGACACTCCCTCCTGACTAGGCCCATTCCTTTGGGCCTAATCCAGAGTGGGATGCCACGACTGGATGCCGGTGCACTGTATGTGCTGCATCAGCATCCAGTCGTGGCTACCCGTTTTCTGGACCTTCAGGTCAAATTTGGTCCAAAAAACCCTGTGTGAACCCAGCCCTAGTGTCCTTACTCATGAATGTCACAAAAGAATCTACAAACCTGTTGGTTTCAGGCACTTACGGTGTTCTTACTAAGCACAAGTAAACTGATTTGGAACGAGCTGGTTTTGTTACAAATTTAAAAATTTTGGGTTTGGTTGAAGCTAAGATTTTTGCAGTTCACCACTCATGAACCACTACTGTGTTGACCCCAAAGTGTAACAAATGGATGGCCAGTGGAGGTGAATAAACAGAGCAGTCATACTCACCTCTCCTGGGTTCCGTTGCACCATCCAGTGTGGGTCCCTTTCCTCTCTAGGCCTCTTTCAGCTGCCTCAGCAGCCCGCAAGCATCATGACATCGGTACACACACTGGAGCTGCTGATGTTATTATGGAGACTCGAATATGATATGAACCCACACCAGATGCCGAGACTGAACCCAGGAGAGATGAGTATGACTTATGTTTCCACACTTCTCCTGGACCTCCACTTATTATATTTTATGGTCTGAAGAGACCACAGGGTATAATTATAGCTTTTGCAGTTTGGACCAAACAAATTTGGGGTCCACAACTATACTGTCAGGTGAACATTGCAAATATTTGTGAGACAAATTTTTTGAGGTTCTCCCAGCACAAGTCGTTGCCTATGTACCCAATGAGTGTCTGAAACAAGTGGTGAGTAGATTCTTGGGGCATTTTATCATGGTGAATTTTAATAATTTTTCAGTGAAGATGTGAAGTGTTCCTTTAGCACCAGGCATGATCCTTTGCAGCAAGGAGACACATCATACCCGTATATTTCCAACTAAAAGATCTCCACATTATTATCAATAAGTCTATATATATATGAATAGTAGTCTGCTCTATACAAATCCACAGATCTCAACCGATTTGGGTGAAATTTGGCACACCCCTCTCCACCCACAGGAGCAGAATACTGCGCACATTACATCTCGCTAGCTTCCACCCCTCATGAGATTGGGGCCCCTAAATTTAAGCCCTATGCAGATAATGGGGAAAAATGAAAGCAATGAGGGGAAAACAACAGTTGTGACTGACAGGGACGGATTATAGCGAGGGCGCCAAAGAGTCGCTGCTAAAGGGGCCGCACCACCACACACAACACACAAACATTTCACAAACATCACACAGACAGTACATACACCAACCCACAAGCAAAACACCACACAAATACCACAACACACCACACAAACACCAGACCACTCTAGACATACACAACACAAACACTACCCTACAAATACCACAACACCACCCCATAAATACCACACACACACACACACACACGCATGGACCACACACATGCATGGACCACACACACATATGCAAAGACACTCAGATAGATGCACACTACACACACAGATGAACAGAGCACATGTGTACTCACATACAACTACCGTACGCATGGACACTTGCTCTGTTCATGCAGAAACACATGGCTCACACGTGCATATAAACGCATACATATACTGTACACAGACCACACATGTGCATGCACACACGCATACATACACATGGATCACACGCTCGCACATGGGGACATGAAACTGTGGGCAGAGATGGGGGGACATGAAACTGGGGACAGTGATGGAGGGGGGACATGAAACTGGGGGCAGAGATGGGGGGACATGAAACTGGGGACAGTGATGGAGGGGGGACATGAAACTGGGGGCAGATGAAGTGGTTATATGAAACTGGGGAGAGATGGAGGGGGGACATATCATTTACGAGTGTCTGTAGGAAGATTATAATGTGTAGGTGCACATGAAAAATGAAGGAGAATGGGCAGAGTCAACAAAAGTGGGCAGAGCTAAGTTTGCCATGGTGCGCTGCGCACTCTGCATATTTAGTGCTTCTTTCTGCTCTTCAAAAGTTGGGAGGTATGCTTACCTATCCCTGGCTTCACTGTACTTCCAGCTGATGGCGGCCATCTTCAATGACGTCCAGGACGTCACCTGACCCGGGGGGCCTGTGTCTTAATGCAAAGGACACAGGCCCCGGTCATGTAAAGTCAGGGACATCACACAAGTAGGCCCGAAGCCTGCCCGGAGAGGTAAGTAACACAGTTTTTTTTTAATGTTCCCTTACCTCTCCTGGGCCTCCAGTCATTATACTCAGGAGTCTTTTCAGACTCTCAAGTATAATAATACTGTTTGTGGGGCCCACGGTGTCACTTACCGATCCTGGCCGCTGGAAGGATCAATATGCAGGAGTAACTCCAGCCAGTAATGTTCTATAAAAAAAAAAAAAAAAAACACGCAACGGTAGTGGATGTCGCTGGGCCCCCTAATGTCCCGGGCCCTGTGGTAGCCGCTACTGCTGCTACCTTGGTAGTTACACCCCTGGTGTAAATGTTTTATATGTTTGTATAAGGTGCATAAATTTTAATTTTTAGTAAAAAAAAAATAGTTAAAAAAATAGTTGTAATAGTTTATACTACATGATATGTATTGAATTGTAAAATGAATAAAAATGTTGAAATGAAAAAAAAGTTGTTGTTTACATCAATGTTACAACAAATTAGTAAAATGCCAAAATAATAAAAAATTAAAGTGGAAAAAAATATTTACTGTAGCACTCTCAAAATGTCAATTTCAGTGTGTTACTGAAAATTTTACTTTAGCACAACCAATAATATAACATATTTTCTGCGAGCGAAGCCACCGGGTATTCTACTAGTAAGGTATAGTTCTCATTTGGCAACTGTTTCCTTAACCCTTACCCAACATCTGCTGTAACATTACGGACATTAGACGTGGCACATAGAGATGAGCGAGTGGTATTCGATCGAGTACCACTCGCTATTCGAATGGAAAAATTTGATGCAGAACCAGCGTTGATTGACTGTAAGCGGCCATTTTCTTGTAGTGCAGGCATGCACAGTCGGCTCTGCCCAGGCCCGATGCCTGGCAGAGTGAATTCAGCGCCAGAAGATTCTGCGGGGACACTGCACGGAGAAGACTTCTCGGAGAATCCAGCCCGACCCTCACTCGTGGACTTGGTAAGTTCAATTTGATTGAACGTTGCCTACCCCTGAAACGAGCATTTTCCCCCCATAGACTATAATAGGATTCGATATTCGATTCGAGTAGTCGAATATTGAGTGGCTACTCGAAACGAATATCGAATATCAAGTATTTAACTACTCGCTCATCTCTAATATTAAGTAGTACAATTATGAAGTACAAATTGTCCCACAAAAACATAAACCCTCGTATGGCTTTGAACAATTTAAAAATGTTATGACTTTTGGAAGGCGCAAAAAAAAATATGCAAATGAAAAAATTAAAAATGGCTACCGTTCAATTCCCAATCATTAAGAGAACCGGTCAACTGTTCATTTGATCCATGCAGCTTAGTTGGGTAAGATATACCTTGTCAGACACCAAGATACTATAGGTCACATTGCTAGGATAGAGACTCTAAACCACCCAATATTAAGCTCTTATTTTATCCTAGACTTCCCAGGAAAAACGTCTTTGAAAAACCTTGACCGAACGTTACTCTTACTCTATACCAGTATTTCCCACCGTTTCCAAATTTAGGGCGGCGGGGCTCCTATACCACATAACTTTTCCCTAAAAGATTATCTTCCCAACCAGGGTGTTCGGTTGGGTTTCTGTGGCATCCTTATTGGGAATGAATGAATTACTAAGTAACAAGTTCCACTCTCACCCAAGACCACCACAAGGTCTAAGCTCCTTTTCTAGTCTAGGTTACTGAAACTAGCTATATTAGGTCTATTAATATATTACTTCTCCAAAAAGTTTCAATTAGCATGAAATTTTTTCTTACTGTCATCTAAACGAGGATGTGTCCTATGGTCCAATATATCTTACAATGATATAGATAATATATACATTATATTCGTAATAGTAGGGTATAAGCACCAAAATGAGACCACATTGACAGTACTGTAGATAATGACCTGGAACATGGCATCTGATCTTCATATTCTGAGTCAGCATCACTATGATAACTTACATTGGGATGTTTTTAGACGGTTTTGCCTGTTTTTTGATATTCTTTATTATACAATTCTTCACATCTTTATTTCTGATGCTGTAGATGATGGGATTCAACATTGGAGTGACCACCGTGTAAAGAACTGATATAGTCTTGCCCATCTCCAGAGAGTGGGAAGATCGAGGCTGAAGATAGATGGACATAATGGTTCCATAATAGAGGGTGACAACAGTGAGATGGGAGGTACATGTAGAAAAAACTGCACGTCTTCCTCGCGAGGAACGGATTCTCAAAATGGTGGAGATGATGAAAACATAGGAGATCAAAGTCAATAGAAAAGAGCATAAAACAATGATCCCAGCTGCTACATATATGGCTACCTCATTGAGCCAAGGATCGGCGCAGGACAGTCTTAAGAAGGGAGGCATTTCACAAATTAAGTGGTTGACATGATGAGATTGACAAAAGGGAAGTCTCCAGGTTAGAGGAACTTGTATGGTGGCATCTATGAAACTAATAATCCATGGTATTAGGGCTAGAGTAACACAAAACCTCATGTTCATAATACTGCTGTAGTACAATGGTCTACAAATGGCTACGAACCTATCATAAGCCATGACGGCAAGTAACATGCACTCTGCTGCCCCAAGTACTAATGAGAAGAACATCTGAAGAACACAAGCCCCTACTGAAATGCTCTTGTCTGTAGATAAAGTATTTATGAGGATTACAGGAACTATGGTGGAGGAGAAACAGATGTCAATGAAAGAGAGATTACTCAGGAAGAAGTACATAGGGGTGTGTAACGTTGGGCTGATCCTCACTGTAACGAGAAGAAGACAATTTCCTGCCAATGTGATAATATACATCACCAAGAATAGAAGAAACCCCAGAACCTGAAGGTGAGGTACAGTAGACAAACCAAGCAGGTAGAACCAACTTGGGAGTGTCTGGTTGGAATTCTCCATGGAAATACCCAGAACCTTGAGGAATGAACAAAGTTAGATGGTCAATCAACCGAATTCATGACTAAAGATGTGTAGGTCTCTAAAGATTTGCTTATTGTCAGGTTCAGTTCAGACACTTAAGCCCCAAGATTTGTTTCAGGGTGAATAAGTTTGTCACAAACCGGAAGTGAAGATATTATACTTTGGGGTTTCTTCAGATCCAAGAGTATAATAGGTGGAATCCCAGGGAAGGTATGAAAGAGTATTATAATTTGCAGGTATCGAACAACCAAGCTTTGAGTTGAATCCAAAATTTCATAATTTCATATTAATTTCATAATCATAACCTTATAGTTATAGAGAAAAATTTTAATCCACCCGACCCAACAAATAAACAAGGTCATCTCTATTGTATAACCGGTATAATGAGGTCCCTGTCATGTAATGCTACTTGGTAACAGGACACCTGCAGAATTTTGGCTACTCCTTGAAAAGGAAGTCTTGACATTGATATCATAGTTCAATAGATTGGTGTTGTTAGTTTTGGCTACCAATATCAGTGTACTATGAAGGGGGATTCTGTGGACTGTCCATAGCAGGGCCTTCAGGATAAGGGAGGACACAGGGTTGTCTTAAAGGATTTTTATAGACTGATCAATTTTTTCATACTATCTCCATTGACTTCCAGAGACAAAAGTCAGCACTTTCGAAAAATTTCATGATTTTTCTTTATACACATTGGCACATACATACACAGGCCAGTCACATTAATGTGACCACCTGACAAAATCCAGAATAACCACCTTTGGCAGAGCAGACCGCTGCGAGACCTGCAGGAAGAGAGGGGATGTTGTGATGATGTCACTGGGATGTTGAGCCATGCCGACTCCAGTGCTGTGGCCAGCTGTGCTAGGTTACGCGGTTGAGCATCCATGGCGTGAACAACCCGATCGAGGTGGTTCCACAGATTCTCAATTGGGTTCAAGTCTGGGGAATTTTCTGGCCAAGGGAGTACGGTAAACTCATCCTGGTGCTCCTTGAACCACGCACGTACACTGCGAGCTTTATGATACGTCGCATTGTCCTGCTGGTAGATGCCATCATCCTGAGGAAATACAATTCGCATGTAGGGGTGAACATGGTCCGCAAGGATAGATGCATACTTGTGTTGCTCCATCGTGCCTTCCACAATGATGAGTGCACCCAGATGGCTGATGACACGTGCCTTCTGCCATTGGTTATTTAACGTTGACGTCGAAAGTAGGCAGTGGTCACATTAATGACTGGACTGTGTATAAGTCAATGGGTGACCTTTACAAAGCCGGTTGTGTCTATTTTCATCTAATTTTAGTTTTATGCTGTGTGTACAAGATATATAATATGTGTTTGTGCCGACATATCTGATGGCCGTGGAATCACAGGTTACATTACATGAATTTTGTGCACATTTTTTGAGTTAAAAGCACATTATCTATTGACTACAATATTTGTCAAATTGCCCATTCTATGAGTAAATTTTTCCCAAATTTCAATATTTCCCAGTTACCGTTTTACCAATCTCCAAAGGACTTACCTCAGCTGAAAGTGCCTTCCAGAAACTTGGTGACCTAGCTGAAATATATTATTGGGGTTTTCCTTCATGGCTGGTTCATTTTTTGAAAATCAAATCCAATTTTTTTTATTAAAAACTTTATAAAGGAAAGGATGGAAATGGCTCTTTGTGCTTAGAAATAGTTGAGTAGAACGTTGATCCTTATATAGATGATACGTTCCTATCACTCTCTAATGTAGAAATAATTCCCCAGGTTACTTTCAAATCTCTAAAGATTATTGTAACTTTTTCTTTTCTAAGTCATCAAAACTTTTAATAGTTTCCCTGTAGATGGAAATGTTTAACTATTGATGATTAAAAGTTTTTCTCAAAACTTTAGTGCCAAGAATAGAAGATTTTAAGTTTTATGAAAGTGTAACTTTTTTCTTGTATTATACTTTTTTATTGTCATTACGAGATGACGGATTTTAAGGGTTTAAAGATAATGTAAAGGAAATGATCAATCAAGTATTTTTTAAAGAATTTTTGGTGATGTTTTTAATTTTCCAAATAATAGTTTAAAAAAATGCTAAAAATCTTGTAATTCCAACTTTTTGGACCATGGGCCATAGTCACAATGGTCTAGGGCAGAGGTCAATGTGTAGAAAGGGGAGTAGATATGCTTTAAAGGGATCCTATCTTTCAAACCCTTTTTTTTTTCTAACTAACACATCGGAATAGCCTTAAGAAAGACTATTCTTCTCCTACCTTTCGTTGTCTTCTCCGTGCCGCCGTTCCGTAGGAATCCCGGTTCTTGTCGGTATGTAAATAAGTTCTCTCGCAGCACTGGGGGCGGTGTCTTCTAACTTTTAGGCATTGGGCCTAGGGCAAGCCGACTGCGCATGCTTGCGGCCACAAGAAAAATGACCACTTACACAGTATTGGAAGCGGACATTTTCTTGTGGCCTGTGGGCAAGTGCAGTCGGCTTGCCCTAGGCCCGAGGCCTAGAAGTTAGAAGACACCGCCAGAAGAAGACGCGGTGAAGATCTTGTTCCAGAAGAAGATGGAGGTGGCGCTGGAGAGTTCTCTGGCAGCATTGGGAATGCCCCCAGTGCTGTTTGAGCATTGAGGACCGCCCCCAGTGCTGCAAGAGAACTCATTTACATACTGACAAGAACTGGGATTCCTATGGAACGGCGGCACAGAGAAGACAACGAAAGGTAGGAGAAGAATAGTTTTTCTTAAGGCTATACCGATATGTTTGAAAGATAGGATCCCTTTAACATCCTACATTGTGAATGGTGGATTCTGTGTTCTACCTACAACATAATATGTATCCTAGTGGACAAAGTCAGAACTGCAGGATTTGTTTTGGAATTTCTTTAAATATAGATAATAATGTGGAAACATTTTAAAAGCCTCACCAAAAGTTCAAATATGTTTAACATAAATTTTTTAAAAAAGTGATTTTCTAGAAAAATATTCCCTTTAAAGAAATCTGTCAATAGGAAAATGGTATCAAACTTATAACAGTAACTTGTGGGACTGCTTTTATACTTCCCAAGATGTCTCTCTTATTCTGCATAGCTGCTCTATTCTCCGGAAAATTAACATTTTATTCTTATGTAAATTAGCTGAAAAAGGGCTTTAGGAGAATTCCTCTGCTGTCAGGCAATGGGAGGAGAGGAACATTAAGGAAAATTGCGAGGCAATTTTCCAAATTTGGGTTGAAGCCCCACTAGGAGAACTTTTTGTAAGAATAAAATCCCGATTTTCATGAAAATGGAGCTGCAATGTAGAATAATAGAGACATCTTTGGAAAGTGCATAGGGAGCTGTACCAGGTGCTGTCATTAGTTTCATACTGATTCCCCTGCTGATAGACTCCGTTTAAAGTTCATAGAAAGGTTTCTTACCCATTAGTCAGAGCAGAGAGAGGATACAAACAACATTGCCTGTCCCCTTCTTAAAAATGTGGGTTAGATGTACAGTCCAATGATTTTCAAAGGATGTTTTATATTTCTCTATGGTGGCTCTGTCAGGGAACTGTACACAACAAAACTCACCTGCATATTATAATTGATTATTGGGGGGTCTCATGAACTGGACACCCTAAGGTCAGCATATCATAAGGAAAACCAAAAAATCTCCAATGGAAAGAGCTTGTTTAACCCCCTAGACATATAGCAACTGCACTTCATGGATTATTTTACTCTGAGGCATCAGGATTTACAGCACGTTTCGAGTTGATTGACAGCCAGCTAGGATTATAGAATCCTCTAAGCTTACCCATCTCGCCTCTCGGAAGCCACAGTCAGTGGCAACCATGGAAGCTAAAGTATCTTAAAGAGGAAGATGCTTTCTCTGTCCATTCACCGTGTCCTCCATTTTAACAGTGTCCCCCTCGGCTTTTTTTTTTTTTTTTTTAGGGGGGGGGGGGGGAGGAGTGGTCTATGACCAGCCGCAATATCAATGTATAGAATCTCCCATAAAATAGGGTATCTGCAGTGCTCCTGTTCCGTCGGGAAGGGGTTAATAGGACCACTGCACATCCCCTATATTCAGCCAGGCTGAATTCCAAGTGGGGGAAAAAAACAGTCCTCAAGCTCAGGGGAGGGGCAGACAGACAACCAAAACACCCCCTCCCCTTTCCCAGCAACTACTGCACCCAAAAACTCCAGCCATTTAAATTTTTGAAATTTTCCAGTAGCTGCTGCATTTCCCCCCCTCGGCTTATACTCGAGTCAATAAGTTTTCGCAGTTTTTTGTGGTAAAATTAGGGGCCTCGGCTTATATGCGGGTCGGCTTATACTCAAGTATATACAGTATATCGCTCTGTCTCAAAGAGTTGAATAAAGTGGTAATGGACATGTGTGACCACCTCTCTTTTCAGCATACTTGACAACTCTTCCAGACTCTAAAGCTAAGGCCGCACATTGCGGAAATGCAACTTTTTTTTGTTGCAGATTTTGTTGCAGTTTTTTGAGCCAAAGCCAAGAGTAGCTACAAGAGTAATAGGATATATTTATTAAGCTCTTTTATTTCTCCCTTCTGCTCAATCCACTCCTGGTTTTGGCTAAAAAAAAACAAAAAAACAATCAAAGTCAGCAACAAAAAAAGCTACGTTTCCTCAATGTAGGGCTTTAGACTAAAAAAGGAAAAGACCTCCTGGACTCCCAGAACCGCTGACAAATCTCCTGCCACCATTACTTCATATGGGACTTGGGCACTTTGTACGCCACTGACACTCAAAAAATTGGCATGAACAGTGGCCAATTCTACTACTGATTTTATGTCACTAGAACCCAGCATATCAACCCAGCCCTAAAACAGTGTTTCCCCATTATGAATCACTGCCTCCATTGCTGAGCTATTGCCTTTTTTGTCAATATAGAAATGTACTCTTTGGAGCAATGAGGCTATTGCTATGACTCCAAAGAACTTTGTATAGTGACACCAACAGTAATATCTAAGCAATGGAGGGAGCTATAAACAATGGGAAAATGCTGTTTAATTCAGGTGACAATAACCTATCTATCTGCAGGGCTGGGGTGATATGCTGGTTCTGGTGACAGTAACTTATCTATCTGCCTGGCTGGGTTAATATACTGTTTCTGGTGACCCTACCCTATCTATCTGCAGGGTTGGGGTGATATGCTGGTTCTGGTGACAGTAACATATCTATCTGCAGGGCTGGGGTAATATGCTGGTTTCTGGTGACCCTAACCTATCTATCTGCAGGACTGGGGTGATATGCTGGGTCTGGTGACCCTAACCTATCTATCTGCAGGGCTGGGGTAATATGCTGGTTTCTGGTGACCCTAACCTATCTATCTGCAGGACTGGGGTGATATGCTGGTTTCTGGTGACCCTAACCTATCTATCTGCAGGGCTGGGGTGATATGCTGGGGTCTGGTGACACTAACCTATCTATCTGAAGAATCTATGACTAAGAGCAGGGCCGCCGATAGGGCAGTACTACTGGTACTGGCGTCAGGGGCCCGGCCAAATTGAAAAATGGGGGGGGCCCGGTTTTGGCCCGCCACCATGTGCCAGCCCCCTGGCGCCCGTAGCAGTCATTGTGTATGTCCTATTTCAACTCAGATCTGCATCCAGAGGACGCAGATCTGAGTTGAAGACATACGCGGCTGAAGCAAGGAGCTGTGTCAGCTCCTCGCTTCACCGCTGCGTGCCTCTCTCGCTGACACATATGCGGCTGAAGCGAGGAGCTGACCTGTGTCAGCTCCTCGCTTCGCTGCCGCCGCTGCTACTGGCTTGTAGATGCGATGGCTGAAGCGAGGAGCTGACCTGTGTCAGCTCCTCGCTTCGCTGCCGCCGCTGCTATTGGCTTGTAGACGCGATGTGATCACATCGCGTCTAAAAGCCAGTAGCCGGCGGTAGCAGCGAAGCGAGGAGCTGACACAGGTCAGCTCCTCGCTTCAGCCATCGCGTCTACAAGCCAGTAGCAGCGGCGGCAGCGAAGCGAGGAGCTGACACAGGTCAGCTCCTCGCTTCAGCCGCATATGTGTCAGCGAGAGAGGCACGCAGCGGTGAAGCGAGGAGCTGACACAGCTCCTTGCTTCAGCCGCGTATGTCTTCAACAGGTCAGCTCCTCGCTTCAGCCATCGCGTCTACAAGCCAGTAGCCGGCGGCGAAGCGAGGAGCTGACACAGGTCAGCTCCTTGCTTCACCGCTGTGCGCCTCTCTCGCTGTCACATATGCGGCTGAAGCGAGGAGCTGACCTGTGTCAGCTCCTCGCTTCACCGCCTCCGCTACTGGCTTGTAGACTCGATGTGATGACGTCACATCGCGTCTATAACTGTGCGCCAGTGAGAGACAGGCACGCAGAGAGCTGCGAGGGAACGAAGGAGAAGGTAAGTCAGTCAGTGTAATGTGGAATGTGAAACTGGGGGCAGAGAGAGGACGGCATGACACTGGGGGCAGAGATGGAGAGGATGGCATGACAATGGGGGCAGAGATGGAGGGACATGAATATGGGGGCAGAGATGGAGGGGACATGAATATGGGGGCAGAGATGGAGAGGACAGCATGACAATGGGGGCAGAGATGGAGAGGACGGCATGACAATGGGGGCAGAGATGGAGGGGACATGAATATGGGGGCAGAGATGGAGAGGACGGCATAACAATGGGGGCAGAGATGGAGGGACATGAATATGGGAGCAGAGATGGAGGGCATGAATCTGGGGGTAGAGATGGGGGACATGAAACAGGACAGAGATGGAGGGGACATGAAACTGGGGGCAGAGATGGAGGGGGGGACATGAAACTGGTGGCAGAAATGGATGGGCGGACATGAATCTGGGGGCAGAGATTGGGTGGGAGACATGAAACTGGGAGCAGATGAAGGGTGTATATGAAGCTGGGGGAGAGATAGAGGGGGGGCATATAATGTACGGGTGACGTAGGAGGATTATACTGTGTGCGGGCACATGAAAAATTAATGAGAATGGGTGGAGTCAACATTTGCGCGCCGAACATTTTGTCCCTCTTTTGGTTCTTCAAAAGTTGGGAGGTATGGGTACAGGGGCAGTGGAAAGATGTTAGAAGGTGGACGGGGGGGGGGGATTGTTGGGACATCGGGTGTGCGGCACTGTGGAGAGGGAACGTCTGGGGCAATAATATATAATATATAAGTTTTTAGCTGGAGAACTACAAAGCACACAATAGCTCCAAAGGTCTGTGTGCTTTGTATTAATAATGATGTAGGCTGCTATGTTACTAGCATAGCAGCCTGTTTGGGGGTGGGACTTTCAATATAAAGGCGTGTTCACATTGTGTTTTTGGCCTCCCTTGCCGGGATACGTTGGTAACCAGTCACAATCAGCTCCCCACTTATCCCTGCACGGAGAACTGCAGGCCCCCTTTTTTTAATGGCCAGTTCTTCGTGCAGGGATAAGTTGACAGCTGATTCTGACTGGTTACCAACATATCCCGGCAAGGGAGGCCAAAAACGCAATGTGAAAAAGCCCTGAGGATTTATTAGGAGGGCTCTTATAGATAGTGTTGGCTCTCTACAGGCGCATCCACACGTAGCAGATTATACCTGCAAATAGAATCTGATTAAGACATGTAATGCTGCTAAATAAAGGGAAATGTAATACAGAATGGGTATGTCACAAATTAAAGTAGTTTTAAAATGGCGGCGGGGGGGGGGGGCAGACACTTAGGCTGTATGGGGCCCTAACTATGTTCTCGAAACGCGTCGGTCGGACTTAATGCTATTTCTATTGCCTTGTTCTATACCATCCTTGTCTGTGACTCGATTTTAATATGGCTATGGGCCATTGAATAAAGTAAGAAAAGAATTTTATGGACACGCTGGATCTTCAATTTTTTATTTTCTTGGCTGTATATAATTGCTTCTGACCGGAGGAGCGAAGAAGTCCGTGCGCACAGTCCTTGATTGTAATTTCAAAAGACGGGTTAGTGATTCAATCCCATAAATTTTGAATTTTGTCAACAACATATTGTTCTAATATAACATCTTAGTGGCAGACTGTGAATTTCCTTTTTCCCTTCCCTTTATGCGAAATATCTATCTGAAGGGTTGGGATGATATACTGGGTCTGGTGACACTAACCTATCTATCTGCAGGGCTGGGGTGATATGCTGGTTCTGGTGACACTAACCTATCTATCTGCAGGGCTGGGGTGATATGCACGGTCTGGTGACACTAACTTATCTATCTGCAGGGCTGGGGCGATATACTGGGTTTGGTGACACTAACCTATCTATCTGCAGGGCTGGGGTGATATACTGGCTCTGCTGACACTAACTTATGTATCTGCAGGACTGGGGTGATATGCTGGTTCTGGTGACACTAACCTATCTATCTGCAGGGCTGGGGTGATATGCTGATTCTGGTGACAGTAACCTATCTATCTGCAGGGCTGGGGTGATATGCTAGTTCTGGTGACAGTAACCTATCTATCTGCAGGGCTGGGGTGATATGCTGGTTCTGGTGACAGTAACCTATCTATCTGCAGGGCTGGGGTGATATGCTAGTTCTGGTGACACTATCCTATCTATCTGCAGGGCTGGGGTGATATGCTGGTTCTGGTGACACTAACCTATCTATCTGCAGGGCCGGGGTGATATGCTGATTCTGGTGACACTAACCTATCTATCTGCAGGGCTGGGGGGATATGCTGGTTCTGGTGACACTAACCTATCTATCTGCAGGGCCGGGGTGATATGCTGATTCTGGTGACACTAACCTATCTATCTGCAGGACTGGGGTGATATGCTGGGTCTGGTGACACTAACCTATCTATCTGCAGGGCTGGGGTGATATGCTGGTTCTGGTGACACTAACCTATCTATCTGCAGGGCTGGGGTGATATGCTGGTTCTGGTGACACTAACCTATCTATCTGCAGGGCCGGGGTGATATGCTGATTCTGGTGACACTAACCTATCTATCTGCAGGGCTGGGGTGATATACTGGTTCTGGTGACCGTATCCTATCTATCTGCAGGACTGGGGTGATATGCTGGTTCTGGTGACTAACCTATCTATCTGCAGGGCTGGGGTGATGTGCTGGTTCTGGTGACACTAACCTATCTATCTGCAGGACTGGGGTGATATGTTGGTTCTGGTGACACTAACCTATCTATCTGCAGGGCTGGGGTGATATACTGGGTCTGGTGACAGTAACCTATCTATCTGCAGGGCTGGGGTGATATACTGGGTCTGGTGACAGTAACCTATCTATCTGCAGGGCTGGGGTGATATACTGGGTCTGGTGACAGTAACCTATCTATCTGCAGGGATGGGGTGATATGCTGGTTCTGGTGATACTAACCTATCTATCTGCAGGGCTCGGGTGATATGCTGGTTCTGGTGACACTAACCTATCTATCTGCAGGACTGGGGTGATATGCTGGTTCTGGTGATACTAACCTATCTATCTGCGGGACTGGGTTCATATGCTATACAATAAAGAATCCCACCGACAAACAATGGATCTTTTGCGTGATTGCTTTAATATTTGAAGATTTGTACACGGCTTGGTGAAAACAAAATAAACGTTTTCGGCTGGTATGGCCTTCTTCAGACTCTACAAATGAGCAAAGTGTAAGACAAGACAGAAGTGAGTATTCCACCAAAGCATCTCATGTGATAATATACAAAGAGATGACTTGACAATAAACCGACTATACCAAATATACAAAATGTACAAAATATACAAGATCATCACTTGAGCATATATACTATAGAAAACCAGAAGTTCAAGTCGATATAACAGAAGATTTAACCCGTGACATACAGATAACATAGAATATAATTCGCCGATTGTTAGCTGTTGAGGTCCTTGGTCATTCATGAGGAGAGTATAGGCCAGAGAATTAGAGCCAAGCTAGTGTCCCTTATGGACTAGAAAGAGTGAAATGATCTCTTGAATAACAAGGCATCCCTGTGACAAGAAGAAAGCGATAGTCATTCAGTACAGATCTATTATAAGACATACCGTTTCAGGTTTAGTTGAAGATATAGAAAATGGGAGATGCCCAGATAAGAGGTATAAGCCTAAAAAGAGAAAAATATACTAGAATGAGAATATGTCCTGAAGTGGTATATGTATAGCGTGTTATCAAATGGATAAGATGCTCACCCTTCAAATAGTATTTCAAAGGGGAACACCAGGTAATAGCATAGGTGGAATGTGGAGGTTCCAACCAGTCTATCAAAGGAACAGATATGCTGATAGTTAGTGTGATCCAAGCTCATGGTATGCTTAGTGTGACCGAGATAATGTGGGATAGCAGCTTACCCTTATCAGACCGGATGTGGTATACTAGTAAAGATGCCTGTATAGTGTAGGATGCAGGGTCCGCTGGAGTAAGGGAAAAAGCTAATGTTCAAGCTCAACCAGTAGTTGTATATATATATACATATATATTTGAATCAATGGCTGATATGGGGAAGGATTTTACCTGTGGAGCTTGGCTCAGTATCCCCCTGGAGGACCTAGCATTGGTGGTGCAGTGTGTCCTAGGGGATATAAATAAAGAGTTGACTATATGCCCAGTTAAGTGGCTAATGAAGTATAGGGGGGGGGGCCCCATGTTGTTCCTTACCTCTGGAGGGCGATGTGAGATGTCCTCTATCATAGGTGGTGTGGTAGAGACTGCGGGCGGTCAGTGCTTTATCGTGCGCTGAGCCGGCCCGCCCTGTCGGCACGGCGCATGCGCGCCGTGCGTCATGACGTGAGTCAAGGCGCACGTCCCATGCAAGTCTATGGGAGCGCGGCCGTGCGGCTGGACAGTCACGTGGGGAGGTGTTTCCCCGTGACCATGGTGACACAGGCTCACAGCGTCGGAGTCACAGCACGTCTCTGCCACAGGGCAGAGACCGGCTCCAGGGGCAGAGATCAGATTGCAGCAGCACTGCATCTACAACTATGACTAAATGTACTGATGAGTCACTTTATGTAAAGCTGTGGAATATGGGGTGGGACAGGGGAGATAGATGGACTAAGGAAAACAGAACCAGGAGTTGAAAATAAGGAGAAGAGGAAAAAGAAAAAAATAATAATTAAATGTAACCCCTGTGTGCAGTTCAAGGCAACGAGGGGTTAACAGTTTGCAAACATTGTGCATGCAGCATGAAAGCAATTGTGATTGTTTATGAAATCCTTGGAGGATGGGAGGGGCTGCTTGGCAGGGGAGACCATGTGCTCAGGCAGTCTGCAGGAGAGAGGGATCACAGGTGGATGCAGGAATAAGATCTCCTGAGCCCCCAGAGGCTGAAAGCAAAAGGAAAGAGGATTTAATTCCTTCAGAGAAAAGGTTACCAACTCTACAGGACGATTTGCCGAATAGACAGGGTATCCATACCCTCCCCAACCGACGGAGGCGCCTCCCTGCTACACCGGAACGTTCTTCCAGACTTAACCCTTTGGCAGCCTGTTGGACAGGACAGCGTTAATTCCTCTGGAACTGTAAGTGTACCTACCACCAGCATTCTTATTTAGACTGCATCCTATGATCCAGGAGTGAGTTGTTCTTGTCTAGTATAACTTTTTAAGCTGGAGCACTGCAGAAGGAGTAAAAGAGACTTGATGCATCCAGGCACCTGCTGTGCTGCCATGTCCTATTGTAAGGGATAGAGCCTGCTGCTGCTGATAGATGATTGTAGCCAGTACTGGATTTTCTGCAGTGTACCAAATCTTCTGGACTAAGGAATATTACCCTGCCAGGAATTAAAGGAGCATTGTTCATTTTTGACATATTTCATGTGCACCAACGAAAGAAGATTCTTTCCAGAACCGCGGCAACAGGCCTTGTATTAAGACTGAGCTTTGTGATTGTTATACACTGTCCTAGGGTTTTGCCATATAGACCTGCCATTTTCTAGATAGGTTTATCGTTTAAAGTATTATACCTTACTGATGCTGTGAATGTTATTGCATATTGTACTTCACCATTACTTTATTAAGTTCCATATAAAGGTTTCTTTGTTTATACCACAATCTTCTCTGGCGTGTTGGTGTGGGCGGGGCTTTCCCTTGTCAAGCCCCGGACAGAGATCTGAAGAAAGGTACTGTCAACCCGGAAGCACCAGAATATCACCGACAAGGGTGGAGGCACTGCGCTAAGCAAGGTAGAACGGCAACTAATACTTATCCGAACGCCCCGCTACCCGGGGGTGTGGCCAAAGGGGGTGTTACATAAATAATAAAAGGGACAAAAAGATGATAGAACATACAGTCAATGTTGCCAGAGAATTGACCAAGGATACCTCTTAGATGATGTCACTGAAGTGTCTAACGGCGATTCTGGAAAACAGGAAACACATATTAGTACATCAGGTCCAGATTCACAGGAAAGCAGCAATGTCATATTCTCTATTTAACCCCAGGGGTTCCATTGTCTGGAGGGTATATATCCAGAATGCTTCTCTACGTTTTAGGAGGCGAATCCTATCTCCCCCCCTCCTAGGTGCCTCAACTTGTTCGAGTACCTGGAACCTTAACTGTGCAATGTTGTGATTCTGGTTGATAAAGTGGGCCGGAATCGGCAAATGTAGCAGTCGGCATCGAATATTCGATTTGTGCTGGCGTATGCGGTCCCGCACACGCTGGGTTGTCTCCCCAACGTATGCGAGACCGCACGGGCACTTAATCAGATATACTACATATGTAGATTCACAGGTGAAGAAACCCTGTGATGGAAAAACACGTCCAGATAGGGGGTGATAAATTTTGTCCCCCTTGAGAATGTTTGAGCATTGTAAGCAACCTAAACATGGAAAGGTGCCTCTTCTGGGCGTGTCCAGGAATGTCTGTCTCGGAACCTTCAGATTAGAGCCAAGGTCCGCCTTCACTACGGTATCCCGTATATTGCGGGGGCGCTTATAGCAGGGCATGAACCCGTTTTGAAATTCTTCAACATTGGGAAAGGAGTTCTTTAAGGTGCCCCAATGTTTGCGTATAATCCGGTGTACTTTATAATTGAAGGGGTGGTAAGTATGAACAAAAGGAATACGTTTGGGTTTTACCCTAACACCCGTCTGCGTGGTTCTGGGTTTGGCATCATCCAGGACGGATTGCGGATAGCCTCGTTCGCTAAATTTACGTTGCATCTCCTCTAACCTGAATGCTCGTGTTTGGGGGTTCTCAACAATGCGGTTCACTCTAGTGAACTGCGATCTCGGGAGAGATTTTTTTGTCGCCAAAGGGTGAAAACTCGAATAGTGAAGTAAACTGTTTCTGTCCGTGTCCTTCACGAACAGATCAGTGGACAGATTCCCTGAAGCGTCCATACTGATAAGTGTGTCTAGAAAGCTGATAGACTTCTCACTATGGGTCAAAGTGAATTGCAGTTCCGGCCATATGCTATTAATGTAGTCCCTAAACTGAAGCAAAGATTCCAGTCCGCCTGTCCACAGACAGAAAATATCATCTATGTATCTTTTCCATAGAGTACAGTGAGTGATAAAGAGCGGATGAGGGTAGATCCATGTTTCCTCGAAGTCCGCCATGTACGCGTTAGCGTACGGAGGGGCCACATTGGACCCCATTGCGGTACCCTGTCTCTGTTTATAGTAGGTGTCCTGGAAGAGAAAGTAATCCTCTTCCAATACTATCCTGAGTAAATCGACCGCTAGTGATATGGCTTGTGGGGGTAATGTGGAACTCTCTTTTTCCTCTTCTCCTTATTTTCAACTCCTGGTTCTGTTTTCCTTAGTCCATCTATCTCCCCTGTCCCACCCCATATTCCACAGCTTTACATAAAGTGACTCATCAGTACATTTAGTCATAGTTGTAGATGCAGTGCTGCTGCAATCTGATCTCTGCCCCTGGAGCCGGTCTCTGCCCTGTGGCAGAGACGTGCTGTGACTCCGACGCTGTGAGCCTGTGTCACCATGGTCACGGGGAAACACCTCCCCACGTGACTGTCCAGCCGCACGGCCGCGCTCCCATAGACTTGCATGGGATGTGCGCCTTGACTCACGTCATGACGCACGGCGCGCATGCGCCGTGCCGACAGGGCGGGCCGGCTCAGCGCACGATAAAGCGCTGACCGCCCGCAGTCTCTACCACACCACCTATGATAGAGGACATCTCACATCGCCCTCCAGAGGTAAGGAACAACATGGCCCCCCCCCTATACTTCATTAGCCACTTAACTGGGCATATAGTCAACTCTTTATTTATATCCCCTAGGACACACTGCACCACCAATGCTAGGTCCTCCAGGGGGATACTGAGCCAAGCTCCACAGGTAAAATCCTTCCCCATATCAGCCATTGATTCAAATATATATGTATATATATATACAACTACTGGTTGAGCTTGAACATTAGCTTTTTCCCTTACTCCAGCGGACCCTGCATCCTACACTATACAGGCATCTTTACTAGTATACCACATCCGGTCTGATAAGGGTAAGCTGCTATCCCACATTATCTCGGTCACACTAAGCATACCATGAGCTTGGATCACACTAACTATCAGCATATCTGTTCCTTTGATAGACTGGTTGGAACCTCCACATTCCACCTATGCTATTACCTGGTGTTCCCCTTTGAAATACTATTTGAAGGGTGAGCATCTTATCCATTTGATAACACGCTATACATATACCACTTCAGGACATATTCTCATTCTAGTATATTTTTCTCTTTTTAGGCTTATACCTCTTATCTGGGCATCTCCCATTTTCTATATCTTCAACTAAACCTGAAACGGTATGTCTTATAATAGATCTGTACTGAATGACTATCGCTTTCTTCTTGTCACAGGGATGCCTTGTTATTCAAGAGATCATTTCACTCTTTCTAGTCCATAAGGGACACTAGCTTGGCTCTAATTCTCTGGCCTATACTCTCCTCATGAATGACCAAGGACCTCAACAGCTAACAATCGGCGAATTATATTCTATGTTATCTGTATGTCACGGGTTAAATCTTCTGTTATATCGACTTGAACTTCTGGTTTTCTATAGTATATATGCTCAAGTGATGATCTTGTATATTTTGTACATTTTGTATATTTGGTATAGTCGGTTTATTGTCAAGTCATCTCTTTGTATATTATCACATGAGATGCTTTGGTGGAATACTCACTTCTGTCTTGTCTTACACTTTGCTCATTTGTAGAGTCTGAAGAAGGCCATACCGGCCGAAAACGTTTATTTTGTTTTCACCAAGCCGTGTACAAATCTTCAAATATTAAAGCAATCACGCAAAAGATCCATTGTTTGTCGGTGGGATTCTTTATTGTATTACATACGGATTGGGACCCTATCCCACCATCCATCCAGCAACATCCATCACACCCTTCTATATGGGTTCATATGCTAGTTCTGGTGACACTAACCTATCTATCTGCAGGACTGGGGTGATATGCTGGTTCTGGTGACACTAACCTATCTATCTGCAGGGCTGGGGTGATATGCTGGGTCTGGTGACACTAACCTATCTATCTGCAGGACTGGGGTGATATGCTGGGGTCTGGTGACACTAACCTATCTATCTGCAGGGCTGGGGTGATATTCTGGGGTCTGGTGACACTAACCTATCTATCTGCAGGGCTGGGGTGATATGCTGGTTCTGGTGACAGTAACCTATCTATCTGCAGGGCTGGGGTGATATGCTGGGTCTGGTGACACTAACCTATCTATCTGCAGGACTGGGGTGATATGCTGGGGTCTGGTGACACTAACCTATCTATCTGCAGGGCTGGGGTGATATTCTGGGGTCTGGTGACACTAACCTATCTATCTGCAGGGCTGGGGTGATATGCTGGTTCTGGTGACAGTAACCTATCTATCTGCAGGGCTGGAGTGATATGCTGGGTCTGGTGACACTAACCTATCTATCTGCAGGGCTGGAGTGATATGCTGGTTCTGATGACACTAACCTATCTATCTGCAGGGCTGGGGTGATATTCTGGGGTCTGGTGTCACTAACCTATCTATCTGCGGGGCTGGGGTGATATGCTGGTTCTGGTGACACTAACCTATCTATCTGCAGGGCTGAGGTGATATGCTGGTTCTGGTGACACTAACCTATCTTTCTGCAGGGCTGGAGTGATATGCTGGTTCTGATGACACTAACCTATCTATCTGCAGGGCTGGGGTGATATGCTGGTACTGGTGACAGTAACCTATCTATCTGCAGGGCTGGGGTGATATGCTGGTTCTGGTGACAGTAACCTATATATCTGCAGGGCTGGGGTGATATGCTGGTTCTGGTGACACTAACCTATCTATCTGCAGGGCTGGGGTGATATGCTGGTTCTGGTGACAGTAATCTATCTATCTGCAGGGCTGGGGTGATATGCTGGTACTGGTGACACTAACCTATCTATCTGCAGGGCTGGGGTGATATGCTGGTTCTGGTGACAGTAATCTATCTATCTGCAGGACTGGGGTGATATGCTGGTTCTGGTGACAGTAACCTATCTATCTGCAGGACTGGGGTGATATGCTGGTTCTGGTGACAGTAATCTATCTATCTGCAGGGCTGGGGTGATATGCTGGTACTGGTGACACTAACCTATCTATCTGCAGGACTGGGGTGATATGCTGGTTCTGGTGACACTAACCTATCTATCTGCAGGGCTGGGGTGATATGCTGGTTCTGGTGACACTAACCTATCTATCTGCAGGGCTGGGGTGATATTCTGGGGTCTGGTGTCACTAACCTATCTATCTGCGGGGCTGGGGTGATATGCTGGTTCTGGTGACACTAACCTATCTATCTGCAGGGCTGAGGTGATATGCTGGTTCTGGTGACACTAACCTATCTTTCTGCAGGGCTGGAGTGATATGCTGGTTCTGATGACACTAACCTATCTATCTGCAGGGCTGGGGTGATATGCTGGTACTGGTGACAGTAACCTATCTATCTGCAGGGCTGGGGTGATATGCTGGTTCTGGTGACAGTAACCTATATATCTGCAGGGCTGGGGTGATATGCTGGTTCTGGTGACACTAACCTATCTATCTGCAGGGCTGGGGTGATATGCTGGTTCTGGTGACAGTAATCTATCTATCTGCAGGGCTGGGGTGATATGCTGGTACTGGTGACACTAACCTATCTATCTGCAGGGCTGGGGTGATATGCTGGTTCTGGTGACAGTAATCTATCTATCTGCAGGACTGGGGTGATATGCTGGTTCTGGTGACAGTAACCTATCTATCTGCAGGACTGGGGTGATATGCTGGTTCTGGTGACAGTAATCTATCTATCTGCAGGGCTGGGGTGATATGCTGGTACTGGTGACACTAACCTATCTATCTGCAGGACTGGGGTGATATGCTGGTTCTGGTGACACTAACCTATCTATCTGCCTGGCTGGATTAATATGTTGGGTTCTGGTGATTGATTCCGTGTAATGTTTGTGCTATTCACCAAACTGAATAATGTGTTACCTTTATTATTTTAGTTCACTATATCATTGGTACAATTCTAGCTCCTTATGTTTTATTACTTTTGTACGATAACCATACTTTAAAAAAATAAAATAAAATTGCCCTTGTTTTGCCCTAACACATAACATTTTCATTTTCCTGTGTATGCAGCAGTGTCATATAATTGATACATGATAGCATTATTGTGTGAATTCATACATATTTTGCCATATTTGTGATGGAGCTACGTCAGATTGTATTTTGAAGAATTGGCCGACTTGTTCATTGGCATAATTTTCGTATTTTTTTTATTCTGTCATATTAATGGTCTTTAAAGTGTAGAATAGATGTAGTGCTATTATTTTATACTACCGCACAAGCTATTAGATATACAGCTACACTACATTGGCTTTTGTGTTTTCTTCTTCCAGTAACGTTTCTTTTACTAGTAAAGGTTTTTCCAACTTTTTTATTGGTGAGATGTTAATTTTGTACACGGCATTGATTATTTTACAGTGATAGATATTTCTTAAAATTTTTATTAGTCACACAAGAAGACTTGTACAAACCATTGTTTTACCATTTCCATAATACATCGCCATGCTTTCAGTGTGTAGTAAAGAATTATCCTTTCCTGTACGTGTTCTACTGACAGGCATCCTATTAAGTCCTGCCTCTTGCGGGACCTAATAGGCTTCTGAACATGGCTGACTTAGAGGCCATTCCTAGCCCCCTGGCTGCTAAAGCAACTCATCTGGATTTGTTGCACTGGGGGGGGGGGGAATTAATGTAATGACAGAAAGAGCCCCCTACCTCTGTCTCACCACTTTGATGCCATAATTGACACATCCAAGCAGTTAAATACAGTATCGTGCCGAGAGGAAGGGACATAATGCTCCCGAAATGCGTCGCTTAGGCTGGTTGACATTATACCTCAAACAGTTACTATGTAACTGTTTTATACTTGGTTATAAATAAAAGTTAAATTTTATTCTACCGCGGGAATTTGTCCATTCTCATCCTGGTCATTACGTTTTATCTAAATACAGTATCATCTGTCTGAGAACAGAAAAGTAATGCGCTTCTACAAAACACCTCACTGATATCCAACTGCAGCGGACCTGGAGACCTAAACTACAGCTGGCTTTTAACATGTTAACAAGGACCTTTCATGTCCTCGAGCACAGGGCGGTTTTATATACTGCTACGAACCGACAATTCACCAATGTCACCAATATCTCTGGTGCTGGAGATATTGGTGATGTTGATTTCGGTACCGATATCTTCCAACTGTCAGAAGGGCAGGCCTTACAGACTAGAGTAGGGGTGAGCAATTAATTTTCACTTGGGGCTACATGAGAAATTGAAACGGTTCTAGAGGGCTATGTGTGCCACAGCAAATTTAGCTCCACTGACTTCTACGCTGACTCCACCCATTCTCAATCATTTTTCCATTTGCCCCCACAAAGTACAATCCTCCTACAGTCACCCGTACATTATATGTCCCCACATTATAATGATCTCCTCTAAATGTCCCAAAGTACTAAGTCCCTCTCCTCGTGCCCCAGTTTAAACTAGGGGAAACTAGAGGGGGCATTAAACTGGGGCAGCTGGAGGGGGATATTAAACAGTGGGGATAGTTGGAGGGAGACATTAAACTGGGGGCAATTAGAGGCAGACATGTCCCCCTCCAGCTACCCCCCATGGTTTAATATCCTCCTCCAGTTGACCCCAGTTTTATTTCACCCTCCATCTGCCCCCTAGTTTAATGTCCCCCCACCATCTGCCTTCAGTTTAACTGCCCCCCTCATCTGCCCCTAGTTCCCCCCTCTTGCTCACACATGCTGTCTCTTCTCTCTTCTTTATCTTCCAGCAGTATCCATTACCGGCATCTTGCTGTTTCACACTGCCCTGTGTGGCTCTGCCCACTAATGAGTCATAGCCTATCCTGGTGATAGGCTGAGATGACGTCATCACAGGTCCTAGCACAAACTTCCAAAAGATATGTGGGCCGGACAGAACAAGGCAGAGGGCCGGATGTGACCTGCAGGCTGTATACTGCCCAGGTCTGGACTAGAGTCATCACTGGGCTGTGGGGTATGCCCCCTTGGACTGTACTCTCTTAGCCTTGTGCTGTCAGAGGCATGCCCTTCTGACAGTGGGGAGATATCAGTGCCGAAATTAATGTCACCAATATTTCCAGCACTCAGGCACATCCTGGGAAAGCCGATTATGTAAAATAAGCCAAAAAAGGAAAGTTAAAATACGTAAAAAAAAATTCAACACAAAACACCAGTACCACTACTCTGCGACATAACAATAATTGCCACCTACATAAAAAAAATAACATAAAGGAAAGGAAAAATGTTGAATTTTTTTTTTATAGTAGCACTTTTGCTACTAAAAACCCCCATAAAAAATGTGAAAAATTTTACAAACTTCCTGTCCTTTTTCTTTATATTTTCTTGGATATTGAAATGAAGAAAACAACTTGAAAAAATAAAAACAAGATGAAAATAAATCCCTATTATTTTAATGACCAAAAAAAAAAAAAAAAGTCATAGCCCTCAAAACCTCATGTACAAAAAAACAAAAACAAAAAAAGAAAATGTGTCTGGTCCTGAAATGGTTAAACATTGCATTCTTACCCGTCCATTTGCCCGGGGATTCAGCAGAGATTTTTTTTAGTTGGGTCCTCAGTTTTTTCATATTTTTTGTCTGTGCTGTTTGAAGACACCCTTAGAACTCATCCACTGATTGACTGATGTGGTCGTGTTCAGGCCAAAGGTCAGGAAGAACCGGGGACCTAAATAGAAACTCTCAACTGGAACACTGGCCAAACGGAGAGGTAAGTAATCACTGTTTATTATTTTAAATTTAGACCCAACCTAAAGGAGAAGACAATAACTTGAACACCCCTTACACTCGTAGAAGACTACGGAGCAACACTTAAACCTCTTCTTCTCTCATAGCCAACCAGAACAAGTGACATTACTTTCTCCACCACCCAAGACCACTGGAGAAGTCTAAATTAGTATAAAATGTGTCTTAACCTGGATGTTTCCAAATGTCTATGTCATCTTCTTGTCTACAAATACCATAAACGTTCATATGGATGATGAGGACCACAGTAAGAAGATGAGGTACCTTCATGCCATAAAACAGAACATATACGACTTCATAATTATAGCTTAAGCAAGTTTAGCTTAAATAACTCACATTGAAATGTTTTTATACCATTTTCCTTGGTTTTTTGATAATCTTTACTATACAGTTTTTAACGTCCTTATTCCTGATGCTGTAGATGATGGGGTTCAACATTGGGGTGACCACCGTATAGAGAACAGATGCCGTCTTGTCTGTCTCTACAGATTGGGAAGATCGAGGCTGAAGATAGATGGACATGAGGGTTCCATAGTAGAGGGCGACAACCATGAGATGGGAGGCACAAGTAGAAAAGACCGCATGTCTTCCCCGCGAGGAGTGGATCTTCAAAATGGTGGAGATGATGTACACATAGGAGATTAAAGTCAAAAGAAAAGCACATAGAACAATGATCCCGGCTGCTACATTCATGGCTATTACATTAAGCCAAGGATCTATGCAGGACAGTCGTAAGAAGGGAGGTACTTCACAAAAGAAATGGTTGACATGATGAGACCTACAGAAGGGAAGTCTCCAGGTAAGTGGAACTTGTATAGAGGAGTTTATGAACCCAACAATCCATGGTATTATGGCTAAGATGATACAAAACCTGAAGTTCATAATACTGCTGTAGTGCAATGGTCTACAAATGGCTACAAACCTATCATAAGCCATAACGGAAAGTAAAATGCACTCTCCTGCCCCAAGGACTAAATAAAAGAACATTTGGAAAGCACAACCCCCTACTGAAATACTCTTGTCTTTGGATAGCGTGTTTTTCAGGATTACAGGAACAATGGTGGTGGAAAAACAGATGTCCATGAAAGAGAGGTTACACAGGAAGAAGTACATAGGAGTGTGTAACGTTGGGCTGATCCTCACTGTAATTAGGAGAAGACAATTTCCAGACAAGGTAATAATATACATCACCACGAATAGAAGGAAACCTATAACCTGCATCTGAGGGACAGTAGATAATCCGAGCAGGAAGAACCAACTTGGGAGTGTTTGGTTGGAGTTCTCCATAGAATTTTTAGAACCTTAAAGAACAAATTGGAAGAAGTTGATTATATTGAATTAAGATGGAAATAGTTACAGGATTTAGGAGGATGTCCAAGTGCAGATATAGTAACATAGTTGACAAGAATGGAAAATACACAAGTCCATCAAGTCCTACCTTTAAACCTACCAAAAATCCGGTGGCAGCAACTTCAATAGTTTCAAAGTTCTTACTGTAAAGAAGACCTAGTCCTGACCTGAATCCTATTGAGATGTAGTAGTGCAACCTGCAAAGGACTTACCTCCACAAAATGGGACTTCCAGGAACTTGGTGACTTTGGTGAAGTATATTATTTGAACATTTCTTCATGGCTTCTTCATTCTTTGAAAATCAAAATAAAATTTTAATTACAAATTTTAAAAAAATGCAAAGGATGTCAATGGCATGTTATAGATAGAAAGAGATGAGCTGAAGGTTGATCTTTATATAGACGATGAATTCTACATTTCTATCATTCCCAAAAGTGTGAGACGTAGGTTATCCAAGGTAAAAAAAAAAAAAATCCTCAGGTTAATTATGACTAAAGATTACTGTGATTTTTTATTTATTTTTTTTAAAGAGAGGAAACTTTTTAATTGGTTCCCTGAAGGTATTTAGCTTTAGATTATTACATTTGTTCTCCAAACTTTAATGTGAAGTTTGATGAAGATGTCAACTTTTTACTGTACTATACAGTACTTATTTTGCCCAGAGGCAGGGTCTTATCCAAAGATCTACCCCGCATGAAGACCGGTCATTTCGGCTGCAAAATGAATGCCATAAAAACAAAGCCCGTAAGAAAGTTGTGCAAACACATGTTTTTCATTTATTTCACACCATTTTGAATTTTTTTCAGCTGTCTAGTACATTGTATGGAATATTAAATGTTACCGTTATGAAGTCAAATTTCTCCCACAAAAATTAAGCCCTTATACAGCTATACAGATGGAGGGGCTTTCTCTATCTGTTCACCAGTAAGAGGACACAC
Organism: Leptodactylus fuscus; assembly: GCF_031893055.1. NCBI lineage: Eukaryota > Metazoa > Chordata > Amphibia > Anura > Leptodactylidae > Leptodactylus > Leptodactylus fuscus. The sequence continues at coordinate 140,336,824 of NC_134271.1, forward strand.
TTCCCATCTTATCTAAAAACATCAGGGTATGTAGACTGAGGTTTGTATATTGTGGTGTTTGATGGAGGAGGCAGAAAGAAGTCAATATAAGGTCAGTATAAAAAGTACAACCAATCCCACAAAAAGTAAGCCTGCAGAAAGCTAAACTGATGGAAAAATAGAATGGTATGTCTCAGAATTAATTTTATCAATACAACCTGTTTTTATTGTGCAAAATATGTGAAACTATACAATGATACTTATTTGTTAGTTCTGTATATGTTCCCATTAATAGCTTAAAGGTAACTTGTTATTTTTTGCTGAGTTTTTTTTTATTTACGTTTGCACCTTCAGCACCCTAAAATGATACACTGAAAAATACATTTACCCTCACTAAAACCAATCCCTTCTATAGCTATGCCAATGAAAAAAAAATAATTAAAAAAACTGCCTTTTGTATCATGACAATGAAAAGTGAAAAAAACAGAAAAAAAAACAAAAAAACTTGGTCCTCATAGGGGTTTACTAGGATTGAATAGGAGGTGTATGGCCTATGATTGGGCCTCAGAGGTGACCTGGAGACCAGAAGACATAGTGACCTAGGAAGATGACCACCAGAACATCAGAAAATGCTGCAGTGAAGCCCAGTAAAGATAAGTTTTTTTTTGTTGTTGTAATTTTACACTTCTTCTCTTGGCTCCAATTATTATACTCTGGGACCCGAAGAGAATATAATAATAATAAACTATGCCCTTCCCTTCTGGTTCGCACTGAATTGCATTTCTCAGAGAACCAGTAACAAAATGAATCTTCTGAGGTTGCCTATCACTACTTACACCCATGAAATGTCCAAAAACTTTGGCAACTGAACATCAAAGAAGGAAAAATAGTTCCAAACTGATTTGTGTTTTTAAGAGATTTATTGTGAACTGGATATAGGGTTTCTATAAAAGCCTCAACTGCTTAGGAACGTACTGACCACAGTGCTGGGTACAGTGACATCCAGGTCATATGAGAAGGTCTTAGCCAGAATTGGACTGTCTTTTTTTAGTAATAGAAAATATATTTGGATTAGGGTTGAGACGATCTTGAGATTTCAGGATCATTTTTAAAATCAGATTTCCGATCATTTTCCATCCGAACCAGATCCCAATTCCGATCCTAATGCAAGTCAATGGGATTTTTTAATGAACGAAGATCAGATTTTAAAAACGATCCTATTCACTACAAAGCGTGAAGTCCAAAAAATTGAAGACTTAAATTTTTAAACTCCATGCTGTATAGTAATTAAAAAATCTGCTGGCTACTTAGTCCCCCCTGCTGTCTGGTTACCTGCACAGAACCGCTGCCACCTCCCCTCCCATTGGTTACGCCGCTTCCTGGAGCTCCGGCCTGTTGTTCTCTGTCTGTTTCTCTCCTCTCTCATTCAGATGCTGGCAGAGCGCCGTACACAGCCCCCCTCCCTAGTAAATCACTCATGTCTCCCTGCCCTGTAAGCGCCCACACTCTCCTAAGCCACTACAAGCCCCACCTACTCCCAGCATCAGTAAAACTAGCCTAGGGGGCGAGGGCACGCACGACACTCTCCCAGCGTGTGAATGAGAGAGAACAATGGCCCAGAGCTCCGGAGAGCAGCAGCGGTTCTGTGCAGGTAATTTACAGTTAAGTTAAATTAAGTTGCAGGTAAGGGTTGAGAGATCGTGAAATTTACTTAAACAATGATTGGGATCCGATCTTTTCCGATCTTGATCGCTCAACCCTAATTTGGATAGTGCTCTGCATTGCTCTGGTTACCCGATATGTGACCATTGAATTCAATATTCGGCTACAGTGGTCACTGAAACCTGTATATTTCCGACTCCATTCCATACATCAGAGAACCAGGAATATGACATCCATTTATACCAGACTATACCACAGTTATACTGTATTATCTCCTTGTTACGATCAGCAGGATATATTAAAAAAATTAAATGAAATAACATACTACGGAGCCAGTGGTGAACCTAGCCTTTCTGCTGCCTGAGGCGGATGACAGAAAGGCACCCCCCCTTTTGTGGTGACTTACCGGAGACGTCCCTGACTAATCGCTCATTTAACGTCTCTTCCCTCTGGACTGCTGTGACCACTTCTTCCAGCATGTGATTTGTCTGTGTAAAGTTTGCACAGACATCTTTGACTCCTCACTTCTCCAGGCACCTGACCCATATTGTCCTCACCTACACAAAGCCCCTTAAAGAGGACCTTTCATGAGTTGAGGCACATGCGGTTTTATATTCCGCTGGAAAGCCGACAGTGCACTGAACTCAGCGCACTGTCGGCTTTCACAGTCTGTGCCCCTAGTGAAGAGCTATTGGTGCTGGTACTGTAGCTCTTCACAGTCAGAAGGGCGTTTCTCACAGTCAGTCAGGAACGTCCTTCTTCCCAGCAGCGCCTATAGCGCTGTACTGTGAGAGCATGGAGGAACGCCCCCCCAGTATTTGTCTATGGACAAGCACTATCATGAGGGGAGGAGGGAAAGCCGACAGTGCGCTGAATTCAGTGCACTGTCGGGTTTCCAGTGGCATATAAAACCGCATGTGCTCCAACTCATGAAAGGTCCTCTTTAAATAGTGCCCAATATTAATAATACCCCCCTATATTAATAATGCCCCTAACAGTCCCTATATAACCTCCCCCCCTTGTATTAATGATATGCAGTATTTATATAAGGGCTGTTAGGGGCATTATTAATACAAGGGGGGAGGGTTGGGGTGCTGGGGAGGGAGGCTTTTGAATGTCTGTCTGGCCCTTCCTTGGGCTTAAAGGGCTGTTGCTTTTTCCACCCACTTGAAATTCTTGCGCTGGGGGTTAACACGAGCACTACAGTCTGTAGTGCTCCTATTAACCCTCAAGTGCAAGAATTACAAGTGTGTGTGAAAAAAACAGTCCTTAAGGGCCAGAAAGACATTCATAGCCCCCCTCCCCCAGCACCATCATCATCCTCATCATCAATCACTTTTATCTCTTTAACAGCAGCATACTCACTGCTGTCTGTTCTTCAGCCTGCACAGCGGTCTTGTGAGCCCCAAGCCAACGCTCGCTTCCCCTGCCGGGCTGGCGTAATGCTAAGTCAGTCCAGGACAGTTCGCACGCAGCTTGTCCTGGGCTGGCTTAGGTCAGTAAAAAGGCCACCCCCGACATAGCGCCACCTGAGCAGTCACCTCAGGTCGCCTCATTAGAGGTGCGGCGCTGTGCGGAGCCCTCTGGACTCTGACTGCTAACACCTAAGTGTGAATACGGTTTGGCAGTTAGTGTCACTTCCAGAAACCTAAAGTAACTGGGTGAGCTCTTGTTTAATATCACAGAGCCCCCTGTGCAGATCAGAGCAGCCGCTACAATAAACTTAAACTGTCTAGCCAGAACTCCTGGACTAGACAGAGACCAACTAAACCCTGTGTGCTTCCAATTCCCCCCAACCACCAAGGCAGCCACAGCCAAACAACTTGTCAGTGTGAATTCTGACTAAAAAGAACACAGCTATGGCCTACTGAGATATTTCAGACAACACACAAGGCAGCATGCTGCCCAACTAACAGTGGCATTGCTATCTCAGGGGTTATTTTCTAAATAGGCCTACTAATAATCGTTCAGGCAGGAACCCAAGTGCACGGGTTTAAGAAATGATCTTAGAGCGCCGGGCATCCAGACCAGCCCCTTATATAGATAAAGGGCGGTCACAAGCAAATAGCCCAGCTGCCCAATCCGAGTTTCCATTGGTCGACACCCCAGTCTGTCAAACAGTCGACCACGCCCGGCTGCTGCAAGGGAGGTTAACCCTTGCAGTGCTGGATTGTGCAGTGGAACAGGTAGCGACGCCCATATCATGGCCACACCTGCTTCACAATCCTAACACTCCTATACCACCAGGGAATTAGGCCTCTTATTGCACCCTAGAAGATAATGTGGCAAGCTATGGAACACAACAAGTATGGCTTCATTAATCTTTTCTGCTTTATTATAGTGTTACTAAGTTTACTTACGATAACTCACTTCAAAATATTTTGAGACAACTTTGCTTGGTTTTTGATATTCTTTATTATACAATTCTTAACCTCCTTATTCCTGATGCTGTAGATGATGGGATTCAACATTGGAGTGACCACCGTATAGAGAACAGATACAGTCTTGTCTGTCTCCACTGAGTGGGAAGATGGAGGCTGAAGATAGATGGACATGAGGGTCCCATAATAGAGGGTGACAACAATGAGATGGGAGGTGCAAGTAGAAAACACTGCATGTCTTCCTCGTGATGAATGGATCTTCAAAATGGTGGAGATGATGTACACATAGGAAATCACAGTCAATAAGAATGAACATAAGACAATGAGCCCGGCAGCCACATACATTGCTACCTCATTAAGCCAAGGATCTCTGCAGGACAATCGTAAGAAAGCTGGAATTTCACAAATGAAATGGTTGACATGATGAGTCCTACAGAAGGGAAGTCTCCAGGTGATGGTCACTTGTATGGAGGCGTTTATGAGACCAACAATCCATGGAACTAGGGCTATAATAATGCAAAATTTCATGTTCATAATACTGCCGTAGTGCAATGGTCTACAAATGGCTACAAATCTGTCATAAGCCATAATGGCAAGCAAGACACATTCGGCTACCCCAAGTACTAATGAGCAGAACATCTGGAAAACACAAGCCCCTACTGAAATACTCTTGTCTGTGGAGAGAGTATTTCTAAGAGCTATTGGAACTATGGTGGAGGAGAAACAAATATCAATGAAAGAGAGATTACTCAGGAAGAAGTACATAGGAGTGTGTAACGTTGGGCTGATCCTCACCGTAACGAGAAGAAGACAATTTCCTGCCAATGTAAAAATATACATCACCACGAATAGAAGGAAACATATAACCTGCATCTGAGGGATAGTAGATAATCCGAGCAGGAAGAACCAATTTGGAAGTGTTTGGTTGGAGTTTTCCATGGAATTAACCTGAATCCTTAACAAAGAACAAAAATGAAGTTATTTAATAGCTTTGAATGAGCGTGGAAATAGTTGTGTACGGCATGGAAACCCTCTTCAAATATGAATTGCATGGAATTAATTTTACTGTAAGAAAAAATAAATAAATAATAATTAATATAGTAATAATAAAGCCCCCAATGCTGTCTGAAAACTCATTTACATATGGAAGAAAGAAGAAATTTCTCAGGAACGGATCAGAAAAATAAAGGTAAGAGAAGAATAGCCTTTAACACAATCCCTTTAACAAACAGAACTACAGAATAATAGTGGAGCGAAGATTAGTTCCTTAATTTTAGGCAGATAGTCAGAGAAATCATAGGAGTAGGTGGAGGGAGAATTTCTGCTCTGTGCTTTGTTGTCAGTGTGTGTATCACATACACCCTTTCATTGCCAATAATCTAATTTTAAGGTTTTTTTTACTATAGAGATTTTTTTTTGTTATAAAACAGTGTTAGATTTGAAATTGCTCATTAGCATTATTGTATGTTACTGTACTGTGATCTGTGACTGTCCACTGAGTGTCTTTCATTTTACTGACAAAGTCATTCCTTTTAGTGAAAAAGGTACGTCCAGTCAGAACACAGTAGCTGCACGGAAATTGTGCAGCTGCTGAAGCTGGGAGCCGGCTGTAACTTCAGCCGGAGCTCCCAGAGAGATGGCAGGGAAGGTTTATTCCCTTCCCTGCCATCTCGATCACTGTGTATACAGCGCTCAATGAGCGCTGTATACACGGCTATGGGCTCCGCCATGATGCGGCCGCCCTCTGACCCGGCGGTCACGTGATCCGCCAGGAGCAGTGTCTTGCAAGAGCTGCTGGGTCCTACAGGACCCAGATCATCTCTGTATACTGTGTATACAGCGTGCAGGAAGATGTATTCCTCCTGCAACTGAGGCTAAATGTACCAGCCTCAATTGCAGAGGAAATCAGCCTCTGTAACAAAAAAAAAAAAAAAAAGTGATCAGATGTCCCCAAAGGTCTCTTATCACCTTATGGGGACACAATCTGAAAAAATAAAATAAAAATATAATAAAAAAGTTTTTAAAAAATGTAAATAAAATAATAATAATAATAATAATAATAATAATAATAATAATAATAATAATAATAAAAATACTAATACTCTAATAAAACACTGTTATTAAAGGCTATAGCCCCACCCCCAATGAAACCATACAAAATACAAATTACCGTAACAGAAAGGAAAAACTATTTTATAAAGTTTTTCAGTGACACTTTGTGTTATTAAATAAAAAATAATAATAAATTCAAAACCAGACAAAATTTCCCTCCTATTATGTTAATATTTTCCCCGAATATAAAAAAATTAAAACACATTCGAAAATAAAAACAACATATAAATAAAGTCCTATGTGTCCCCGAAAAAAGACGCAAAAATTAGTTGACTGAGACATACGGGTAAAGTGTTATAGCCCTCAAAATCGCACATACAAAAAAACCCGAAAATGTGTGTGGTCCTGGACCACAAATTGGCCCGGTACTGAAGTGGTTAACCAAAACATAACAAACCTCCTTCCCCCGACCAAAATAAAACAAGCTGATGCAGTATGTTATAGTCTATACTACAAAGTCACCACTCAGCCAGACATGAACTATTGCCTGGTCCATCACATTATTCCTTGCCATCCTTTCACTCATGTTGCCACAGGTACCACTACTGTCATTACTTAGTCAGACATGTCTTGTGGCCTGTTCTAGCATATTCTACTATACCACATAGTTGGTTTCAGGGTGCTGGCATAAAAAAATTATACTTAGAAAAAGGTCACCATGTAAAAAAAAATCCCTATGCCATTGCATCTTTCAATGCCAACCCCAGGTTTCAGAAAATATTAGGACCTGGCTGATAAAACAGAGCAGGAAACAAACTAGCACTGTGAGATAGGTCCAAATGCCTTCAATAGCACCAGCTATGAGGCCAGGTGTACCTTACTAAATATGGTTGTCCAAGGTGTCAACACCAGAAACTGTAGGGTAAAATTTCCACTAACTGAAACCAAAACCAGAAGCCAAAATTAGTGTACAGGGCAGATTCAAGAGATGGCCAGTTCCAAGAGATTTTGTTAAAGGCAGAATCAAAAGCCAATAAAAATAGATATCCAATTCAAAGCCTAGGATGAATTCTGAGCGGTAACGTCAAAGGCAGAATCAGCAGACTAATGAATAACCAGAAACAATCCGAGGATAAGGATGAAGCAATCCAATACACATGATCAGGGTTCAGACTAGAGTACTAAATTAGCAGGCAACCTGGTTCAGGAGGGAGGGGTCTTATATAAGTCTTCTCATCTGTAAACTGGACAAACCCAGAGAACTTCTGATAAAGAAGCAGAGGCTTCTCAGGTTGATACGGAAACCATAAGGCTAAGTTCAGACGGAGTATTTTGGTCCGGAATCTGAGGCGGAGGCCGCCTCAGGTTCCGGTCCTAAATATGAGGTAGCCATGACTGGATGCTGATGCAGTGCACCCAGCACTGCGATCTGCATTAGGCCCAAATGAATGGGCTTAGTTAGGAGTGTCTTAAGGCAGATTGCACCTCGCGAATCCGCCTGAAGAATGGGAATGTCTATTCTTTTTTCCGGGAGCCGAAGAAGGAAACGACCGTCTCCCATTGAAATCAACGGGAGCCGTCTTTTTGGTCAAGATTTTGAGGCGAATACGGCCTCAAAATCCTGACCAAAAATCTCTGTGCGTACTCAGCCTAAAGGAATAGCAGCTGAAAATCCTGACTACAGGGTTCTGACTCCATATGCAATTTCTCTATGTCGTACAGCTATAATAGTCAGATTTTTTTTTTTTTGTCCTGTTAAAGATTTTGTTGAACGTTATACACACAGGTCTACTACATCTGTATATAAAGATGGAAGCAATACGTCTATGTGAAACAAAAACTGTTAAAATGTCTACATTTTTTATTTTTATTTTCAGTGTTTTAAGTATTAACTTATTACCATTTCAATGAAACCTGCAAAGTACTTACAGTATCTAGAATCAAATGTAACTTCCAGAAACCTAGTTACTTAAATTCACAACCAGGAAAGAAAGGAATGGTCACTTTTCACATTGAAGATATTGAATGGAGATCAGGAACGTTCAATAAGAGATGTGGCGCCCCCTGGAGAGGATAGACCATCAGTATAAGGTCACAGATAACACATGTACTTGTAATATTACACCTTTTGTCTTTTTACCTACCTTAGGACCATCTGGGCATTAGTTCAATACCAATTTCTAACAAGAGAATGGAGGAGGAACAAAGTGTTTCTTGAAAGTGAATCTTGAATTTTTATAGAGATATTCTTCATGGGTGCTTTTGTTTCTTCATTACTGTGGCTCCACTTCAGTCGTTCTTGATGGAATGACTTAGTCTCTAAAAGCAACAAAGCCAATGAACACTAACATTGACGTACTATATATATAGATGACACAAATAGCTTCTCCGTGCTAATGAGTAACTGGGGATTTTTAAGGGTGGCTGAAGCTTCCATGTGTCTCCTGACACTCACTTATATGAAGAATAAGAAAGTTTAGTTATTTCTAGATATTAATAATTTATATATTTTCTTAGTACTTAGTTATTGGAAAATGTAGCAAAAGTCGGGCATTTTATAAAGCCAGCCATTTTGTAGGGTGATGCAAAGACAGTGAGTAAAGTCTATAGTGTCAGTACCTTATATATCAGAGTTCGGGTTGAGCTGATCTTGAGATTTCAGGATCGATTTTAAAATCCGATTTCCGATCATTTTCCAACCGATGCTAATCCTGATCGCGATCGTGAAATTTGCTCGATCGCCGATCAGGATCCGAACTTTCCCGATCCCAATCGCTCAACCCTAATTTTATATTATATACAGTAGGGTTGAGCCGATCTTGAGATTTCAAAATCCGATTTTCGATAATTTTCCAGCCGATCCCGATCATGAAATTTGCTCGATCGACGATTGGGATCCGATCTTTCCCCATCGCTCAACCCTAATCAGAGTCCATGGGTTTACTAAAGATTATTCATCTCCTCAGTAGCCTAATTTTTAAGCCTCTATAGGTCATATATAGAACATACAGCAATGTGGGAAAACACAGAACATAACTTTTTGGTAAAAAAAAAAAAAACATAGTAGAAGGTACCAGAGAGTATCAGTCATATAAAGCATGGAACCTATAACCAATATGCCTGATAGGAATCGATAATCCTGAGTAGAGTTGTATAGTAAAAAATGGGTTGATCTCACCGCTACAGACTGGTGGTTTTATTAATGCGTCCCCTTTCAAATGGAGCTCCTGAGCCCACAGATCATCATATTTGCCTATTCACCAGCTCTACTCTGTGAGATGACCCTCAGACTCCAAAGAGCTCCCAACCTGACAAGGCTAGTCCACCACTATCCCTTAGATAAATGTGCCTACGCCTTTCATCAGTAGTAAATCTGACTCCTCAGGGGATCCAACTGGATACAAAAGGATGGATAAATCACCAAAATAAAGGGTCCAAATTTAATGCTAGGTATGAATTGTCTGTAATTCTCTCCAGGGGATCCCCGACTCTCCCTTTGAACTGGATCAGGTGCATTGTTCCCTGGGCTTGACTCTAACCACTCAAAGGACGTTGTTTGCAAGGTCCATCGCTACCAGCAGAAGGAGGCTGTTATACCTGGGAATTCAGGTCAGATGCTCCTCCAAGACTACCTACCGTTTCTTCTGCCTGACCTCTCCTGTCTTACGCTGGATAAATGATGAGCCCTTAAACCTCTCCTGGATGTCTTGATCTGAAACCACATCCCATACTTCTGATGATCTCCTTTTCACCTGCAAGTCCACGTGATCTTTGTGCTCACACATCCTGGTGACTTGCTTTCTTTTGCAGCCTCCCTTAGCATCTCCTTTGTGGATATTCTTTGATTGACCTGCCCTACCGGGAGCTCCTGCAGAACGACCGTGTCGCTGGCATTCAACGCAGACCTTGGCATTGCAAACGAGATTGAGCTCCGACTGCAGAAGATCATCCTCCAGAGCACAGGACTCCCTCACCATGAGTCGCAGACTCTGACCACCTGGATCTACTTGATACTGATCACCTACATTTGACTTGGTTTGGGCACTTCTTTGATGCATTTTTTTATGTCTCTGTTACCAGTACACTTAGCGGCTTTATTTTGTTTTACTACACTGGTATATTTTATATTGTAGTCTGGGGACAGCAACTCCATCATTGGAAAGCTCATCTCCAACCGGGGTCTTTGCACTACTGTGTGGTGTGTACTTTAATGTATTAAAACGATTTCCCCCACCTTTTCTTGGAATTGAATTTTCTTCCCTACTCAATGGTTTTTGTTGTATCCCCGTTTTTCTCTGCCCTCCTGGTCTATGCCTACCTTGTTTGTTCCTCTGTGTCTGAGTCCTTCTTGTTTTCCTCCCTCTCCCATCTACTTTCTTAGGTTCTATCTCAGTGTCTCTGATAGCTGCTGGAGCTGTGGTGTAAAAATATGGCGACTTCAAGAAATTCTTCTAGAGACCACTTTGTATTTAGAAATACTGCTGTAAGTATAATAGCTCATCTGCATATGTTCAGAGACTCTGGGTTTTAGCACAGACTAGTTAGAATGATCTGACAGAGAGTCCAGATGAGAAAGGTCCAGTGTCAGATACAACCCTGAAAATTAGATTTCCTTCTATATAACAAATAGAGGGATGGGGATGTAGACAACATCTCAAATGAGACGTACCTCCATCCTCCAAACAAGCTAAACGAAGAGGCTGCTGAAGGCGAACTCCAGGTAAGATTGTTGGTAATTTAGAGGAACAAACACATAGCGCCCAATGCATTTCCCCATTAAGTAATACAATGTATTATCAGGGGAGAAGTTTGCCTGCAATGTATGAAGGCAAGACAATTACATAAGCAGTGGTGCTTGAGACTCAGAAGGTTCAGTTATTTAAAGGTCAAGCCATGCCCATTAAGTGGAATGCCCCCGAAATGGACCAATCAGAAAGAGCCAGAGGCAGGGTCTTATCCAAAGATCTACCCCGCATGAAGACCGGTCATTTCGGCTGCACAATGAATGCCATAAAAACAAAGCCCTTAAGAAAGTTATGCAAACACATGTTTTTCATTTATTTCACACCATTTTGAATTTTTTTCAGCTTTCCAGTACATTGTATGGAATATTAAATGTTACCGTTATGAAGTCAAATTTCTCCCACAAAAACTAAGCCCTCATACAGCTATACAGATGGAGGAGCTTTCTCTATCTGTTCACCAGTAAGAGGGCACACTCCCCATCTTATCTAAAAACATCAGGGTATGTTAACTGAGGTTTGTATATTGTGGTGTTTGATGGAGGAGGCAGAAAGAAGTCAATATAAGGTCAGTATAAAAAGTACAACCAATCCCACAAAAAGTAAGCCTGTATAAAACTAAACTGATGGAAAAATAGAATGGTATGTCTCAGAATGAATTTTGTCAATACAATCTGTTTTTATTGTGCAAAAATGTGAAACTATACAATGATACTTATTTGTTAGTTCTGTATATGTTCCCATCAATAGGATAAAGGTAACTTGTTATTTTTTGCTGAGTTTTTTTTTTTATTTACCTTTGCACCTTCAGCACCCTAAAATGATACACTGAAAAATACATTTACCCTCACTAAAACCAAGCCCTTCAATAGCTATGCCAATAAAAAAAAATTAATAAAAAAACCTGATTTTTGTATCATGACAATGAAAAGTGAAAAAACAAAACAAATCTTGGTCCTCATAGGGGTTTACTAGGATTGAATAGGAGGTGTATGGCCTATGATTGGGCCTCAGAGGTGACCTGGAGGCCAGAAGACATGGTGACCTAGGAAGATGACCACCAGAACATCAGAAAATACTGCAGTGAAGCCCAGTAAAGATAAGTTTTTTTGTAATTTTACACTTCTTCTCTGGGCTCCAATTATTATACTCTGGGACCCGGAGAGAGTATAATAATAATAATAATAAACTATGCCCTTCCCTTCTGGTTCGGACTGAATTGCATTTCTCAGAGAATCAGTCACAAAATGAATTTTCTGAGGTTGCCTATCGCTACTTATACCCATGAAGTGTCCAAAAACTTTGGCAACTGAACATCAAAGAAGGAAAAATAGTTTCAAACTTATTTGTGTTTTTAAGAGATTTATTGTGAACTGAATACTTAAATTTTTGGACTCCACACTGTGTAGTGATTAAAAAATCCGCTGGCTACTTAGTTCCCCCTGCTGTCTGGTTACCTGCACAGAACCTCTGCCGCCTCCCCTCCCGTTGTATACGCCGCTCCCTGGAGCTCTGGCCTGTTGTTCTCTGTTATTCAGATGTCAGAAGAGCGCCATACACAACCCCCCCCCAGTAAATCACTCATGTCTCCCCGCCCTGTACACGCCCACACTCTCCTAAACCACAACAAGCCCTGCCTACTCCCAGCATCAGTTAAACTAGCCTAGGTAGGCGGGGGCACATACGACACTCTGCCGGCATATGAAGGAGAGAGGAGAGGATAGAGAACAACGGCCCAGAGCTCCGGAGAGTGGCAGCAGTTCTGTGCAGGTATGTTACAGTTAAGTTAAATTAAGTTTCAGGTAAGGGTTGAGCGATCAGTAACGGAATTCCGTTCCCAATCTTTTTTAGGTGGGAACCCGATTGCGATCGTGAAATTTACTCAATCGCCGATCGGCATCCGATCTTTTCCGATCCTGATCGCTCAACTCTAATTTGGATAGTGCTCTGCATTGCTCTGGCTACCCGATATGTGACCTTTGAATTCAATGTTTGGCCACTGTGGTCATTGAAACCTGTACACTTCTGACTCCATTCCATACATCGGAGAACCAGGAATATCACAGCCATTTATACCAGACTATACCACTGTTATACTGTATTATCTCCTTGTTACGGTCAGTGGGATATATTAAAAAAACTAAATGAAATAATATCCTGCGGAGCCCTCTGGACTCTGACTGCTAACACCTAAGTGTGAATACGGTCTGGCAGTTAGTGTCACATCCAGAAACCTAAAGTAACTGGGTGAGCTCGTTTAATATCACAGCAGAGCCACCTGTACAGATCAGAGCATCCACTACAATAAACTTAAACTGTCTAGCCAGAACTCCTGGACTAGACAGAGACCGACTAATCCCTGTGTGCTTCCAGTCCCACCCAACCACCAAGGCAGCTACAGCCAAACAACTTGTCAGTGTGAATTCTGATTAAGAGGAACACAGCTATGGCCTACTGAGATATTTCACACAACACACAAGGCAGCATGCTGCCCAACTAACAGTGGCATTGCTATCTCAGGGGTTATTTGCTAACTAGGCCAACGAATAATTGTTCAGGCAGGAACTCATGCGCATACACCACACATATCATAGGGTTTAAGAAATGATCTTAGAGTGCCGGGCATCCAGACCAGTCCCCTTATCTAGGTAAAGGGCGGTCACAAGCAATTAGCCCAGCTGTCCAATCTGAGCATCCATTAGTCGACACCTGCTGCACAATCCTAACACTACTATACCAGCAGGGAATTAGGCCTCTTCTTCTTCCACCCTAGACAACCATAACTAGTGACATTATTTCCTCCATTACCATAGACCACCTTGAGTATCAAACATATCTTAACCTGGTTGCATCCTAAAGTCTATAGCATCTTACAGGAGACCATAGTTAGAAGATAATGTGGCAAGCTATGGAACACAACAAGTATGGCTTCATTAATCTTTTCTGCTTTATTATAGTGTTACTAAGTTTACTTACGATAACTCACTTCAAAATATTTTTAGACAACTTTGCTTGGTTTTTGATATTCTTTATTATACAATTCTTAACCTCCTTATTCCTGATGCTGTAGATGATGGGATTCAACATTGGAGTGACCACCGTATAGAGAACAGATACAGTCTTATCTTTCTCCACGGAGTGAGAAGATCGTGGCTGAAGATAGATGGACATGAGGGTCCCATAATAGAGGGTGACAACAATGAGATGGGAGGTGCAAGTAGAAAACACTGCATGTCTTCCTCGTGATGAATGGATCTTCAAAATGGTGGAGATGATGTACACATAGGAAATCACAGTCAATAAGAATGAACATAAGACAATGAGCCCGGCAGCCACATACATTGCTACCTCATTAAGCCAAGGATCTCTGCAGGACAATCGTAAGAAGGCTGGAATTTCACAAAAGAAATGGTTGACATGATGAGTCCTACAGAAGGGAAGTCTCCAGGTGATGGTCACTTGTATGGAGGCGTTTATGAGACCAACAATCCATGGAACTAGGGCTATAATAATGCAAAATTTCATGTTCATAATACTGCCGTAGTGCAATGGTCTACAAATGGCTACAAATCTGTCATAAGCCATAATGGCAAGCAAGACACATTCGGCTACCCCAAGCACTAGTGAGCAGAACATCTGGAAAACACAAGCCCCTACTGAAATACTCTTGTCTGTGGAGAGAGTATTTCTAAGAGCTATTGGAACTATGGTGGAGGAGAAACAAATATCAATGAAAGAGAGATTACTCAGGAAGAAGTACATAGGAGTGTGTAACGTTGGGCTGATCCTCACCGTAACGAGAAGAAGACAATTTCCTGCCAATGTAAAAATATACATCACCACGAATAGAAGGAAACATATAACCTGCATCTGAGGGATAGTAGATAATCCGAGCAGGAAGAACCAACTTGGAAGTGTTTGGTTGGAGTTTTCCATGGAATTAACCAGAATCCTTAACGAAGAACAAAAATGAAGTTATTTAATCGCTTTGAATGAGCGTGGAAATAGTTGTGTACGGCATGGAAACCTTCTTCAAATATGAATTGCATGGAATTAATTTTGCTGTAAGAAAAATAAATAAATAATTAATAAAGTAATAATAAAGCCCCCAATGCTGTCTGAAAACTCATTTACATATGGAAGAAAGAAGAAATTTCTCAGGAATGGCGGGGTGGATCAGAATAATAAAGGTAAGATAAGAATAGCCTTTAACACAATCCCTTTAACAAACAGAAATACAGAATATTAGTGGAGCGAAGATTAGTTCATTAATTTTAGGCAGAGAGTAGGTGGAGGGAGAATTTCTGCACTGTGCTTTGTTGTCAGTGTGTGTATCACATACACCCTTTCATTGCCAATAATCTAATTTTAAGGTTTTTTTACTATAGAGATTTTTTCTTTGTAAAACAGTGTTAGATTTGAAATTGCTCATTACTATTACTGTATGTTACTGTACTGTGATCTGTGACCGTCCGCTGAGTGTCTTTCATTTTACTGACAAAGTCATTCCTTTTAGTGAAAAAGGTGTTTGTTTTTTTAGTTAACCACATCCGGACCGCCCATAGACTTTATACGTCTGGGAAGTGGTTGCCTTGTTCTGACAGGACGTACCTGTACGTCCAATCAGAACACAGTAGCTGCACGGAGATCGTGCAGCTACTGAAGCTGGGAGCCGGCTGTAACTTCAGCCGGA
Organism: Leptodactylus fuscus; assembly: GCF_031893055.1. Taxonomy (NCBI): domain Eukaryota; kingdom Metazoa; phylum Chordata; class Amphibia; order Anura; family Leptodactylidae; genus Leptodactylus; species Leptodactylus fuscus. Next base: position 140,352,333 of record NC_134271.1, read on the forward strand.
GCTCCCTGAAAGATGGCAGGGAAGGTTTATTTCCTTCCCTGCCATCTCAATCGCTGTGTATACAGCGCACAATGAGCGCTGTATACATGGTTATGGGTGCCGCAATGATGCAGCCGCCCTATGACCCGGCGGTCACGTGACAGGACCTTATGGGGACACAATCTGAAAAAATATATATATATATATATATATATATATATATATATATATATATATATATATATACACTCACCGGCCACTTTATTAGGTACACCATGCTAGTAACGGGTTGGACCCCCTTTTGCCTTCAGAACTGCCTCAATTCTTCGTGGCATAGATTCAACAAGGTGCTGGAAGCATTCCTCAGAGATTTTGGTCCATATTGACATGATGGCATCACACAGTTGCCGCAGATTTGTTGGCTGCACATCCATGATGCGAATCTCCCGTTCCACCACATCCCAAAGATGCTCCTCTATTGGATTGAGATCTGGTGACTGTGGAGGCCATTGGAGTACAGTGAACTCATTGTCATGTTCAAGAAACCAGTCTGAGATGATTCCAGCTTTATGACATGGCATTGCATTATCCTGCTGAAAGTAGCCATCAGATGTTGGGTACATTGTGGTCATAAAGGGATGGACATGGTCAGCAACAATACTCAGGTAGGCTTTGGCGTTGCAACGATGCTCAATTGGTACCAAGGGGCCCAAAGAGTGCCAAGAAAATATTCCCCACACCATGACACCACCACCACCAGCCTGAACCGTTACCGATACAAGGCAGGATGGATCCATGCTTTCATGTTGTTGACGCCAAATTCTGACCCTACCATCCGAATGTCGCAGTAGAAATCGAGACTCATCAGACCAGGCAACGTTTTTCCAATCTTCAATTGTCCAATTTCGATGAGCTTGTGCAAATTGTAGCCTCAGTTTCCTGTTCTTAGCTGAAAGGAGTGGCACCCGGTGTGGTCTTCTGCTGCTGTAGCCCATCTGCCTCAAAGTTGGACGTACTGTGCGGCGTTCAGAGATGCTCTTCTGGCTACCTTGGTTGTAACGGGTGGCTATTTGAGTCACTGTTGCCTTTCTATCAGCTCGAACCAGTCTGGCCATTCTCCTCTGACCTCTGGCATCAACAACGCATTTCCGCCCACAGAACTGCCGCTCACTGGATGTTTTTTCTTTTTCGGACCATTCTCTGTAAACCCTAGAGATGGTTGTGCGTGAAAATCCCAGTAGATCAGCAGTTTCTGAAATACTCAGACCAGCCCTTCTGGCACCAACAACCATGCCACGTTCAAAGGCACTCAAATCACCTTTCTTCCCCATACTGATGCTCGGTTTGAACTGCAGGAGATTGTCTTGACCATGTCTACATGCCTAAGTGCACTGAGTTGCCGCCATGTGATTGGCTGATTAGAAATTAAGTGTTAACGAGCAGTTGGACAGGTGTACCTAATAAAGTGGCCGGTGAGTGTATATATATATATATATATATATATATATATATATATATATATATAAATATATATATATATGAAATAAAAAAGTTTTTAAAAAATGGAAATAAAATAATAATGATAAAAAATTAATAATACGCTAATAAAACGCCTTTATTAAAGGTTATAGCTCAACCCCCGATTACACCATACAAAATAAAAATTACCGTAACAGAAAGGAAAAACTATTTTATAAAGTTTTTCAGTGACACTTTGTGCTATTAAATAAAAAAATAAAAAAAATAAATTAAAAACCAGACACAATTTCCCTCCTATTTTGTTTATATTTTCCTGAATATAAAACAAATTAAAACACATTCAAAAATAAAAACATAAAAATAAAGCCCTATGTGTCCCCGAAAAAAGACGCAAAAATTAGTTTGAGACATAAGGGAAAAATGTTACAGCCCTCAAAACCGCACATACAAAAAAACCCTGAAAATGTTTCTGGTCCAGGACCACAAATTTGCCCGGTAATGAAGTGGTTAACCAAAACATAACAAACCTCCTTCCCCCAACCAAAATAAAACAAGCTGATGCAGTATGTTATAGTCTATACTACAAAGTCACCACTCAGCCAGACATGAACTATTGCCTGGTCCATCACATTATTCCTTGCCATCCTTTCACTCATGTTGCCACAGGTACCACTACTGTCATTACTTAGTCAGACATGTCTTGTGGCCTGTTCTAGCATATTCTACTATACCACATAGTTGGTTTCAGGGTGCTGGCATAAAAAAATTATACTTAGAAAAAGGTCGCCATGTAAAAAAAAATCCCTATGCCATTGCATCTTTCAATGCCAACCCCAGGTTTCAGAAAATATTAGGACCTGGCTGATAAAACAGAGCAGGAAACAAACTAGCACTGTGAGATAGGTCCAAATGCCTTCAATAGCACCAGCTATGAGGCCAGGTGTACCTTACTAAATATGGTTGTCCAACGTGTCAACACCAGAAACTGTAGGGTAAAATTTCCACTAACTGAAACCAAAACCAGAAGCCAAAATTAGTGTACAGGGCAGATTCAAGAGATGGCCAGTTCCAAGAGATTTTGTCAAAGGCAGAATCAAAAGCCAATAAAAATAGATATCCAATTCAAAGCCTAGGATGAATTCTGAGCGGTAACGTCAAAGGCAGAATCAGCAGACTAATGAATAACCAGAAACAATCCGAGGATAAGGATGAAGCAATCCAATACACATGATCAGGGTTCAGACTAGAGTACTAAATTAGCAGGCAACCTGGATCAGGAGGGAGGGGTCTTATATAAGTCTCCTCATCTGTAAACTGGACAAATCCAGAGAACTTCTGAAAAAGAAGCAGAGGCTTCTCATGTTGATACGGAAACCATAAGGCTAAGTTCAGACGGAGTATTTTGGACTGGAATCTGAGGCGGAGGTAGCCATGACTGGATGCTGATGCAGTGCACCGGTATCCAGTCGCGGCACTGCGATCTGGATTAAGCCCAAATGAATGGGCCTAGTGAGGAGTGTCTTTAGGCAGATTGCGCTTCGCGAATCCGCCTGAAGAATGAGCATGTCTATTCTTTTTTTCCGGGAGCCAGAACAAATGGCTCCCGGAAAAAAGGAAACGACCGGCTCATATTGAAATCAATGGGAGCCATCTTTTTGGTCAAGATTTTGAGGCGAATACGGCCTCAAAATCCTGGCCAAAAATCTCTGTGTGAACTCAGCCTAAAGGAATAGCAGCTGAAAATCCTGACTACCGGGTTCTCTCTCCATATGCAATTTCTCTATGTCGTACAGCTATAATAGTCAGGGTTTTTTTTTTTGTCCTGTTAAGGATTTTGTTGATTTTTTTTCTGTGCTTTTCTAAAATTTAAAACGCTATACACACAGGTCTACTACATCTGTTTATAAAGATGGAAGCAATACATCTATGTGAAACAAAAAATGTCTAATTTTTTTATTTTTAGTGTTTTAAGTATTAACTTATTACCATTTCAACGAAACCTGCAAAGTACTTACAGTATCTAGAATCAAATGTAACTTCCGGAAACCTAGTTACTTAAATCCACAAACGGGAAAGAACGGAATGGTCACTTTTCACATTGAAGATATTGAATGGAGATCAGGAATGTACAATAAGAGATGTGGCGCCCCCTGGAGAGGATAGACCATCAGTATAAGGTCACAGATAACACATGTACTTGTAATATTACACCTTTTGTCTTTTTACCTTCCTTAGGACCATCTGGGCATTAGTTCAATACCAATTTCTAACAAGAGAATGGAGGAGGAACAAAGTGTTTCTTGGAAGTGAATCTTGAATTTTTATAGAGATATTCTTCATGGGTGCTTTTGTTTCTTCATTACTGTGGCTCCACTTCAGTCGTTCTTGATGGAATGCCTTAGTCTCTAAAAGCAACAAAGCCAATGAACACTAACATTGACGTACTATATATATAGATGACACAAATAGCTTCTCCGTGCTAATGAGTAACTGGGGATTTTTAAGGGTGGCTGAAGCTTCGATGTGTCTCCTGACACTCACTTATATGAAGAATAAGAAAGTTTAGTTATTTCTAGATATTAATAATTTATATATTTTCTTAGAACTTAGTTATTGGAAAATTTTATAAAGTCAGCCATTTTGTGGGGTGATACAAAGACAGTGAGTAAAGTCTATAGTGTCAGTACCATATATATCAGAGTTAGGGTTGAGACGATCTTGAGATTTCAGGATCGATTTTAAAATCCAATTTCCGATCATTTTCCAACCGATGCTAATCCTGATCACGATCGTGAAATTTGCTCGATCGCCGATCGGGAATCCTATCTTTCCCGATCCTGATCGCTCAACCCTAATTGTATATAAGAGCCCAGGATCTCTTTTCGGGTCCTTTTACTGTATCTCCCTCTGTTGAACCACTTCCCAAATCCCAGGAGCTACCAGATGACTTTGTGTGTACTGATGCCCAAACACTGGAGCATCTGCCATCACCTGGCGATTTTGTGGTTGTGGACACGCAACCAGCATTTTCCATCCTCAGCGATGATGATGAGACACAGTTGCCATCAGGGCATGTTGTTGTCATGTGCGGTTTGCAGTAAGAGGAGAGTGAGCAATTGGAAGAGGAGTTGGTGGATGACGAGGCCACAGACCCTAAATGGACAGGGGTGATGTCTAGCGGGGAAAGCAGTGTAGATGTGGAGGCAAGCTAAGCAGGAAAAAAGGTGGCTACAGGCAGAGGCATGGACTGGGGTGATGTCTAGGGGTGAAAGCAGTGTAGATGTGGAAGCAAGCACAGTAGCAAAAAGGTAGCTAGAGGCAGAGGCATGTCCAGAGGCAGCAAGGCCAAAGATTTTCCGTGTACTAGCCACTCATGCAAAACTCGCCCATGTTGCCAGATTAATTCCTCCAACAGGCTAACAACTGCCATCCAGTTCACACCCACCAGGGACACACTCTCCAAGGTCTGGGAGACGTTAATGGAACCCCCTGGCCAAACTACCGCCACTGAGGGGCCTAGTTTCACCAGGAGGGACAAGTATAGGCTCTTGTTGCAGGAATACCTGGCTGAACCCAGTCCTGTCCTCTCCAATCCCTTTGCACCCTACATTTAGTGGGTCTTCAAGTTGGATTTGTGGCTGGAACTTGCACTCTACACATTGGAGGTCCTTTCCTGCCTTGACGCAAACGTGCTATCGGAAAAGGTCTTCAGCACAGCCAGTGGCATCATCCTGGATAAGCACAGCCAGCTGTCAGCTGTCAGTGCTGACCGGCTGACGCTGATCAAAATGAACAGCCACTGGATAGACCCATCATTTTCTTGTCCAGTAGTGTCAAGCACCCTGACATGAATTTTGATGTGCTCACCTTCTACAATTCTTCCTCCTCCTCATACTCCTCCACCATCAGCGTTTCACAATTCTGCTCCTACTAGTTTCAATTCACACTAATGCCCCCAAACTCTTCTGGTTAGAGGCTCAATCTTCCCTGATTCCCCCAGCTGTGCTGGTTAGAAGCTCATTATAAGTCATGCCAAGTAACACACTGGCACACATGGCTGACTCCATGTTAGGTTGCTTTTCAAGGCATAGTTCACATCATGGAGAACAAACAATAATGGATTTTTGCAATCCTCTACCCCCAGTATAAGTTAAAAATCTCATCCTTTGTTCTGGTAAAGGAGCGGAAAAAAAATTGCACAAATAATATGTAAATATGGACACAGACTAAGCAGCAAAAAAGGTGGTTACAAGCAGAGGCATGGACAGGGGTGATGTATAGCGGGGAAAGCAGTGTAGATGTGAAGGTGAGCTAAGTAGGAAAAAATGTGGCTAGAGGCAGAGGCATGTCCAGAGGCAGCAAGGCCAAAGATTTTCCATGTACTAGCCACTCATGCAAAACTCGCCCATGTTGCCAGACTTATGCGAGATCTCTCCATGTCTTTGAGGAGCCCACCAAGAGGGTTAGCTTTGACAACGCATTACTGATTTTAACAATCCCACTCCTCTGTGTGATGCAAGAATCCCTCATCACCATCAGGGATAACACATTGTACGCTGAGGAGTCGGGCATAGGAGCAGAACCATTCCAGCAGGATAGTCAGTGCACACTCCTATCTGCTTCACAGCGTATATTGATGGAGGAAGAGGAGGATGACAAAGTGGCAGATGATTTCATTGTCACACAGGAGACTAGCGGCACCCCCTGGCCAAACTACCGCCACTGAGGTGCCTAGTGTCACCAGTTACATGACAAATTTAGTGCAGTTTGCACACTTTGCAAGTCTAAACTGAGTAGGGGCTCTGAAAAGAGCAACCTTACCACCTCTTGCGTGTGCTGTCATTTGGAAGGCAAGCCCTGGGCTCAGTGGGAGAGAGCAAACACAGGACAATCGTCGCGCGGCGTTGCCGACACTGCCTCTTCCACTGTTTACACCAGCCTGGACACCTACACATCTGTCTCTGACACATTGGGGAGTTCACCCTCATCCGCCCTTTTGGCCTGCACCATCATGCGCCTCTTCCCAGCCACTCCCCATCTCCCAGGCATTTCATTGCAGGCAGAATTAAAGCGCAAGCGACTCACATGCCCAAGCCTTTAACGGCCTCATCTAAAAACTGCTGGCCCTGGAGATGTTGGCATTTATGCTTCTGGATACCCAGGCCTTCCGTCACCAGATGGCAGATGGGACATCTCCCTATTCTGGTCCTAGTCGTTACTACTTCTCTTGGTGTGCTGTCCCCGCCTTGCGCCTGCATGTGTCCCATAATATCAGTGGGGCCCAGAGTTCCGCGCTTTGCTGCAAGGTCCACTTGACCACCGACGCATTGACAAGAGCCTGTGGTTAGGGATGCTGCTTATCTTTAATGACAGGCCGGATGAATGTAGAGGAGTCTGGTCCCGGGGTGCAAACTGGGGTGGCCTATCTCCTCTCGCAGCCCAAAATTCATGGCAGGGTTTCTCTGAAAGCCTACTCCTGCGCTGCAACCTCGACCCCAACTAAGAGCTGGAAACGCTGTACCACTGGCGTGGGGAGATGTCATCAGGCCGTGCTGAAGCTCATCAGCTTGGGGGACAGACAGCATACTGCCTCCGAAGGATGCCATCCAGGATGATATGGCAATATGGTTTTCCCCGCTGCACCTGGGCCCAGGCATGTTTGCGTATGTGATAATGGCCACAATCTGGTAGCAGAGCTGGAGCTTGCCAGACTCAAACACGGTCCACACATGGCCCATGTTTTCAACTTGTTGGTGCAAAGGTTCTTTAAAACCTACACCATTGTGCCTGATATACTGCTCAAAGTGCGGCCATTTTCGTAAGTGAGAAGTAGCCTCTGCTAGGCTGAAAACATTCAGAGCACACTCCTGTCATCTTCGCACCATTGGCTGGCAGAGGAAGACGAGGGGGATGGAGTGGCATTTCATGTCACTGTCCCACACGAGGCTTGAGGGTGAAGTTCAGTGCATCCCATTGCTTCAGCACAGATGGTGTGAAGGGGAGTGGAAGATGGAGGAAATGGAGAGTGACCCTTACAGTTGGGGCCAGCAAAGTCATGACGAGTAACACTCTGGCACACATAGCTGACTTCATGTTGGGTTGCTTTTCAAGAGACAAAGGCATAGTTCACATCATGTAGAGCAAACAATACTGGATTGAACAAAAAATTGGATTGAGCTGATATAGCGTGACTGAATTGCTGTGTCTCCCACTTAGCTTCGGGGGGTACAGCATTAAAAACAGGTTTGACCATACATGGCCTGCCTGAGTGAACGGCTGTCTCCCACTTAGCTTCGGGGGTTAGACCCTTAAAAATTGGATTGAGCTGATATAGCCTGATTGAATTGCTGTGTCTCCCACTTAGCTTTGGGGGGTAGACCCTTAAAAATTGAATTCAGTGTACATAGCCTGACTGAATTTCTGTGTCTCCCAGGTAGGTTTTGGCGTTACACACCGTGAAAAACTGGATTGAGCGTACATAGCCGGACTGAATTTAGGTGTCTCCCACCTAGGTTTTGGGGGTACACACCCTGGATATCTGGATTGTGCGTACATAGCCTGACTGAATTTCTGTCTCTCCCACCTAGGTTTTGGGGTTATACACCATGAAAAACTGGATTAAGCGTACATAGCCTGACTGAATTTTGGTGTCTCCCACCTAGAGTTTGGGGGTACACACTGTGAAAAACTGGATTGAGCGTACATAGCCTGACTGAATTTTGGTGTCTCCCACCTAGGTTTTGGGGGTACACACCCTGGATATCTGGATTGAGCGTACATAGCCGGACTGAATTTCAGTGTCTCGCACCTAGGTTTTGGGGGTACACACCCTGGATATCTGGATTGAGCGTACATAGCCAGACCTAATTGCTCTGTATCCCTGTTTTGGGGTTACACACTGCCTGAAAAGCTGGTTTGCACGTATATATAGCAAGAGCTAACTGCTCTGTATTCCTGCTATTTTGTGGTGGGGATACCTCTAAGAAAAGCTGGTTTGAATGTATATAGCAAGAAGTAACTGCTGTGGATTCCTGCTATTTTTTTTTTTTGGGGGGGGGGACACCCCTAATAAAAGCTATTTTTCACATATATAGCAAGAAGTAACTGCTGTGGATTCCTGCTATTTTGTGGGGGGACACCCCTAATAAAAGTTGATGTGCATGTATATAGCAAGAAGTAACTGTTCTGTATCCCTGTTTTCCACCGTCCGTGGAAAGCTGGACTCCCCTCCCTGCAGTTCATAGGTCTGAGAAGAGCTGTTGTTGTTCTTCGGTTTTTCCCTGCCTATCTGAAGCTAAACCCTATCTAGCCCTCAGCAGATATGTTTCTCTCCCTATCTCTGACCACAAACCTAACGAATATGGCGGCGGCCGTTCTTACAAATGGGAAGTCACATGTTTTCGGCAGCCAATGGGTTTTTTCAATTTTTTTCACTGCTTCTGTTGTCGTAGTTCTTGTCCTACCTCCCCTGCACAATTATTGGTGCAAAAAACACACCAGGGAAGGTGGGAGAGGACACAAATTTTTACTACGTATGCCGTTTGGTATTTGATTGGGAATGAATATGTCGAACGGCCTGATATTCGATTGAATGGTGTTTGCTCATCTCTACTTATAATCATTGGCCTCAGTATTTACATGTTGGATACCGGTGACAACACTGTTGATATACCACCGATACCGATACCAAACATGCAACTGATTGGGCAAGTTATTGGCCATAGTGGTCACCTGATCACCCCGGATACCTCATTTATGATCACCAGTTAAATTACTCTTATACAGCATGTATCCTCAACCACGTTGCATTAGCTTGTAGACCATTAGGCAATAAAATGGTTTGGTCTTCACTCCACATAGTCTGAACTAGTGACTCTATTCCACTTTGTTTTCTGTCTCCAGCTCCCTATGGAGCAGATGAATGGACCTAATCTGTAGGAATTCTCTCGAGCAAGACACTTATTTTTTCACCATCCCGGGAAATGCTCCAATATCTGCCTCAAACTGAAAACCATAGGAAGCAGATTCAGGGTAGAATTTGCTGCTAATTTGGGGGTGAAATTTTCCTGAAATTTACCAACAAATTTCAATGCGTGAATGAGCCTTTATAGTCCAAAAGTAATTAGCAAGTTCATATGGATAACATTTGTAAGGGGGTAACTGAAGTCGGGGATGAGACCATGTTTAGAAGATGATGTGTCGTACCATAAACCAGAACATATATGACTTTACAAAACTTATCTGCTTTATTATAGTAGTATCTATGATATCTCACTTCAAAATATTTTCAGACAACTTTGCTTGGTTTTTGATATTCTTTATTATACATTTCTTAACATCCTTATTCCTGATGCTGTAGATGATGGGATTCAACATTGGAGTGACCACCGTATAGAGAACAGATACAGTCTTGTCTGTCTCCACCGAGTGGGAAGATCGAGGCTGAAGATAGATGGACATGAGTGTCCCATAATACAGGGCAACAACAGTGAGATGGGAGGTGCAAGTAGAAAAAACTGTCTGTCTTCCTTGTGAGGAACGGATCTTCAAAATGGTGGAGATAATATAAATATAGGAAATTAAAGTCAATAGAAAAGAAGACAAAATAATAGTCCCAGCTGCCACGTACATTGCCACCTCATTAAGCCAAGGATCTTTGCAGGATATTCGTAAGAAGGCTGGAATTTCACAAAAGAAATGGTTGAGATGATGAGTCCTACAAAATGGAAGTCTCCAGGTGATGGTCACTTGTATAGAGGAGTTTATGAAAGCTACAATCCATGGTATTAGGGCTATTACAACGCAAAACCTCATGTTCATAATACTGCTGTAGTGCAATGGTCTACAAATAGCTACAAATCTATCATAAGCCATGATAGCAAGTAAGACACACTCCGTTCCTCCAAGTAGTAATGAGCAGAACATCTGGAAAACACAACCCCCTACTGAAATACTCTTATCTGTGGAGATAGTATTTATGAGGATTACGGGAACTATGGTGGAGGAGAAACAGATGTCAATGAAAGAGAGATTACTCAGGAAGAAGTACATAGGAGTGTGTAACGTGGGGCTGATCCTCACTATAATGAGAAGAAGACAATTTCCTGCCAATGTAATATTATACATCACCATGAATAGAAGGAAACCTATCACCTGAATTTGTGGGATAGTAGATAATCCAATCAGAAAAAAATAACTTGGAAGTGTTTGGTTGGAGTTCTCCATGGACTTACTAAGAATACTAAAAGGAAAAAGTTGAAGTTACATGCTTTGGAAAGATGCGAATTGGTCAATGTTCATATTTTAGGTAGAATTGACTGTTATAAAAAATGACTTCATAACTTTTTATTGTTTGGGTCATTGTCCAGTTGTATCACCCAATGTCCCTTCAGCTTGTGACCATGCATGGTTAATCTAACATTTGACTGTAAAATGTTTCGAAACACCTTGGATACAAATGTTTCCCTATAACAGCAATGTGTCCTGGCTCTAAGTTATCAAAACAGAATCTAGCCATGAGGATCCATCCACCACGCTTCACAATTGTGTTGAGGTTCTGGTGTTGGTGTTCAATGTTCTCTTAACGCTAAAGATATTGGGGCAAATTTATGACTATTGGCATTACCAACATCAGTTTTCAATGCCCTGGAGATGCCAGAGGGTGCGTTGCATATATGACAAGGTTCACTCTTCTAATCATTTGTTTAGAACACTTTATTTTGAGAAAAAAAGAGCAATTCACTAGAGATGAGCGAGTAATTAAATAATCGATATTCGATATTCGTTTCGAGTAGCCCCTCAATATTTGACTGCTCAAATCGAATATCGAATCCTATTATAGTCTATGGGGGGGAAAATGCTCGTTTCAGGGGTAGGCAACGTTCGATCAAATTATACTTACCAAGTCCACGAGTGAGGGTCGGGCTGGATTCTCCGAGAAGTCTTCTCCTTGCAGTGTCCCCGCAGCGTCTTCCGGCTCTGAATTCACTCTGCCAGGCATCGGGCCTGGGCAGAGCCGACTGCGCATGCCCGCACTACAAGAAAATGGCCGCTTACAGTCAAAGCGGCAATTTTCTTGTAGCGCGGGTATACGCAGTTGGCTCTGCCCACGCTCGATGCCTGGCAGAGTGAATTCAGAGCTGGAAGATGCCGCGGGAACGCTGCAAGGAGAAGACTTCTAAAGGTAGGAGAAGAACCAGCGTTGATTGGCCGACTGTATAACATTCAATCAACGCTGGTTCTGCATCGAATTTTTCCATTCAAATAGCGAGTGGTACTCGATCGAGTACGAGTATTTGTAATACTGTAGTATTCGATCAATACCTACTCAATCGAATACTACTCGCTCATCTCTACAATTCACACCAACACCATAACCTCATTCCACATTTGAGGTATGGTGGAGGGAATCTTGTGCTTTGTAGCTTCTTAGTTGCCTCAAAGGTTTATCAAAACTTCAGCTGAAGAAAAGTTGGTTAATGCAACAAAACAATGACCCAAAACACACAAGTACAATTACTTTAGAAACAAGAAGCATTGGTCCATATTTACTAAGACGGATGGTCCTTTGAAAGTGACTAAAAATGCTTCTCAACTTTTTGGATTTGTATCGCACTGTGACGCATTTCAGACTCTGTGCTCACTCCCTGATTTTTTAGACACTGGCTGAAGCGGAGCTGTAATCTAGGTAGGCCAGGGTAGGGATGTGTCCGATCCACCATATTTACAATAACTCATGCTGGCATGAGTTATTCCAAAAACATATCCCAGTTCCTTAGGGCGGGTTCACACCAGCGCCTGATCTCCATTTTGAGGTTTCCGTCTTCTGCTGACAGAAGAGGGAAACCTGGCATTCAGTGTCCACTGGTGAGTGCCCGTGAGCGTCTTCTGCTCTCCGTGGTGAAACCATTTTTTTTTAACTGGACATAAAGTCCTGCATGTCCGACTTTGTGTCCGGTTAAAAATACCCATTTTCGCCGTGGAGAGCAGAAGACACTCATGGGCGCTCATGGGGGGACTCTTTGCAACCCCATTCAAATGAATGGGTTTGAAAACTGCCTGTCGGTTTAGTACTAATCAAAGCAGAGATCAATGTAAGGTAAGTAGTCAATGACCTCAAGTGGAATAGACATAGAAAATAAGAATCCAAAGTACTCAAATAAATCACTCAAAATTGTTGAAATTGAAGGAGATTTGTATTTTGCAATAAGTTAAAGTCTTGACCTGTTGAACTGCTGTAGCATGGTGCAAGCACGTCATTCTAGAAATATTGATGATCTAAAACACATATGAAGGTAGAAATGGTCCAGAATTCCTCATAAACATGACTCACCTACACAACAATTGTGACTTCAATAACAATCAGACCAGATTTTAAGAATAATCAATGTGGAAATCCAAGTAATTAAAAAGAGTCATTTCATTCTTCATCTGATGTGAACCTGGGGAATAGCAGATTACAGTGAGACAGTGTTAGGGAAGTGCAGACAGCAATTCCCCAGGGCTGTAGATGAACCCTGGAGGAAGTGGCACAAGAGACAGTGAGCCCTGGTCTGAAACCCCCCACTGTCCCTTCCTGCTTGCCACTCCTATCCTATGTAATAGGCGACAACTGGACGACAGACCCTTCCTAAATACGTGACACACAACACGCGGACAAGATAAACAACAAGGGAGGTCAGCTAGCCAGGGGTCAGTAACAGTCGAGTGATGCAGTGTCAAAATCGATATCCAAAAGGTAGTCAATAGGGAAAGCCAGAGGTCAAGAACCAGAATGCAAGAATAAACAGCGAGAGAAAAGCCAGCGCGCACAAGGCAATAGCAAGCACCAGTGTGAATGTGAGCCAAGAATAAATAGGGAGGAAGAACCCGCCCTGGAGTTGATAAGCAGATAGGCTTTCAATCAAAGGGCAAGGCTAATCTCAACTATTAGAGGAACAGAGGGAAATGAAGGTGAAGGCAGACGGGTATGGTGGAAAATCAATTACAGAAATAGAGCCATGTTCACACAGTGCAACCAAAAACTCTAAGCAAGGAATGAAACTGCACATGCCTCCTGCAGAGCGTGGCGCAGTGACCCGAACAGGCAGAGACATTACAGATGGACTTAGCAAGCAGCTAACATTCCTAACAATTTTGCAGCTATATATAATATTTACAGTTTTTCTTACTGCTATACTAGTCTGGTTTTTGTCGACATTTTATCAGCACTTTTACAAAAATCAAAAAGTAATATTTCTGTGTACAAAAAGGAATAGAGAATACATACTGTGAGGAAGTTAGCTCGATAGAAGCAGTGGTGCGGACCCAAACCATCCAGACAGGGACACAATACATGCAGCAAACTGGTTTATTTAGAAACAAAAACTGGAAAATACATAAACCTTGAAATCAGGCACAAAATGGTCATAACAAAATACAGCCTTAACTTCAGGCAGAAACAAGATTAAAAAAAACCTGCTCGTCTGAGCAACTAACTAAATAGAACTGACTAACTTAACTATACATGTGGCTTATAGCACAAGGACAATATTGTCTCACCGTACTCAGGGTTACAAGACAGAACCGTACACCTCCTCTCACCTCAAGGACCTGCACTGGAATGCAGCCTTTTCTGGCCCAGGAATGAGCCCAGGATCTACACCTGGGCTGAGGCCTACTCCAGGTCCGCTCTGGACCACACATATGTCAGCAATCTGGGGCTGATATATCTGGACTACAGCACTCTGCCTGTCACCTTCTGACAGGAGTTAAATCCATCTTTTATTTGTTTTAGGGTTCAACATTACAATAAGGAGATGTGACGCTGGCCGGAGAGGATAGACCGTCATGTAGTGTCCTAAAGATAAGACATCACTTATCAGTATGTGTCCAGGATTACCCTTTTATTTTATGCCTTCCATTCACAATGTTGTCTTCCACCTACCTTGGAACCATCTGGTATTTAGTTCAATTACAATTTCTAACAAGAAAATATAAGAACATTCTTGAAAGTTTTTGAATTTTTATAAAGATATTTTTCCACTTAATTCAAGGCCAAGTCACTCCATCAGCAATGACTTAAGACGAAGCAAAGGAACATTGATATTCCTGGACTATATATAAGGTATCGCAAGTGTCTTCTCTATTTTAATGAGTGGTTGGAGATTTGATACATTGTTTACAATTCAGTGCAAATTATACTACAGGTCTCCTGACACCCACTTATTGTAAGAATAAGAAAATTATAAGAAAACTTTAGTTATTTCTTCAATTTTATGATTAATTCAGTTATTTCTATTAGTCTTTAATGTTTATAACTATAAAAATTTTATATTTGGTGCTAAGGTATTGAAAATTTCAGCTGAAAATTTCAGATATTTCATGCAGTCAGCCATTTCATGAGGTATACAAAAACATTCAATAAAGTCTATTGTATCACTACATAAAGTGTACTATAGCTTTCTTTTTGAGCCTGTATGGAGGGTAAGGAAAAAAATCATGGGCAAATCGTGTTGTACTCAGCTGGGTTCTTCCCGAATTTTCCAAATTGTTTGTTTTTTTTTTCTACGAAATTGAACAAATGGAAATTTGTCTCACGTAGTCTAAAATGTCCAAAGGTCTCTTAAAATCCCAGAGTATAAGAGGTGGAGGCCAATGGGAGGTGTAAAAAAATTCATACTCACCTTCCATTAACTCTCTTGGTCCTCCTCGCAGCAATTTTGTGACGTCATTGGCCCAGGTTCACCACTGAGGCCTGTGAGTCTTTTAGTCCAAAACATACGCTATGTGCTGGACTATAGATGCGCTGTAGGTATGACTGTACCCGCTGGTGCCGCTGGAGGGGGACAGTTACCTATTGTGGATCAGGTTGGTGCTACAAGCTGAAACATTTTCGGTTCACCAACGTCCAGATACTGTACAAGGCCTTGAGGCAGCAACAAAAATGTAACAAAACCTCCCCATGTGGGTCTAAATCTCATCATATCATTGTGTCATTATGGTTCCGGCTCTTACAATTGCGCTCATACCACACATGGGGATTTTTAGTATTTTTAACACTTTTACTACATTAAGTTCCTTTTTGGTCATTACATTGTTGTCTTTTATAACTTTATTTTAGTGTCTGCCATTTACTTTGTAGCTCCCACTAGGGGGCATCACAATGTGATCTTATAATGTTATATACTCATATCCTGAGTACAGTGTTAGTATATATAGGACAATATGCATAGTAGGAGACTGTAAGTAATGTTAGTAATCCATATTCCTATATACAGTATGTGTAAGGGTTAGATATGTATGTATGCTAATAGATTGTAGGTCCGGTCACTAATAATGTATATAGCGGTACTTATGTATATATCTGTGTATATGTATTCTCACATGTATATTTAGAGACTGTATATAATGTCAGTAATAATTCCATCTATACTGTATGCATAAGGGTTGTGTATGTAGAGATAGAAATGTATATACATATAATATATAAATATTTCTATGTTCAGTATTTGTAAAGTATCAGTATATTTATCTATAGATGTATAGTTAGAGATTGTAACTAATGTGCTGAACAAAACCTTCTATATACAATATATATACAGTGTGTGTATAGAGCAGTGATGGCGAACCTTTTAGAGACCGAGTGCCCAAACTGCAACCCAAAACCCACAAAATTTTCGCGGAGTGCCAACACGACAATATAGACTTAATACTATGCGGATCCACAATTGCGGACAGTTACTGACCAAAAATTACAGTCATGTGGGGCTTTACAGAGCTTTCAATAATACAAACAACGTTGTACTGAAATGTAAAGGTCTCGGCATTTGGTACTTTGAACAATTAATTTTCACTATTTACATCGCACAGGATCTGTTTTATAGTTACCGTGTAATATTCTTACATCCTGTACTAATATCACGTCTGCTATAAAACAGATACTGTGTGATATACATAGTGAGGGGACCCCGGACAGTATTATATGCTCTGCAGTGGGCCCACCACACAATATTATATTCTCCACAGTACCACAGTAGCCCCCCAGTGTTATATGCTCCGCAGTAGGTGTCCCCCCCCCACAGTATTATATGCTCTGCAGTGGGCCCACCACACAATATTATATTCTCCACAGTACCACAGTAGCCCCCCAGTGTTATATGCTCCGCAGTAGGTGTCCCCCCCCCACAGTATTATATGCTCTGCAGTGGGCCCACCACACAATATTATATTCTCCACAGTACCACAGTAGCCCCCCAGTGTTATATGCTCCGCAGTAGGTGTCCCCCCCCCACAGGATTATATGCTCCACAGTGGCATCCACACACAGTATTGTGTGCTTATAAATAGCCCCCCCCCAGTATTATATGCTCTTTAGTACACCCCCCAGTATTATAAGCCACCCCAGTATTATAAGCCCCCCAGTATTATACACTCCCCCCAGTATTATAAGCCCCCACAGTATTATACACTCCCCCCAGTATTATAAGCCCCCCCAGTATTATAAGCCCCCTCAGTATTATACACTCCCCCCAGTATTATAAGCCCCCCCAGTATTATACACTCCCCCCAGTATTATACACCCCACCCAGTATTATAAGCCCCCTCAGTATTATACACTCCCCCCAGTATTATACACCCCACCCAGTATTATAAGCCCCCTCAGTATTATACACTCCCCCCAGTATTATACACTCCCCCCAGTATTATACACCCCACCCAGTATTATAAGCCCCCTCAGTATTATACACTCCCCCCAGTATTATACACTCCCCCCAGTATTATAAGCCCCTTCAGTATTATACACTCCCCCCAGTATTATACACCCCACCCAGTATTATAAGCCCCCTCAGTATTATAAGCCCCCCCAGTATTATACACTCCCCCCAGTATTATACACTCCCCCAGTATTATAAGCCCCCTCAGTATTATACACTCCCCCCAGTATCATACACCCCACCCAGTATTATACACCCCACCCAGTATTATACACTCCCCCCAGTATCATACACCCCACCAAGTATTATAAGCCCCCTCAGTATTATACACTCCCCCCAGTATTATACACTCCCCCCAGTATTATAAGCCCCCTCAGTATTATAAGCCCCCCCAGTATTATACACTCCCCCCAGTATTATACACTCCCCCCAGTATTATAAGCCCCCTCAGTATTATAAGCCCCCCCAGTATTATACACTCCCCCCAGTATTATACACTCCCCCCAGTATTATAAGCCCCCTCAGTATTATACACTCCCCCCAGTATTATACACCCCACCCAGTATTATACACTCCCCCCAGTATTATACACTCCCCCCAGTATTATACACTCCCCCCAGTATTATACACTCCCCCCAGTATTATACACTCCCCCCAGTATTATAAGCCCCCTCAGTATTATACACTCCCCCCAGTATTATACACTCCCCCCAGTATTATACACTCCCCCCAGTATTATACACCCCACCCAGTATTATAAGCCCCCTCAGTATTATACACTCCCCCCAGTATTATACACCCCACCCAGTATTATAAGCCCCCTCAGTATTATAAGCCCCCCCAGTATTATACACTCCCCCCAGTATTATACACTCCCCCCAGTATTATAAGCCCCCTCAGTATTATACACTCCCCCCAGTATTATACACCCCACCCAGTATTATACACTCCCCCCAGTATTATACACTCCCCCCAGTATTATACACTCCCCCCAGTATTATACACTCCCCCCAGTATTATACACTCCCCCCAGTATTATAAGCCCCCTCAGTATTATACACTCCCCCCAGTATTATACACTCCCCCCAGTATTATAAGCCCCTCCAGTATTATACACTCCCCCCCAGTATCATACACCCCACCAAGTATTATAAGCGCTAACCCCCAACATCATATACACAGTGAGCCACTCTCATACTCACCCCTGAAGAGCCGCCGGCATCCACCTTCTTGTCACTGGCGGCGCTGACGTCATCGCGCCCGCGTCGGGGCAGAGGTCAAACTCTGCAGCCAGTGTAGGCCGCGGTCGCGCGATCCGCGGCCTACCCTGACAGCTTTCAGCTGTATGTGCATTTGCACATACAACTGAAGGCAGTGATCGCTCATCAACGGGGAATCCTGTACCGGATTCCCTGTTGGTGAGCGATCCGGGCGACCGCACGCGTGCCATAGGTTCGCCATCACTGGTATAGAGAGTTATATTTATACTTAGAGACTATAAGGAGCTTCAGCAATAAGTAACTTTGTATAGAGTGAGGAAAGTGAGTATATACTTTATATATAGACATCCATAGTCAGAGATTGTGAGTATATATCTATAGACATCCACAGTCAGAGATTGTGAGTATATAGCTATAGACATCCACAGTCAGATAATGTGAGTATATATCTATAGACATCCACAGTCAGATAATGTGAGTATATATCTATAGACATCCACAGTCAGAGATTGTGAGTATATATCTATAGACATCCACAGTCAGATAATGTGAGTATATATCTATAGACATCCACAGTCAGATAATGTGAGTATATATCTATAGACATCCACAGTCAGAGATTGTGAGTATATATCTATAGACATCCACAGTCAGATAATGTGAGTATATATCTATAGACATCCATAGTCAGATAATGTGAGTATATATCTATAGACATCCATAGTCAGATAATGTGAGTATATATCTATAGACATCCACAGTCAGATAATGTGAGTATATATCTATAGACATCCACAGTCAGATAATGTGAGTATATATCTATAGACATCCACAGTCAGAGATTGTGAGTATATATCTATAGACATCCATAGTCAGATAATGTGAGTATATATCTATAGACATCCACAGTCAGATAATGTGAGTATATATCTATAGACATCCACAGTCAGATAATGTGAGTATATATCTATAGACATCCACAGTCAGAGATTGTGAGTATATATCTATAGACATCCACAGTCAGATAATGTGAGTATATATCTATAGACATCCATAGTCAGATAATGTGAGTATATATCTATAGACATCCACAGTCAGATAATGTGAGTATATATCTATAGACATCCACAGTCAGATAATGTGAGTATATATCTATAGACATCCATAGTCAGATAATGTGAGTATATATCTATAGACATCCATAGTCAGATAATGTGAGTATATATCTATAGACATCCATAGTCAGAGATTGTGAGTATATATCTATAGACATCCACAGTCAGATAATGTGAGTATATATCTATAGACATCCACAGTCAGATAATGTGAGTATATATCTATAGACATCCACAGTCAGAGATTGTGAGTATATATCTATAGACATCCACAGTCAGATAATGTGAGTATATATCTATAGACATCCATAGTCAGATAATGTGAGTATATATCTATAGACATCCATAGTCAGATAATGTGAGTATATATCTATAGACATCCATAGTCAGAGATTGGAAGTGGAGAAACAGTTTGTGTTATCATTCATATTCTCTGACAAAAGGCTCAGAAATCTGCCGGGGGAGGGAAACTTTTGAGCTCAACTGTATATATATATATATATATATATATATATATATATATATATATATATATATAATGTCTTATCCATAGTGATGTTATACACATGCTATACATCCCATCCACCACTTAGTGTTTCGATGGGTCCCTATACTAACACTTTATACAGGACAGGAGATAATCTTCTTATATAGTCACTGTTACAGTGCAGTCTATATGTACTTTCTCTCTGGGGTCTTCCCTATAGGGGGCAGTACAGCATTTATTATAGAGGTATATTAGTCTTATTGTAGGGACCCATCTGAATGAGGTCGCCGTGACGGGGCAGATGGGCTCTCACAATTCATCCAACTGTGCGCTAAGAACCTCACATTTATAACTGGAGTTAGTGACAGAGGAAAGTGAAGATGAAGAATTTTATCATTTGGATGAAAAAACAATGTAATAACAAAATAGTTTTTTAGGGTTTTTTTCAGTCTGAAATATTATAACTGTGAAAGTTTGTGTGTTTGTTCCTCAATCACGCAAAAAAGTGAAAAAAAATGAAATTTGGCATATAGATAGTTTGTAACCTCGATTAACACTTAGGCTACTTTTTATCCCAGTAAATGACATGGCTTCACAACTGTTATGAATTTATGTTCACATACTATATTACACTGCTCTTGCAGCATCTTATCTCAAGTTCTGATAAAGCCAAGTCTGTTATCTCTCTGTGTAAACACACAGCTAACCCTCAGTGGATTGTGTACATGCATTTGCATATTATCTGATCTGCTCCAGACAACATGCTGACACACTGAATGGGAAAACACCTTTAATCCACATTGGCAGTTTGCTAATTTTGAACATGCCTGGAAAAAGAAAATCTAATTTGTCGCAAACAACGAGAGCTATGAAGGTAGCCAGAAGTCACAGAGTTCTCAAACGGAGATGAGGAGGATCATTGCCGCCAACAACACACTCATTATATGGCATAATATGGCGAGATGCCGGAGCAATCACAGGCATGGCGTGAAGAACAAGTTTAGCAGCAGGATAGCTTAAGAGCTGCCGAAACGCCGGTGCAGGCAAACCATCGATGGGAGCAATTTGCTGAATATAGGACAAAGTCGCAGGCAGAGGCTAGTCATTCATAAATCAGATTTTAAGCTTAGCATATGCCTGAATAACCTTTAAAAAGGCTATTTCAACCTCCAGTTCTTCCAAAGACCCCCACCCCTGTTTCTAGTAAAAATCGGTAAA
Organism: Leptodactylus fuscus; assembly: GCF_031893055.1. Taxonomy (NCBI): domain Eukaryota; kingdom Metazoa; phylum Chordata; class Amphibia; order Anura; family Leptodactylidae; genus Leptodactylus; species Leptodactylus fuscus. Next base: position 140,373,526 of record NC_134271.1, read on the forward strand.
AACGATATACTAAGGAGGCTCACCGAGCGCTCTGGGCGTTCCCCAGGGCCATAGAACATGCGTCATACCTCAGTAACGCCCCTCCGTGGCTTGTGCTCTGTTATGCCTTTCTACTCCACACTTGCTTTACCAATTACATCCTCTGTTGTCTCACTCCTTGCACTTCAAATCTTGTGCATGCGCAGTAATGCTCTGTTCTGAGTGCTACTGTGCATGCCCGAGCGCCATTTTCTTGTAGCTACCTATAGAACTCAGCATACCGCTCAGTATGATGTTCTATAAAAAGCTACACCACAATGGCGCTCGGGCATCTGCAGTACTGTGCGTCAGAGCGCCATTTTGGTGTAGCTCGCTATAGATAAGCATACTGAGCAGTATGCTGAGTTCTATAGGTACCTACAAGAACATAGAAGAACATACAAGAACATACAAGAACATACAAACTCCTAGCAGATGTTGTCCTTGGTAGGATTCAAACGCAGGACTCCACTGAAAAATGTAACCAATTTTGTATCCAACATGGTGAACACCATAAGTGATCAAAAAGTCATATGTAGCCTTCAACCAGCTCCATCCAGAAGCGACCTTCCCTTTCTTGCCGCAGATTCTGCTGCAGCATCCGCCGCAGTCTGATACCTCTCTCCTGCCAAGGCCCATTCATTTGGGCCTAATTGGAAGTGGAATGCCGCGACTGGATGCCAGTGCACTAGACGTTTTTTGGACCTGTTTCTGAGGCGGCCTCCACATCAAAATCCGGTCCAAAAATCCTCGTTGGCACCCAGCCTTACAGTCTTTCCCTTTAGTTATCTGTATGTTTTTGTCATCTTTTAGATCCTTCATTAAGCAGTTGATCAGTTTTGTCAGTAGAGGGAGCCAGAGTCTCATTATTTTCGGCTTCATAGAAAGGAGGTTTCTTTACATGAAGTGACCAGATAAGGGAATTAGACTGAATAAGTAAATTTCATTCACTCCAAGACGGCAACATTGAGATGATCCCAGTCTGCTCTAACTCCAGAAACAGATTTGTTCCTTTCTAATGTAAAGTTAATACCCCATGAAATTCTAGGCAAACAGAATACTGTTTATTATGTGCAGAAACAATATATGGCGGCTATACTAATCTATGAAGGCTGTCTTCTACAGTACACAGAACAAGGATCTCCATCTAAAGGTGAACATATAGGGTTTATTGCAACAAGCCCATGTGTACACAGAGGGCATCCATGTGCAAGCAATGCAGGAGGCAGTGACAATGTCCCGCGCCATTCACCCCAATAGGAGAGGACACATAAGGTGTATTAGAAGAGGAAAACTCAGTGTGCTCCTGATATATTCATCTCTTATAGTAGGAAAAGGGTAAGAATTACTGTGGAAAGGGAAAAGGTGTCACTGTTACTATAAGAAGAACAAAAGAGGCGCTAATATAGGAATAATGGGGGCACTGCTGTGACTAATGGAGGAAAAAAGAGGCACTAACATAGGAATAATGGGGGGCACTGCTGGGACTACTGCTGGAAGAAGACAGGCACTGATATAGGAATAATGGGGGGCACTGCTGTGAACTAATGGAGGAAAAAAGAGGCACTAATATAGGAATAATGGGGGACTGCTGTGACTAATGGAGGAAAAAGAGGCACTAACATAGGAATAATGGGGGGCACTCCTGGGACTACTGCTGGAAGAAGACAGGCACTAATATTGTACTAATGGGGGGCACTGCTGTGACTAATGGAGGAAAAAAGAGGCGCTAATATAGGAATAATGGGGGGAGAAGAGGCACTATTATTAGAGATGAGCGAACAGTAAAATGTTTGATATTCGATATTCGTTTCGAATAGCTGCTCAATATTCGACTATTCGAACGAATATCGAACCCCATTATAGTCTATGGGAGAAAATGCTTTGCTACAGCGGATCCTACTATTCGACTCAGGAGAGTCACCAAGTCCACTAAGACACTCCAGGAAATGATGCCAACACCCTGGAATGCAACTGGAACAGCAGGGGAAGCATGTCTGGGGGCATCAATACCTTTATTATGTCGGGATCCCTGTCAGCTTGTGATATGCCGGGGGTTACTTTTTCCAATCAACGCTGGTTCTGCCTGAGGAGGAGAGTCTAAGAGCCGTCCACAGCAGTTTCCATTCTGGTCCGATTTTAGACTCCGCCTCCTCCGGCAGAACCAGCGTTGATTGGCCGAATGCTGTACACTGGCCAATCAATGCTGGTCAATGCATACCTATAGCGAGATGAAGCAGAGCTAGCCATGCGGTTAGCTCGGCTACTCCGGACACTGGAGATGAAGCAGAGCTCAGCTCTGCTACACCCAACCATCCCTCCAACTACTCCTCCTGTCACACACACAACTCTGCACTACTGCCAACCATCCCTCCAGCTACTCCTCCTGTCACACACATCTTTGGTGTAACAGAGCTCAGCACACACTCAGCTCTGCTACTTCTCTACACTCTGTTGTAGAGATGTAGTAGAGCTGTGTGTGCGCTGAGCTCTGTTACACATAAGATGTGTGTGACAGGAGGAGTAGTATCCGATACTGCACACTCAGCTCAACTACTCCGGAGTTGATCTGAGCGCACGGCCCGATGTAGCAGAGCTGGCAGATGCCAGATGACAGCTCTCCTACATAGGGGTGTGTGCTTAGATCAACTCTGGAGTAGTTGAGTTGAGTGTGCAGTATCGGATTAACCCCCTTCCCCCCACAATTGTCCACTTACCTGCAGCTCCCAGCTTCTCTTCTTGGTCCGGTCTTCAGAGCGCCCTGCCCCCTCTCCCCCGACTAGTATTATAGAGAAGGCGGGGCTTAGGAGTTGTGGGCGGGTACTGGGTGGGGAGATGTTTTCCGCCTCAGTACCCGCCCACACTCTCCTAAGCCCCACCTTCTCGATAATACTAGTCGGGGAGAGGGGTGGGGCTTAGGAGAGTGTGGGTGGGTACTGTGAGGGGAGAAATGAGTGATGCACTCACTTCTCCCCACCCACACTCTCCAGCCACACTAAGCCCCGCCTACTCTCTGCATCTCTACAATACTAGTCTAGGGAGGCGGGGTGCAGGGCGCTCTGAAGAGGACATATATAGCTGTATAATTTCTGTAAATAGTTCAGCTATTTCTTATTATTTTCTAAAATTTTATAAAATTTCTAGAATTAGTTCAGTTATTTCTATTACTCTATACTTTCTAAAATTAGTTTAGTTCTTTCTATAATTCTATAACTTCTATAATTAGTTGAGTTTTTTCTAGAATTCAATATTTTTTGTAACTAGTTCAGTTATTTCTATAGCTCTATAATTTCTATAACTAGTTCAGCTATCTTTGTATAATTGTATAATTTCTTTAACTAGTTTAGTTATTTCTATAGTTTTGTAACTTCTATAATTAGTTCAGTTTTTCTAGAATTCTATAATATGTATAAATAGTTTAGCTATTTTTTTTATAATTTATAAATTTTATAAAATTTCTATAATTAGTTCAGTTATTTTTATAATTCTATCATTTTTATGGCTATAACTCTGTAATTTCTATAATTAGTATAATTTGTAATTTGTAGTAATTTGTATAATTCTATATGTTCTATAACTATAAGTTCTGTAACTAGTTCAGCTTTTTTTTTTTTATAATTCTATAATTTCTTTAACTAGTTGAGTTATTTTTATAATTCGATATTTTGTATAACTAGAAATTCTGTAACTATTTCAGTTATTTTTTGTAATTTTATAATTTCCATAACTTTTTTTTTATTCTATCATTTCTATAACTAATTCAATAATTTCTAAAACTTTATCATTTCTAAAATTAGTTCATTTATTTTATGATTCTATAATGCTATAACTACTTTACCTATTTTTTTTTTTTTATAATTCTATATTTTCTGTAACCAGTTCAGTTATTTCTATAGATTTACAATTTCTACAAAGTTCAGCTATGTTTTATAATTCTACAATTTATATAACTAGTTCAGTTTTTTTTTTTACAATTCTATAATTCCTACAACAAATTAAATTATTTCTATAACTTTATAACTGCTATTCAGGTTTTTTTTTTTTATAATTCTATATTTTCTGTACTAGTTCAGTTATTTCTATAATTCTATCATTTCATTAACAATAATAATTAGCTTAACCACTTCAGTACCAGGCCAATTTGTGGTCCAGGGCCAGACATATTTTAGGTTTATTCTGTATGTGCGGTTTTGAGGGCTGTAACATTTTTCTTGTATGTCTCAGTCAACTAATTTTTGCGTCTTTTTTCGGGGACACATAGGGCTTTATTTTTATGTTATTTTTATTTTTGAATGTGTTTTAATTTTTTTTATATCCAGGAAAATATAAACAAAATAGGAGGGAAATTGTGTCTGGTTTTCAATTTATTATTTTTTTTAATTTAATAACACAAAGTGTCACTGAAAAACTTTATAATATAGTTTTTCCTCTCCTTTATGGTAATTTTTATTTTGTATGGTGTCATCGGGGGTGGGGCTATAACCTTTAATAACCGCGTTTTATTAGCGTATTATTTATTTATTTTTTATTATTATTTTATTTACATTTTTTTAAAACTTTTTTATTATATTTTTTTTTTTTTTTTTTTTCAGATTGTGTCCCCATAAGGTGATGAGACCTTTGGGGACATCTGATCACTTATTTTTTGTACTGGAGGCTGATTTCTCCTATAACTGCGGCTGCTACATTTAACCCCAGTTGCAGGAGAAATACAGCCTCCTGCACCCTGTATACACAGCTTACTGAGCTGATCTGGGGTCCTGTAGGACCCAGCAGCTCTTGTAAGACTCTGCTCCCGGCGGATCACGTGTCCGCCGGGTCAGAGGGCAGCTGATTTATGGCAGCGTCCATAGCTGTGTATACAGCGCTCATTGAGTGCTGTATACACAGCGAACGAGAAGGCAGGAGAGGTAATAAATCTGCCCTGTCTTCTCTCTGGGAGCTCCGGCTGCAGTTACAGCCAGCTCCTATTGAAAGCAGCTGCACGATCTGTCTCTAACAGAACAAGAATAAGTACTCATTGGCTACTTGGCGTCTTGCAGTCTGAAGTATACTCCTCAAGATGCCACACACACAAGCCACTATTTGCTGTGCTAAGACTTCTCTTGCCATGTCAATACCAAGTTGCCATAAAAAGCCCCAATATCTGTCAATGCCCCCTTATAGCCAAAGTTATGGAATGACGGAATGTCACCAATACCATTGATGGCCAAATGGGTGGCTGTCCCACATAATTGATGCTCAATCAATGAAATGGCCTACCAAAAGAGGTAATAAATTCCTGCCTTGACCTGTGTCTTTTTTTTTTTTTTTAATGATATTTTCTGTCCTCTGCCTTGGTACCACACTCTACGGTAGTTATTGCTAATGGAGATTACTTTGCGAGCGCCAATTTACTAATTTCCTACGCCAAATACAAATTTACCTTCATGGGATTAAAGGTGCAGAGCTCCCCTAGACTTTGCTTCCCAAGTTAGCCCTACAGAAATATATTAGCAACCACGTGTGTCCTCTTCACCTTTAGTAGGCCTCAAAACAGCTCTTACAGTCCTCATTCCTTATTCTGCAGATGATGAATTCATTGGAGGTGTCATGGCTGTACCTAAGATGAAACCAGTGTAGTCTTTTTGCGTCAAATGGATAAAGTGAAATTTGAGATGTCAAATACATAATAATATAATAGTTATGTGGCAGAGGGCCACCACTGGAGAGAGGCCCAAAATTAAACAGAGTCAGGCCATTTTTACAAAATTATTGGATTTAAAAATAATCCAATTTTTTGTGGTTTGACAAAAATGGGCTAAAATGGTGGCAGGCGTGTGAAAGCATGGAGAAAGTAGAGAAGAAGGATAACATGACCTTAGGGATCACATGCACTTAGCAAAAAAAGGTAGAGACCGCCATGCTAAATAGCATAGTCCGAGATAACCCTTTTAGCCCTTTCCTGCACTGCCAAGAGCTACTGGCACCCAAGGTCCAGGCGTTGGACACCCACAGATCACACACCAGAATGACACATGTATTAGACACCAGAAAACACCTTTAAGCTTATGGCTGAGCCAAACACTTTTGATTGAACCTAAACCCTCCATCATTGTAGAGAATTTGGGGCAATTGTAAAAATAGAGCACACATTGTAAGAAGATGACATCAGCACTATCAAGTGTCCTCCTACTACCGACCATTGGCTGAGAGGCTGTGAGATGATGTCAGGTAATGCCAGAACATCAGAGTGAAACGTGAAACAAATCACCATTTATTCAGATTTGTTAAAAACTGAACAATTTGAATTATTTTGTTCGAATCCTGCTCAGAACTAATTGGTTTGTCCATCCCTAGGCAAACATTTTGCCCAAGATGTTCCTGTTAGTACTACTTATTAGAGATGAGCGAGTAGTGTTCGATCGAGTAGTTGTTTGATCGAATACTACGGTATTCGAAATTCTTGTACTCGATCGAACACTACTAGCTGTTCGAAGTTTAAGGTTCGATGCAGAACCAGCGTTGATTGGCAGAATGCTATACATTCTGCCAATCAACGCTGGTTCTTCTCTTACCTTTAGAAGTCTTCTCCGTGCAGCGTCCCCGCGGCGTCTTCCGGCTGGAATTCACTCTGCCTAGGCATCCGGCCTAGGCAGAGCCGACTGCGCACGCGCGGCATGCCCACGCATGCGCAGTTGGCTCTGCTCAGTCGTCGGGCCGGGCAGAGACGACTGCGCATGTCCGCGTATGACCACGCATGCGCAGTCGGCTCTGCCTAGGCCCTGATGCCTAGGCAGAGTGAATTCCAGCCTGAAGAAGACACGGGGACGCTGCGCCGGGATAAGACTTCAAGGAGAATCCAGCCCGACCATTACTCGTGGACTTGGTAAGTATAATTTTATCGAAGTTTTCATACCCCTGAAACGAGAATTTCCCCCCATAGACTATAATGGGGTTCAAAATCCATTCGAATAGTCGAACAGTGTGTGGCTGTTCGAATTGGATTTCGAACCTCGAACACTTTAGTGTTCGCTCATCTCTAATAATAGATATTTAAGACTGTCAAAAAAATCACCAATTTAAGTACACATAAACCGTGCTCTAGATAAAACGCGTTGGGTTGAAGGAAATAAGGGTAACTTATCTAATTTGATAGGGAGATACAGGGAGAGCTCTGAGGACTGTCTTTATTAGGACAGGAGTCATTGTGGCACATAGGGAAGAGAGGGTATAATTATATCAGCCCTTCATCTGCAAGTCCCATTGAGTCCTCCATGTCTCTCAGTAGGTCCAGGTAAAAATAGATTTTCCTGCACACACTGTTTTGTGATCAAAGGAATATAGAGATTTATTTTACAATATAGTTAACGCCTTTTGACACAATGCAAAATATTGGCATAGAAAGACAGGCTAGATCAATTGCATATGACGTTTCGGTCCTTAGACCTTCATCAGACGCGATCTAGTGTGGTAGCAGGATCAATATAAGTGTCAAGGCATGGGAGGCATCAAGGGCCATGCCTTGACACTTATACTGATCCTGCTACCACACTAGATCGCGTCTGATGAAGGTCTAAGCAACGGACATTAGCAAAGGTAGTGTGAACTCCCCTATCAAGATATTGCCAACCATTTTGGTCCATGTAATTCATGTTTAAAAAAAAAAAATAATTGAAAATTATCTGGTTACATCATGTGTCAACGGTTTGACCACTTAAAAAGTTTCAATCTGATGGTGTCTTTAACATCCTTGTTCCTTATGCTATAGATTATGGGATTCAACATGGGTGTCACCACTGTATATAATATGGACATGGTCTTGCCAATCTCAGGAGAGTATGCGGAGCGAGGTTTTAGGTACATGAAGATAATAGTCCCATAGTACAGAGACACCACGGTGAGGTGGGAGGCACATGTGGAGAAAGCCTTATCTTTCCCTTGTGAAGATATTGTCTTAAAGATGGTAGAGATGATGTTGATATATGAAATTAACGTTAATAAGAAAGCAAAGAGGATAATGATCTGTGCCGCAACGTACATGACTATCTCATTGGGGCGAGTATCTTTGCAGGAGAGTTTAAAGAACGGAGGCATCTCGCAGAAGAAGTGGTTGACATGATGGGATTTGCAAAAGGGAAGTTGGAATGTGAGGGGCGTATGAATAGTGGCGTTACCAAAGCCAACACCCCAAGACATGGAAGCCAAACAAATACACATCTTCTTGTTAATAATTGTTTGGTAGTGCAATGGTCTACAGATGGCGGCAAACCGATCGTAGGCCATGACAGCAAGAAGGACGCATTCTGTGGCTCCTAATGCCATATGGAAATACATTTGCATCCCACATCCCACCCGAGAAATACTTCTGTCCTTGGATAGAGTGTTTTTCAGAATATTCGGCACAATGGTGGAGGAGAAGCCAATGTCAATCATAGAGAGATTACTCAAGAAAAAGTACATGGGAGTGTGCAGCTTGGCGTTGATCCTCACCACAGTGATCAGTAGAACATTTCCTGTCAATGTCACCATGTACATTAATAAGAATATTAGAAAGCAGATGATCTGAAGATATGGGACATCTGACGGGCCAAGGAGGATGAATCTTTCAGTATATGTTTCATTTACGTGTTCCATCATATGTTCTAGTGAATGATAGTCAAGAGACAAAACAGTTAAAGGTACCCATAGTTAATATTTGTATATTCTGAGTGAAGAACATTGGCTTTGTACTGTTCGAAAGGACACAAACTTCATTTTGTAAAATTGTCCCGATTCAAACCGAACATCTTGTCAGGTCACCCTGATAATCCTAAAGACGTGCTGTGAGTCGTGTTTGCCATGCTACTCATAGAGGGGGCCTGTGAGTCCTCCTTACACCACACAGTCATGGAGAAAGTGCATGAGTCCTCCTTCCACCACCAATGCCTAATGGCAGCTCAAAATGTGGATAAATTCTGCTTGTCCGATCAGTATTGGCTTCAGGATTGTTTTCTGATACGTTATGTTCTGTTTATTCATCTGCTAGACCTGGATCTGTTTAACCCTATTTTCCTATCTGTGGATTCTACTTCTTCAATCCAGTTTCCAGTTCTTCCTGGAAGACTTGAATCTGTTTGGACCCCGAAACTTGAACTTGTAGCACGTATCATGAAACCCGGGCCTGTATTGTGGTATCCTGAGGACCCTGAAACCTATTCCCGTATCCTGAGCCTCAAACCTGTCAGTGTCCTATGAATCCTGAAGCCTGAGTTGTGTCCTAAATGATGTATGGGCCTTTATCCTGAGCTTGAATCTTACCTGCATCTGTTACCCCTATAACTTGAGACGAATCCCAAAACATGAGCCTGTATTTTGTCTGTATACAGAGTACCCTGAAACCAGTGCCGGTATGCCGGTATCCTATGTCTGGCCTAGTGAAACCTGCCTATAGTCTTTGAACCCTGAACCTGAGATGAACTCTTATACCTGTACCTTTGTACTGATCCTGAGCTGGGATACTGGTTCTGAGTCTAGGTCCTATGCCTGGCCACTGTCCTATCTAATGTTGTGTTAGTCCATGTCTTGCTATTGCACTGCCCTGCCTGTGCCATGCCCTGGCTTGACCATGATCTACCCAGCCATTTTGGTGTTTCTGACCTGTCTACAGCCATTGCTACTTCCTATTCCTAACCACTTGTAGTTTCAGGAATCCATAATCTCAAGCAAGAGTCACATTCCCACAAGAACTTCTATACAACATATACTTCTACGCTGTAATTTTAGTAGATATACAAAAGCTGAATTTGTCATTTAGTTCTCAGTTCCTGTACAATGTTCCCCACCATAATCTCCGAGACTTCTGTATTTTCTCGGCTAATGTATGTTAATAGCAGGGAACGCACATCTATATGTTTCCACAAACCCGGAATTAACTCGGACTGCAAAATGGGCAAGGATAGGACCTGTCCTTAGACTTCCAACCTGGTCTCACAACTCTCACTAGACCTGAGCTATTGTCTATTCCCAAAATGATTACTATATCACGAGACATACCTTATGAGTAAGACGTCTTTGGTTGCTCATTGACCTCTTCTGAAGACCTTCTGATGACTGATGTCAAAATGGTGTCTGCTCATTTCCGATCGGCATGGAGCAAGCTATTATGCTGACAAGACCCCTCATATATACCGTGCTGTGCTATTTATATAGTATGAGGTGTCACGCATACCTTCTTAATGAGTGCTTGGAGATTTGATACAGAGCTCTCCTGACACCCAATTATCAGAAGAACTAAGTTGTCTTAAGAAGTCAAGAAAGTGAAAAAAAGTTTACTTATTTCTAGAAGCAAAAATGAAAGCCAAAGTCAGATATTTGATGGAGTTGGCCATTTTGTGGTGTAAAGACCCTTAAAAAAGACTAATGTATATGTATGGATTCTATCAGGATGTATGGATATAGCATGTCTAATAGAGATGAGCGAACAGTAAAATGTTTGAGGTTCGATATTCGTTTCGAGTAGCCCCTCAATATTCGACTACTCAAATTGAATATCGAACCCTATTATAGTCTATGGGGGGAAAATGCTCGTTTCAGGGGTAGGCAACGTTCGATCAAATTATACTTACCAAGTCCACGAGTGAGGGTCGGGCTGGATCCTCCGAGAAGTCTTCTCCGTGCAGCGTCCCCACGGCGTCTTCCGGCTATTCATTCACTCTGCCAGGCATTGGGCCTGGGCAGAGCCGACTGCGCATGCCCGCACTACAAGTGGACATGCGCAGTCGGTTCTGCCCAGGCCCGATGCCTGGCAGAGTGAATTCAGAGCCAGAAGACGCCGCGCGGAAGCTGCACAGAGAAGACTTCTAAAGGTAGGAGAAGAACCAGCATCGATTGGCCGACTGTATTGCATTCGGCCAATCAATGCTGGTTCTGCATCGAACTTTTCCATTCGAATAGCGAGTGGAACTCGATCGAGTACGAGTATTTTGAATACCGTAGTATTCGATCGAATACCTACTCCTCGATCGAGTACTACTCGCTCATCTCTAATGTCTAACTATATAACTGTACATGAAGAGGAGCTTCCACACTGGGGGTTAGAGAAGACAGACTCGTAGTGAGCTTCACTTGGAAAAGGGGTTTCTAGATAAGACTGCCTTATATAAAGTTATAGAGAGTCCTTTGTAGATTTTTTTTCATTGTGACTTTTTTATTTTTCCTTTTAAGAAATTTAAGAAAATGAAATCACTTAAAACAAATAATCCGTGTCTGTGTTGGTGGAGCCATCTTCTTAAAGTTGGGCCTTTTTTTAGTTGAGGGCTCACTTTTTGCCAGACAAGATGCGCTTTATATTGTAACTCTTCTGGAGTACAAATCACATTTTAATTACTTTACTGAAGGCAAGGTGACAAAAAAAAATCTGTATTTATAACTTCTAATTCATAGCTTTTAATTTTTCATCTGATGGAGTTTTGGGTGTTTTTTTTTTTTTTTTAGGCTGATCTGTTTTTTTAATTGGTTCCATTCTGTGGGACTGTTCATGCCACTTTTTGATAAGACTATTAAATTTTTGAAGAAGGTGACCAAGAAACAGCATTTCTAGAGATGTTTTTTTTAATTTTTTTTTTTTTTAATTTATACTAACCAAATGGGATATACAATACATTTATGTGAAATTATGAGTCGTTGCAGATGTGACAATACTACATTTATAGTGGCTTTTATTGTGTATAATGTTTTTACATCAAAGAGAATTTTTAAATAGAAAAAGATTTTTGGTTATTGATAGCTTATAATTTGTGTTTCTGTACAAAATAATGTAGAGGAAAGAAGGTTTCCAAGTATTTTCCCACTGTCATAGAGGTTCTATTGAGTTTGGAAAGTGTGTAGTTGATAGGCTGTGATAGTGGGGTAATCCTGGGACTTGGGCTTGTTAGATGTCCCCAGACATGCTTCCCCTGCTGTCTCAGTTGCATTCCAGAGGTGTTGGCATCATTTCCTGGGGTGTCCAATTGGTCGAATGTTGGTTTCCCTGAAACGAGCATGTTTTTCCCATAGACTATAATGGGATTTGGTATTCGGTCGAATAGTCGAATATTGAATTCAAAATGAATATTGAATATTTCACTACTCGCTCATCTGTAAGCCCTACCTTAGAGCAATTTGTGAATTTCCAGCTGTGTCAAACTAAAACCCCCTTCTACCACAACAGTGGAAAGCCATAGGTTGGAGACCATAGTTCCAGAGAACAGAGGTACCTTTTTATTACCTTACTATATATCTTTCCTGTTTTTAATTTTCTACCAAAAGCAAGATGTCTTAGCCCACTGGTATAATAGAAGGTCAAAAAAGTCAAAGAAACTTTGTTGACCTTAGACCACATCTTACAACTTTAACTGTCCTTTCATGATAATTTCTATATGGTCAGAAATTGGCAATTACAGAGCACCTATTGAAATTGTAGCTTTTAAAGCTTGTCGTGTGTGGTATCTTCCCTCGAGAGGTTTAGCTTTATAAATAAAGACACAATTAAAAACATTTACACAAGAACTCTATTGGCTACTCTCCCTTTAACATCAGCTATTTCTTCCTTTTTTTTAAAAAAAAAAAAAAACTATTAAGAACTAGAGATGAGCGAACAGTGTTATATCGAACTCATGTTCGATCGGATATTAGGCTGTTCGGCATGTTCGAATCGAATCGAACACCGCGTGGTAAAGTGCGCCATTACTCGATTCCCCTCCCACCTTCCCTGGCGCCTTTTTTGCTCCAATAACAGCGCAGGGTAGGTGGGACAGGAACTACGACACTGGGGGCATTGAAAAAAGTAGGCAAAACCCATTGGCTGCCGAAAACATGTGACCTCTAATTTAAAAGAACAGCGCCGCCCAGCTTCGCGTCATTCTGAGCTTGCAATTCACCGGGGACGGAGGTTTCCGTCCAGCTAGCTAGGGCTTAGATTCTGGGTAGGCAGGGACAGGCTAGGATAGGAAGGAGAAGACAACCACAACAGCTCTTGTAAGAGCTAAATTCCAGGGAGAAGCTTGTCAGTGTAACGTGGCACTGACGGGCTCAATCGCCGCAACCCAGCTTTCCCAGGATCCTGAATGGAATACACTGTCAGTGTATTCCCGTATACCCGATATATACCCCCGATACCCGTTCCAACAGTGTGCCCCCCCACCTTCACCCCAGAAATACCCTGCAAGTCCCCTAGCAATAGAATTGGGGCTATATACACCCACTATTTTTGCTACTGCCATATAGTGCCATTGTCTCACTGGGAATTCAAAGAATATATTGGGCTTACATATAACTTCAATTCCAGGGAGAAGCTTGTCAGTGTAACGTGGCACTGACGGGCTCAATCGCCGCAACCCAGCTTTCCCAGGATCCTGAATGGAACACACTGACAGTGTATTCCCGTATACCCCATATATACACCCCAAATCACCGTTCCAACGGTGTGCCCCCCCACCTTCACCTCAGAAATACCCTGCAAGTCCCCTAGCAATAGAATTGGGGCTATATACACCCACAATTTTTACTACTGGTATACAGTGCCATTGTCTGACTGGGAATTCAAAGAATATATTGGGGTTACGTGCACCCACAATTTTTACTACTGGTATACAGTGCCATTGTCTGACTGGGAATTCAAAGAATATATTGGGGTTATAAATACCCTCATTTCTTGCTACTGGTATATAGTGCCATTGTCTGACTGGGAATTCAAAGAATATATTGGGGTTACGTGCACCCACAATTTTTACTACTGGTATACAGTGCCAGTTTCTGACTGGGAATTCAAAGAATATATTGGGGTTACGTGCACCCACAATTTTTACTACTGGTATATAGTGCCATTGTCTGACTGGGAATTCAAAGAATATATTGGGGTTACGTGCACCCACAATTTTTACTACTGGTATACAGTGCCAGTTTCTGACTGGGAATTCAAAGAATATATTGGGGTTACAAATACCCTCATTTCTTGCTACTGCCATATAGTGCCAGTTTCTGACTGGTAATTCAAAGAATATATTGGGGTTACGTGCACCCACAATTTTTGCTACTGGTATATAGTGCCAATTTCTAACTGGGAATTCAAAATGCGCAAGGCTCCCGGAAAGGGACGTGGACGAGGCCGTGGGCGAGGTCGGGGGAATGGTTCTGGGGAGCAAGGTAGCAGTGAAGCCACAGGGCGTCCCGTGCCTACTCCTGTGGGGCAGCAAGCATTGCGCCACTCCACAGTGCCAGGGTTGCTTGCCACATTAACTAAACTGCAGGGTACAAACCTTAGTAGGCCCGAGAACCAGGAACAGGTCTTGCAATGGCTGTCAGAGAAAGCTTACAGCACATTGTCCAGCAGCCAGTCAGACTCTGCCTCCTCTCCTCCTATTACCCAACAGTCTTGTCCTCCTTCCTCCCAAAATTCCCAAGCTTCACAGAACAATAACCCCAACTGTCCCTGCTCCCCAGAGCTGTTCTCCGCTCCTTTCATTGTCCCTCAACCTGCCTCTCCACGTCACGATTCCACGAACCTAACAGAGGAGCATCTGTGTCCAGATGCTCAAACACTAGAGTCTCCTCCATCTCCGTTCGATTTGGTGGTGGATGACCAGCAACCCACCCTCATCGACGATGATGTGACGCAGTTGCCGTCAGGGCATCCAGTTGACCGGCGCATTGTGCGGGAGGAGGAGATGAGACAGGAGTTGGAAGAGGAAGTGGTGGATGATGAGGACACTGACCCGACCTGGACAGGGGGGATGTCAAGCGGGGAAAGTAGTGTGGATGTTGAGGCAAGTGCAGCACCAAAAAGGGTAGCTAGAGGCAGAGGCAGAGGTCAGCAGCTTAGGCGAAGCCAGGCCACACCCGGAATCTCCCAAGATGTTCCAGTTCGTACCCAGCCCCGAAAAACTCCCACCTCGAGGGCACATTTCTCGAAGGTGTGGAGTTTTTTCAAGGAATGCGCCGAGGACAGATATAGTGTTGTCTGCACAATTTGCCTCTCGAAATTGATTAGGGGCTCTGAGAAGAGCAACCTGTCCACCACTTCAATGCGCCGTCATTTGGAATCCAAGCACTGGAATCAGTGGCAGGCAGCAACGGCAGGACAAAGGCCGCCTGCCGTTCACGCCACTGCCACTGCCTCTGCCACTGCCTCTGCCTCTGCCACTGCTGACTGTGCTGGCGATGCACTCCAGAGGACGAGCCAGGACACCACTTCATCTGCCTCCGCCACTTTGTTGACTTCTCCCTCATCCTCCCCTGTTCCTGTCTTATCTCCTTCTCCTGCACCATCAAAGGCACCATCAGGCGCTTCTTTACAACAACCCACCATCTCTCAGACATTGGAGCGGCGGCAGAAATACACTGCTAACCACCCACACACGCAAGCCTTGAACGCCAACATCGCTAAACTGCTGGCCCAGGAGATGTTGGCGTTCCGGCTTGTTGAAACTCCCGCCTTCCTGGACCTGATGGCAACTGCGGCACCTCGCTATGCCGTCCCTAGCCGTCACTACTTCTCCCGGTGTGCCGTCCCCGCCTTGCACCAGCACGTGTCACTCAACATCAGGCGGGCCCTTAGTTCCGCGCTTTGCACAAAGGTCCACTTGACCACCGACGCGTGGACAAGTGCATGCGGACAGGGACGCTACATTTCACTGACGGCACACTGGGTGAATGTAGTTGAGGCTGGGACTGCTTCCCAAACTGGCCCGGTGTACCTCGTCTCCCCGCCTAACATTCCTGGCAGGGACACGAGAAGAACACCCCCCTCCTCCTCCTCCTCTACCGCCTCCTCCTCCGCCACCGCCTCCTCCTCCGCCACCGCCTCCTCCTCCGCTGTTAGATTGACCCCAGCTACGAGTTGGAAACGTTGCAGCACTGGCGTTGGTAGACGTCAGCAGGCTGTGCTGAAGCTGATCAGCTTGGGGGACAGACAGCACACTGCCTCCGAGGTGAGGGATGCCCTCCTCGATGAGACGGCAATATGGTTTGAGCCGCTGCACCTGGGCCCAGGCATGGTCATTTGTGATAACGGCCGGAACCTGGTAGCAGCTCTGGAGCTTGCCGGACTCCAACATGTTCCATGCCTGGCCCACGTCTTCAACCTAGTGGTGCAACGTTTCCTAAAGAGCTACCCCAATGTTCCAGAGCTACTGGTGAAAGTGCGGCGCATGTGCGCCCACTTTCGCAAGTCGACAGTAGCCGCTGCTAGCTTAAAATCTCTCCAGCAACGCCTGCATGTGCCACAACACCGGCTTTTGTGCGACGTCCCCACACGCTGGAACTCAACGTTTCAGATGTTGAATAGAGTGGTT
The DNA here is from genome assembly GCF_031893055.1 of Leptodactylus fuscus. Classification (NCBI taxonomy): domain Eukaryota; kingdom Metazoa; phylum Chordata; class Amphibia; order Anura; family Leptodactylidae; genus Leptodactylus; species Leptodactylus fuscus. Next base: position 140,389,833 of record NC_134271.1, read on the forward strand.
GAGCAGCAGAGACCTTTGATGGAATACCAGCTACAAAACCCTAGGGTGCCACTAAGTCAGCTGCCTCAGTTTCACATCCATGAGTGGCCATGGATGAGAGACCTTTGTGACATCCTACGGGTCTTTGAGGAGTCCACAAGGAGGGTGAGCTCTGAGGATGCGATGGTGAGCCTTACAATCCCGCTCTTGTGTGTTCTGAGAGAATCCCTGATTGACATCAGGGATAACTCAGATCACACAGAGGAGTTAGGGATAGCATCCGATCCGTCACAGCTGGAGAGTAGGTCCACACATCTGTCCGCTTCACTGCGTTTAATGGAGGAGGAGGAGGAGGAGGAGGAGGAGGAAGAAGAGTTGTCCGATGATGTGATGGTGATACAGGAGGCTTCCGGGCAACTTCGAATCGTCCCATTGTTGCAGCGCGGATGGGTAGACATGGAGGATGAGGAGGAAATGGAGATTGAACTTTCCGGTGGGGCCAGAGGAGTCATGCCAACTAACACTGTGGCAGACATGGCTGAGTTCATGTTGGGGTGCTTTACAACCGACAAGCGTATTGTCAAAATCATGGAGGACAACCAGTACTGGATCTTTGCTATCCTTGACCCCCGGTATAAAAACAACATCTCGTCTTTTATTCCGGTAGAGGGGAGGGCCAATCGCATCAATGCTTGCCACAGGCAATTGGTGCAGAATATGATGGAGATGTTTCCAGCATGTGACGTTGGCGGCAGGGAGGGCAGTTCCTCCAGTAGGCAACCAAGTTCTCACCGGTCCACACAAACGAGGGGCACACTGTCTAAGGTCTGGGACACCTTGATGGCACCCCCTCGCCAAAGTGCCGCCACGGAGGGTCCTAGTGTCACCAGGCGTGAGAAGTATAGGCGCATGTTGCGGGAATACCTTTCCGACCACAGCCCTGTCCTCTCCGACCCCTCTGCGCCCTACACGTATTGGGTGTCGAAGTTGGACCTGTGGCTTGAACTTGCCCTATATGCCTTGGAGGTGCTGTCCTGTCCTGCCGCCAGCGTCCTATCTGAGAGGGTGTTCAGTGCAGCCGGTGGCATCATCACTGACAAGCGCACCCGTCTGTCAGCTGAGAGTGCCGACCGGCTCACTTTGATAAAAATGAACCACCACTGGATAGAGCCTTCATTTTTGGGCCCACCTGTGTAAAGCACCCCAACATGAAACTCCATGTCTGTACTCAACCTCTCCAATTCCTCCGCATCCTCATACTCATCCACCATAAGCGTTGCACAATTCTGCTAATACTAGGCTCCCTCCACCCTGATTTCCCCCAACTCTGCTGGTTAGAGGCTCCCTCCACCCTGCTTTCCCACAACTCTGCTGGTTAGAGGCTCCCTCCACCCTGATTTCCACCAACTCTGCTGGTTAGAGGCTCCCTCCACCATGAATTGGTCCAAACTGGGCTGTTTAGCGGCTCCCTCCACCATGAATTGGTCCAAACTGGGGTTTTTAGAGGCTCCCTCCACCATGAATTGGTCCAATCTGGGCTGTTTAGAGGCTCCCTCCACCATGAATTGGTCCAAACTGGGGTTTTTAGAGGCTCTCTCCACCATGAATTGGTCCAAACTGGGCTGTTTAGAGGCTCCCTCCATCATGAATTGGTCCAAACTGGGGTTTTTAGAGGCTCCCTCCACCATGAATTGGTCCAAACTGGGGTTTTTAGAGGCTCCCTCCACCATGAATTGGTCCAAACTGGGCTGTTTAGAGGCTTCCTCCACCATGAATTGGTCCAAACTGGGGTTTTTAGAGGCTCCCTCCACCATGAATTTGCCCAAACTGGCCTGTTTAGAGGCTCCCTCCACCATGAATTGGTCCAAACTGGGGTTTTTAGAGGCTCTCTCCACCATGAATTTGCCCAAACTGGCCTGTTTAGAGGCTCCCTCCACCATGAATTTGCCCAAACTGGCCTGTTTAGAGGCTCCCTCCACCATGAATTGGTCCAAACTGGGCTGTTTAGAGGCTCCCTCCACCATGAATTGGTCCAAACTGGGGTTTTTAGAGGCTCCCTCCACCATGAATTGGTCCAAACTGGGCTGTTTAGAGGCTCCCTCCACCATGAATTGGTCCAAACTGGGGTTTTTAGAGGCTCCCTCCATCATGAATTGGTCCAAACTGGGGGTTTTTAGAGGCTCCCTCCACCATGAATTTGCCCAAACTGGGCTGTTTAGAGGCTCCCTCCACCATGAATTGGTCCAAACTGGGGTTTTTAGAGGCTCCCTCCATCATGAATTGGTCCAAACTGGGGTTTTTAGAGGCTCCCTCCACCATGAATTGGTCCAAACTGGGGTTTTTAGAGGCTCCCTCCACCATGAATTTGCCCAAACTGAGCTGTTTAGAGGCTCCCTCCACCATGAATTGGTCCAAACTGGGGTTTTTAGAGGCTCCCTCCACCATGAATTGGTCCAAACTGGGGGGTTTTAGAGGCTCCCTCCACCATGAATTTGCCCAAACTGGGCTGTTTAGAGGCTCCCTCCACCATGAATTGGTCCAAACTGGGGTTTTTAGAGGCTCCCTCCACCATGAATTGGTCCAAACTGGGCTGGTTAGAGGCTCCCTCCACCATGAATTTGCCCAAACTGGGCTGTTTAGAGGCTCCCTCCACCATGAATTGGTCCAAACGGGGGTTTTTAGAGGCTCCCTCCACCATGAATTTGCCCAAACTGGGCTGGTTAGAGGCTCCCTCCACCATGAATTTGCCCAAACTGGGCTGTTTAGAGGCTCCCTCCACCATGAATTGGTCCAAACTGGGCTGTTTAGAGGCTCCCTCCACCATGAATTGGTCCAAACTGGGTTTTTTAGAGGCTCCCTCCGCCATGAATTGGTCCAAACTGGGGTTTTTAGAGGCTCCCTCCACCATGAATTGGTCCAAACTGGGGTTTTTAGAGGCTCCCTCCACCATGAATTTGCCCAAACTCTGCTGGTTAGAGGCTCAATCCACCCTGATTTTCAAAACAAATGTTGGTGCCAACCTCAACTTACTACAAGGGCCAAATTCACTGCTGGTGACAAGCTCTCCTCACTGCAAGTGCCAAATACACATGTTTCAAGGTGTTTTCCTACTGTCAGAGAGGTGGTATTGCGTGTGTAAAGTGTGTAGTTGTTAGGCTGTGATGTTGGGGTAATAGAGGGTCTTTGGTGTGTTAGATGCCCCCAGACATGCTTCCCCTGCTGTCCCAGTGTCATTCCAGAGGTGTTGGCATCATTTCCTGGGGTGTCATAGTGGACTTGGTGACCCTCCAGACACGGATTTGGGTTTCCCCCTTAACGAGTATCTGTTCCCCATAGACTATAATGGGGTTCGAAACCCGTTCGAACACACGAACAGTGAGCGGCTGTTCGAATCGAATTTCGAACCTCGAACATTTTAGTGTTCGCTCATCTCTATTAAGAACCCTATTTTTTCCATTATTCCATCAACTGGGTCTTGTTTTTTGGGGGGATGATTTGCAGTTTTAAAATTTTACGGTACAAATAATGCTTTTTAATGCTCACTGACTATGTGCTTAAAGGGGCTCTATTAGCAAAATTTTGCTGTATGAGCCCCATCTATGTGTGAAAAAGGCTCTTCAGGCACCGCAAATGTTATTTTAAACCTCCCCCCCCCCCCCCCCGTTTTAAAATAAAACTATAAAAACATATATGTAAATCATACCTTAGCGTGTACGCTGGGCGGTTGTGCACTGTCCGACGTCATCCTGCTGTCACACCTTCTTCTTCTTTCTTCTTCCACGACGCCCTCCTGTCCTCGCTCTTCCACGCCTTTATCCTCTTTTCTTCCGGAATGAAGAAGCTCGCGAGCGTACTGTGCATGCTCGCATAGTTCTAAGGGATACTTAGAACACAACAAAAATGGCACCAGCGTCTGCACAGTAGCCCTCCGGAGGGAGCGCTACTACGCATGCGCAGGATTTGAACACAAACCGCTGGAAGAACAGAAGATCAAGGCGGAGAAGAGCCAGGACAGGAGGACATCGCTGGAAGAAGAAAGAAGAGGAAGGAGTGCCAGAAGATGACATGGGACAGTGCACGACCGCCCAGTGTGCACGCTAAGGTATGATTTACATATATGTTTTTATAGTTTTATTTTAAAATGGGGGGGGTGTTAAAATAACACTAGTGGTGCCTGAATAGCCTTTTTAAAGGCTATTCATGCATATGTGCGGCTCATATAGCATAATTTTAATGATAGAGCCCCTTTAAGACTAGAGATGAGCGAGTAGTGATTTGAGATTCGATATTCGTTTCGAGTAGAGCCTCAATATTCGACTACTCTATCGAATATCAAATCCCATTACAGTCTATAGGAATAAAATACTCGTTTCAGGGGAAACCACTATTCGATTAAAGAAGAGTCACCAAGTCCACGAGTAGCAGGAGGAGAGTGATTAGGAGGAGCGAAGTGCAGTTGAGGAGTCTTGAGGAGGAGTGCTGTGCAGTTTAAGCGCATGGACCCCATAGACTATAAAGGGGTCCGTGTGCTTGCAGCGAACTGCCCGCACGAATGCAAGCACACAGACCCCATTATAGTCTATGGGGTCTGTGTGCTTTAACTGCACAGCTCTTGCAGTTTCGCTTGTATTCCATCCGGGGGGGTCCTCATGTGGACTCCTTTTGTACGGAATACATAAGCTAGTGTGAACCGACCCAAAGAACCGTACAGAGCAGGACATGGTGCAGGGATAGTATTTTACCTTTGAGCAGCAATCCCCGCATCCGTCCTGCAGAACCAGGGTTGATTGGCCGAATGCTATACAGTGTACAGCATTCGGCCAATCAACGCTGGTTCTGCAGGACAGATGTGGGGATTGCTACTCAAAGGTAAAATACTATCCCCGCTCCATGTCCTGATCTGCAGACTGCATGTTTAACATTAGAACAGTCTACATTGTGTTCTGATCTTAGACTCTGCCTCGTCAAAGATGAGCTTTCTGCAGCACCAGCATTGATTGGCCGAATGCTATACATTGTATAGCATTTGACCAATCAATGCTGGTTTTGCAGGATGAAAGTGCAAGGAGACGGCGTGGGTAGAATGATAGACCCGCAGGATAGTATTGCAGCATCCCTCCTGCACAACCAGCGTTGATTGGCTGAATTCTATACAGTGTATAGCATTCAGCCAATAGCAAGTCGTATTCGATCGAGTATGAGTATTTCGAATACCGTAGTATTCGATCAAATACCTACTTGATCGAATACTACTTGCTCATCTCTACTTAAGACCCTGGTTGACGGTACTTTACCATGCCGTTTTTGTCTGGTTCTTCCATCCTGAGGTGTTACAGAAGTCTTCTACAGTACCAAGCACTTGACAGTCTACTTTTAGTATTTGAAGAAGTTGACTAAGTGTTCATTTAGGTCCTAGTCAGGTAGAAACAAGTATTCAGTAAAAGCCTAGTCTATATGGGAAGGGAAAAGGTCGGGGGAAAGTAAACATAGGAGTTTGCCTCCATTATCCACCCATAGAGAGGAGAAGACTCCAGAACTGGACACCAGGCAGGGATATCTGACCGCTGCCTTGGAAGGTCCATTGGCCTGTTTACTGGTCAAGCCACTATGGAAGGCCAGAAACATCTTTGCAAATAATACATACAGTCCAAATCTACACAAATTTATCTGAGGTATCTGAGTTTATTTCCACCAACCAGACACGTAGGGAGGAGATCACTGTGGACATCCAATGCTAAGGGATAGCGTTTCTAGCTGCAGATAAGAGGTGCCTGAGTAGTCCATTTTTCAGTTTGTAGAGCAGGATAGGAACAATGGTAATAAGGTGCGCAATCAGAGGTGCCACAATTGTAAAATCAGTTACCCTTTCATAAAGGCTGTGGATCCTCCAAAAGGTATGTAAGGCAGTACATTCCCACCAGATATGAAGTATTGTTCCAGGTGCCCTGATGTAATGCCAGAAGGCAACTGAAAATCCCATGCAGAAGAGTAGGAACCTGAGAACTTCTCTTGAAAATGTTGTAGTTCTTCTCTTGAGAAGAGCAAGCCAATGGGGGAATGTGCTTGAGAAGAAATTATTTTTGCCACTCCTCTTTGGATAGTTTCAGCTCCCAGGATTTGGCATAGGAGAAAATGAGGGCTAATGTAAGTCATGAGTGGTGTAGAGATTGGTGATGCATAAAATCATCTAAACAGGTCTTCTGATGTGTCAATTGGAGGGGGTGTGGTAAGAAAAACAAATTACCTTAGTTACCCCTCGCTCATTTCTGTGTTTGGATTCCATCTGGGGGAGTCCATATGGGGAACCTATCCAATTTCCTGCTCTCTAAGATAAACTCAGCAGACATTATTATACTCTGGGGTGTCTTCAAATCCAAAAGTATAATAAGTGGAGGCCCAGGAGATGTGTAAAAAAAAAATTTTAAAAAATTTATACTCACCTTTCTTTACTACTTTTGGGCCTTCTTGCGGTATCCAGTGCTCTCTCCCAGAGCCCTTAGTGATGGCATGCTCAGCATGCCCATATGATCGTTGGTGGCCCGAATATAAGCTTCAGCGTTGATCCCGGGCACATAAGGTGACCAGGAGAGTGCCGGATGCCTCAAGTGGTCACAAAAGAGGTAATAAAGGGCAAGTATGTTTTTTTTTTTTTTTTTTAACCTCCTCTGGACATCCAGACATTGTACTCTGGAGTCTGAAGAGACCACAGAGTATAATGTGATGACCATTTTAGTTCACCTGAGATGAATCTCCATTTTTGGTTACATAAAAAAACAAAAGATTTGAAATATTCGGGACAAACCCAACTTTATTTTCTCATCTCTAATTTTGATCAATAAAATCCTTGTGTTTAAAAGAAAAAGAACTCACTAAACCATTGTGTTTGATGGGTGTATCCTCGTTCAATAATTTGATTGCCTAAAAAGTTTAATTCTGATCATGTCTATAACATCCTTGTTCCTCATGCTGTAGATGATGGGGTTCAACATGGGTGTCACCACTGTATATAAAAGGGACATGATCTTGTCTATCTTGGGAGAGTATGCGGAGCGAGGTTTTAGGTACATAAACATAATAGTTCCATAGTACAGAGACACCACAGTGAGGTGGGAGGCACATGTGGAGAAAGCCTTGTCTTTCCCTTCTGAAGAACTCATCTTGAAGATGGTTGAGATGATGTTAATATATGAAAGTAATGTAAAGAAGAAGGCACACAGAATAATGATCTGTGCCTCAAGGTACATGGATATCTCATTCAGGTGAGTATCTTTGCAGGAGAGTTTAAAGAAAGGAGGTATCCCGCAGAAGAAGTGGTTGACATGATGGGATTTGCAAAAGGGAAGTTGGAAAGTGAGGGGCACATGAATGATGCCACTGCTGAAGCCCACGCTCCATGGTATGGAAGCCAAACAATGACACATCTTCTTGTCAATAATCATTTGGTAACGCAACGGTCTACAGATGGCTGCAAATCGGTCACAGGCCATAACAGCAAGGAGAAGACATTCTGCGGCTCCCAGACACATATGGAAAATACATTTGTATTCCACATCCCACCCGAGAAATACTTCTGTCGTTGGACATGGTATTTATTAGAATTTTAGGCACAATGGTGGAGGAGAAGCCAATGTCAACCACAGAGAGATTACTCAAGAAAAAGTACATGGGGGTGTGTAGCTTTGGACTGAGCTGCACCAAAATTATCAATAGAACATTTCCCGACATTGTCACCATATACATTGTCAAGAACACAAGAAAGCAGATAATCTGGAGATATGGGACATCGGAGAGGCCAAGGAGGATGAATCTTTCTGTAGATGTTTGATTTAAGTCTTCCATTAGATCTTCTGTATCTAGTGAAGGATAGCCAAGAAAACAAAACTGTTGAAGGTAGCCATGCTTAATTTTTTGAAGACCGTCTTTGGATGTTCATTAACCAGCCTGGAAACCTTCTGATGACTACAAAATGGTGTCTGCTCATTTCCGACCAGCATGGAGCAAACTGTTATGTTGGAAATGCCCCTTCATATTTACCATGCTGTACTGTACTATTTATATAGTATTAGGCATCACAAATATCATCTTTTTTAATGAGTCGTTGGAGATTTGATACAGAGATTTAAGTGCTAAGTGTTAATTCTACTGAAGGTCTCCTGATACCCAATTACCATAGCAAGGAAGGTAACAAAGGTAAAAAAAATAAATAATAATAATAGTAAAAAATAGAGGATGCAACACCAAGAGCATTACTGCAAATACCTGCTGTATATTGAAATACATGAGGTTCTTGGTTCTACGTTTGATAAAAAGCCCATCCGCCTGTTAGAAAAGTCTAATGTATCAGTACCTCAGGGACTCTATCAGAGCATATGGATTACAGATAAGCGAGTTGATTCATTGTGAGCCGACTTTACCTGAATATTTCACAATCCTTTGGGATGTATCTAAAAAAAAATGGTCTCCACTACATGCATTGGGCAGTAAAAAGACAGCCAGTACAGTTGAGCCGATCTTGCGATTTCAGGATCGATTTTAAAATCCGATTTCCGATAATTTTCCAGCCAATTCTGATTGGGAAATTCGCTTGATCGCCGATCGGGATCCGATCTTTCCCGATCCCGATTGCTCAACCCTAGTCAATGCTTCTCTATGGGAAAAGTCACTTTTAGGGTTGAGCCGATCTTGAGATTTCAAAATCTGATTTCTGATAATTTTCCAGCTGATCCCGATCGTGAAATTTACTTGATCGCTGATCGGGATCCGATCTTTTCTGATTCCGATCGCTCAACCCTAACAGTCAGCCAATGTCTGTGATGTTGGCTGGCTTCGGGTATCACCTGACACCACTTGACAGCTTCTCACCTAGTAATGACTGGCAGTGGCGTAAATAATGTCTTGTGGGTCCCGCTGCAATCTTTTTTCTGGGGCCCCCTACCTCCTCCCTACAGTGAATCCTTTATAGTGATGGGTGTGGGTGCTAAGAAGTTTAATCCACCTTAGTGTGGTTAGGATAATCTGTAGGTCTCCTTGGTTTATGGGATAGATGGAAGCTGCAATCTCAATATTGATGCCAGTGCTTATGATCCCCCTAAGGCTCCTGGGCACCCGCTGCACCCCTTCAAGTTACACCCCTGATGACTGCTAGTTGGATATATTACAGTGCTGATGCCACAGACACAATATAAGATTTTAGCTGAGGAAGGCAGGGCCATTTTGAGAGGTGTTTGAGCTCAGAGACACTTGTGCTATTGTCATCGCTGCATGACATAACAGCAACAGTGCAATAGAACTACACAATAATAGGATGAGGAGGAGAAGAATGAGCTTAATCATATTTGATCAATTTTAGTTAGTAAAGCAGATATATAATGAGGATAGACTCTGAAGGAACAGGAAGAATTGGTGGCAGCAACGATTCTAGTCAAAGTACAGCCTCAACATCATAGACTATTCATGTGCTTTCCTCGCGGTGTCCACATGGAACGTACTTTACAATCTACTTTCCTGTGCGCATGACTCAAGACGGCGTGGAAAGCACACGGACCCCATTGTAGTCTATGGGGTCTTTTTGCTTTCACTGCACACTGCTTGCCAAAGCTTTCGGTAGTCCATTCGGGGGGTCCCTATGCAGACTTCCCGAGCTGATTACCGAACACAGATGTGAACTGGGCCTAAATAAGAATTTACAGGGACCTAAAAAGTCCTAGAAGGTAGAGATCAGCTGTGGTAGAGCCATATTTCGGGTACCCTTGAACCTGAATATTGTTTTGATGGTTCCACTTTTCATGATCTTCAGCAATATATATTTTCTGGGTATGTACATCTAAAGTCCTTTCTTGGGTGTCTTGGGTTTGTCACTTGTCCTTCTCCTTAACGTATGCATATTGTATATAGGCTTTCTTTCTTATGGATGCTGCAGTGTTGGTGTCCGGATCCCTATCCGTGTCCAGGCTCCGGGACATTCAACGTTACGTAAATTCATGTCAAATTTAGGGAAAAAAAACTCTGGCCCACAATGCTCACACTTCCTCCTGGTCCTAGAAGAAGTGAAGTTGTATGGGCCAAAAAAAGCATATCCAAAGGAAGAGCCAATATAAATAAATGTCAAAATGGGCAACCTTTTAACTTTTAAATCTGCCGAAGGCCATTGCAAAAATAAAAAAAATGCTCATACTCTGTCCCTAATGCATTCGGAGTCATCTGGCATGTTCTGGTCCTTCTGCTGAACTGGTCTCCTCCTGCTGCTGAAGCCGCTGATTGCCCCCAGTGGTCATGTGACCAATGAGGCCAATCAATAAATGGCCTACAATGTCACTACCTGTGATATTTTGGGTCCCTTCCTGAGGCTTGCTGAGGCTGATGATTGGCCTAAGTAGTCACATGACTGTGGAGGCCAATCAGCATCTTCAGTGGAAGTCTGGAAGAGACCCGGGAGAAGTCGCTGGAGCAGAAGAATAAGGACTCATCGGAAGGACACTGGAGAATCGGGCACTGGAATTGTGGGCATCATGGCAGTTACCCTCGGAGCCAAACAAGCATTTCTTTTTTTTTTTTCTACTGCCCCCGTTAAGTTAAAGGGGTTGTCCAATTTTGTCTGGATAACCGTTTTAACTTTAACTTTACAACAGTAAAGGAAAGCTTTACTTATAGAGATGAGTGAGTAGTACTCACTATTCGAATGGAAAAATTTAATGCAGAACCAGCGTTGATTGGCCGAATGCTATACAGTCAGCCAATCAACGCTGGTTCTTCTCCTACCTTTAGAAGTCTTCTCCGTGCAGCGTCCCCGTGGCGTCTTCCGGCTCTGAATTCACCCTGCTAGGCATCGGGCCTGGGCAGAGCCGACTGCACATGCCCGCGCTACAAGAAAATGGCCGCTTTGACTGTATGCGAATATTGAGGGGCTACTCAAAACGAATATCGAATATCAAGTATTTAACTACTCGCTGATCTCTATTTATTTATATTGACAGTTCCTTTGGATATGCTTTTATGGCACACATATATCAATGGTTCTTCTAGGCCCAGGAGGGAGCACAAGCATTGTGGATCAGTTATTTTCACCCAATTTGACATGGAATTTTTCTAAGATGGATCTGAGCCTTATTTTTCATCTTTAGTCTGCAGATGTGCCCCTCCATACTATGTTTGGATGGAATGTCATTGATGTATATTGGGAGTATTTTGCGAACATGGTAGGAACAGGACCCTATAGCCCCCCTCTTTCACAATGCATTGTACCAGATCCTTTTGGATATACCAGAAACAGCAACCGATCGGGAGAAGTCATGTCCTGAAAACCGTTGTCAAGATTTGGGGAAGTTCCAGAAGTTGATCTATCACCGTGAAGACATCTATGGTATTTAGAAAAGAGCCAATAATTGTGATTAAGAAAAACAATTTGTCAAAAAAATTAGGGTAAAACTACTGTATTCGCTTCATTTTATCCATCAGTGTATCTTTTCACAACAATGTGATTGCCTAAAAAGCTTAATTCTGATCATGTCTTTAACATCCTTGTTCCTCATGCTGTAGATGATGGGGTTCAACATGGGTGTCACCACTGTATATAAAAGGGACATGATCTTGTCTATCTTGGGAGAGTATGCGGAGCGAGGTTTTAGGTACATAAACATAATAGCTCCATAGTACAGAGACACCACAGTGAGGTGGGAGGCGCATGTGGAGAAAGCCTTGTCTTTCCCTTCTGAAGAACTTGTCTTGAAGATGGTTGAGATGATGTTGATGTAGGAAAGTAACGTCAGAAAGAAAGCAAACAGAATAATGATCTGCGCCGCAACGTACATGGCTATCTCATTCAGGCGAGTATCTTTGCAGGAGAGTTTAAAGAAGGGAGGCATCTCGCAGAAGTAGTGGTTGACATGATGGGATTTGCAAAAGGGAAGTTGGAAAGTGAGGGGCACATGAATGATGCCACTGCTGAAACCCGCACCCCATGATATAGAAGCCAAACAATGACACATCCTCTTGTTAACAATCATTTGGTAACGCAACGGTCTACAGATGGCGGCAAATCGGTCATAGGCCATAACAGCAAGGAGGAGACATTCTGCGGCTCCCAGACACATATGGAAATACATTTGTAGTCCACATCCCACCCGAGAAATACTTTTGTCTTTGGACATGGTATTTATTAGAATTTTAGGCACAATGGTGGAGGAGAAGCCAATGTCAATCACAGAGAGATTACTCAAGAAAAAGTACATGGGGGTGTGTAGCTTCGAGCTGACCCTCACCACAGTGATCAATAGAACGTTTCCCATCAATGTTACCATATACATTATCAAGAAGACAAGAAAATGCAAGACCTGGAGATATGGGACATTGGAGAGGCCAAGGAGGATGAATCTTTCTGTAAACGTTTGATTTAAGTCTTCCATTAGATCTTCTGTATCTAGTGAAGGATTAATTTTTCCATATTTTTCATAAAGAAGATTCGTTTAGCATTGTTTAAAAGAACACAAGACAACCTTCATCTCCTTTCATTGTTGACCTAGTGTTCAACCCATGGATGAAGACCTTAGCCCAGCAAATCTATATTCAACTCAGTACTCATGTATTATAATATTTACCTTTCTAGACTAGAATAGAAGGCCCAATGTTCATGTTATCAGCCTGATCTCGATACAATTTTGATGACCTGATATGATACCTGATACCCCCAAAACCTTTGACCATATCATGAAACCTGCCAGTATCCTGTGACCCTGAAACCTGAGCTAAATAATGCACCTGTAGTGTGAGCCTGAAACTTTCTTACACCTTATGAAACTTGAAACCTAAGATGAACTCTGAAATCTGTGCCTTTATCCTAAGTTTAAGCCTAAAATGTGCCTGTGTCCTGTTAAATTTGTAAACTGAGGTGAACCTCAAAACCTGAGCCTAAAACCTGTGTTTGATCCCATGCATCCCGAAACCCGTGCCTGCTGTATGCCAAGACCTCGATCTAGTGATGGAACTAGGACCTACTTTTGGATTCGTATCCTGGGATGTAGTGGTTCTGAGTCTAGATCCTTTTTCTGACCATTGTTCCAGCTATCTTCTGCTTGTGTCCAAAGCAATTGTTCCATACGAGGTCTGGTTGTGCAATGTCTAACTTGGTTACAGTCTTATCTTGGTTACAGTATTCGAAAACCTTGTTCCAACCTAAGTTTGATAGGTAAGTAGGACTTGGAGGAAGCCCAAAAATTCTGCTTGCTTTCTCTATGAGCTTAAAACTAAAACTTGGTCATGTTCATGGGGCCATACAAATGAGTTCATGGACTATCCGTTACAAAAAGAGTTAACAAATAGACAAAAATGTAGTCATGTCCATGGAGCGTTAAACTAAACCTGGACTATGGGCTTTTTCATATATAAAAAGACATACCTTAAGTTGAAGACATCTTTGGTTGCTTCTTCTGATGCTTGCTTCTGAAGAGCTTCTGATGTCTGTCACAATGGTGTCTGCTCATTTTTGACCAACATGGAGCAAACTACTAGGCTGGCAATGCCCCCTCATATATATATTGTGCTACACTGTACATATTATATAGTATTAACCATCACAACTATCTTCTTAATTTATTTTAATGAGTGTTTGTAGATTTGATACAGAGTTTGAAGTTTTAAGTGCTGACTATACTGAAGGTCTCCTGACACCCAATTATCATAGGAAGAAGAAAGTTATCATAGGGAATCGAGAAAGTTTGAAAAAAAGTTTACTTATTTCCCAACAAAATACATCTTGTGATTCTAAGACTGTTAGAAAAGTTAGAGTATCTCATGGATTCTATCTGGAATCTCTCAAAAACACACATACACTTTTTGAATCTATATAGAACAACTTCCACATTGGAGGTTGGACAAGACAGCCTTGGGGTTCTCTTCATTTGGAGAAGTTACTTCTAGATAAAGTTTTAAGTAGGACATAGCCAGTTTTGGCCTTCCGGAAAGTGTTTTTGTTACAATTTTTTTTTCATTGTTGAGTTTTAAAAGTTTTTTATTCTTTTATAAAAAAAAAATTTGTAGTAAAGAAATAGCAATACATTAATCTAAAAGTGCATGAAATGCCAATATCTGTCAAATCTCCAGCCAGTTGGATGAACAGAAATGAAAGTAAACAGAAAATAAGTGTGCATAGAGAAAGAATGAAAAAAACCAATAAAGGAAAATATTCACTAGAGATGAGAGAACAGTGAAATATTCAATATTCATTCCAAACTCAGGAGAGTCACCAAGTCCACTATGACACCTCAGCAAATAAGGACAACACCTCTGGAATGCAACTGGGACAGCAGGGGAAGCATGTCTGGGGGCATCTAACATGCCCAAGTCCCTGTATTACGCCACTAATAATGCGGGGCAATACACGGACTGTCCTTACTGGCTAATAAAATATAACCTTATTGGAAATACTTAAAAATGTGGATCCCTACAAGGTTCAGTTATATACATTAAGGTGGGATGTGCAAGGGTTAAAGTATATTGGAGAAGGCCAGGGTCAGTCATCAGGTGGAACCACTACTCCTCCCTATGCAGTGTATTCCCCTATAGTCTCTTCAAACCCTCCAATATTCATCAACACCCACCCAATAAATTTCAAATTTTAAATAATTAATTATAACAATTAATAATAATTAATAATTAATAATGCAATAATAAGAGTTGAGTGGGAGCTGAGCGGGAGCTGACTTTTTCCCATAGGAATGCATTGATCAGCGTTGATTGGCCGAATTCCATACAGAGTACAGCATTCGGCCAATTAACGCTGGTTCTGCCAGAGGCTCGTCTGTGAGGAGGAGGCGATGCAGCAGAGCTGACTGTGCGCTGAACCCTGCTACATCTGAGATGCAGCAGAGCTGACTGTGTGCTGAACCCTGCTACAGCAGGGTTCAGCGCACAGTCAGCTCTGCTGTATCTCAGATGTAGCAGGGTCAAGCGCGCAGTCAGCTCTGCTGCATATCAGATGTAGCAGGGTTCAGCGCACGGCCAGCTCTGCTGCATCTCAGGTGTAGCAAAGCTCAGCACACAGCCAGCTCTGCTGCATCTCAGGTATAGCAGAACTGTGTCAATTCTGCTACATCTGAGATCGGACCACAATGGAGACTGCTGTGGACGGATCTTAGACTCCGCCTCTTCCGGCAGAACCAGCATTGATTGTCTGAATGCCGTACATTGTATGGCATTCGGCCAATCAACGCTGGTCATTGCATTCCTGAGAAAAACTCAGCTCGCACATATCACAAGCTGACAGGGATCCCGATGAGATAGAGCCCCAAAGAGTTGTTTGAATAACATTCCCCCATAAATAAAGGTAATCCCTAGCTAACCCTGCCTGTACAACTGTCCCTGTCTCACAGTCACATAGTTCACAGTTTCATATGAATCGAATCTGAAATTCACCATTCGTATGAATTGGAGGTCACCTGATTTCGGCAGTCAATTACTTTTTCCGATTTTTTTTTTCGATGCCTACGTTGTCGTAGTTCCTGTCCCACCTCCTCTGAACAGTTATTGGTACAAAAAAAGCACCAGGGAAGGTGGGAGGGGATACGAATTTTTGCTGCTTTTGCCTCGTGGTATTTGTTTGAAATCGAATATATCGAGCAGCCTGATATTCGATCGAATACCAATTCAAGCGAACACCGTTCGCTCATCTCTAATAGTCACGATATATGCAAGGGACCAAAGTTCTGGAGAATATACTAAGTGTAAGTTCACATAGTGGAAAATGAAGAAGAATTCCAGCCATTTTCCAGCCGTGGTTCTCTTGACAACACAGGGCATCGGCATTCAGTTGCGGCTTTCCGCTGCTTAGTAGATCTAGATGAATAAGCTGAATCAGCGAGGAGTCTTGAGGAATGGAAGCTGCCGCTGAATCATGTGGCATCTGTGTCAAGATCACGCAGGATGCTTATTTTTTTAGTGGGATTCTGGAATTTCTGCCTCCCACTGAAAACAATGGGAGGCAGAATCTGGATGGAATCTGCCACGTATTTAGGGGCAGAATCTTCCACCAAATCCATGGAATATTCCTCCTTGTGAATTTACCTTAAGTCATAAGGCCCTGAAATTAAATTAGAGGTAAAAAATGGGAAGATTGAGGGGAGAGAAAGCGACACAAAGTAAAGGATGGGAAGGTATTCAATACTACTCAACCTCAAGGACCAACTCCGAATTAGGGTCAATGATCAGGTAGCCCAGAGGGATCATTGTAATAGCAGATTCTTGAATTCCATTAAATCTTGAAAAGATGACTCTTACCTAGGTACCCCAAAGGGATGTGGTAAGCTCCTCCATCCTCTAGAGCTACTGAATTTTGCTGAGCAAATTTATTTTTGTATTTTTTATTAACTCTTCAATTAACTCTTCTTATTTAACTCTTCATTAAAATTACAAAATCCTGGAATTTATTTTGTATTCTAAATGTTGTGCCGTTGACCTTACAGAAAACATAATATATCATCTTTATTCTTCACTTCAGTATTTTATGGTCATACCTAATTATCCCCTTCTCGACATCTGCCATAATAGTATGGTGGTGCGAGGAAGGATTTCCTGTGTGTGCACCCTGCCATGCGGGTATCAGCCATATGTTACGGATGACACTGTCCTGTAACACCCGCGTTTGGAACTGGGTCCTATCGTGGGTGTTAACCCCTGAGATGCTGTGGACAAACATGACTGCGGCATCTCAGGGATTTCGGTATGTCCTGGAGTCCCGAACAGCCCTCCATGACGTTGATCACTTTTTATTCAAATTTTTATCAGAATCAAAACAGTGAAAAAACGGCGGTTTGGCAGTTTTGACTATTTTTCCCGCTACGGCGTTTACCGAACAGGAAAAATATTTTTATAGATTTGTAGAGCGGGCGATTTTGGACACAGCAATACCGAACATGTATGTGTTTCACAGTATTTAACTACCTTTTATATGTGCTCTAGGGAAAGGGGGGTGATTTGAATTTTTAATACTTTTTATATTTTTTTTTACTTTTTTTTTTTTTTTTTTGCATTTATTAGACCCCCTAGGGGTGTTGAACCCCAGGGGGTCTGATCTCTAATGCAATGCATTACAATGCTAATGCATTGCAAAAAAATCATCATTTCTTTTGCAGGCTGCATAGACCAGCCTGCAAAAGAAAGAGATTGCAGACAAGCCTGGGAGCCTTGTAAAGGCTCCCGGCTGTCATGGCAACGTGACGTTCGCCCTGGAGCATGCTCCAGGAGCCGGCGATCACCGGCAAAATGGTGGCGCCCATGCGCAGCCGGGAAAATGACGCCTCTGGCACCTTTGACCGTGGCGCCGGAGGGGTTAATGCCTCCAATCTGTCCCGGGACCGATCGGAGACATTAGAGCCGGTTGTCTACTGCTTAAAGCAGTAGACACCCGGCAGCTATGGCGGCTGCCCGGCTTCCGGGCGGTCGCCAAAGTTACACACCTGGCAAGCGCCGTACTATTATGGCGGATGTTGGGATGTCCGCAGGGGGCCGCAAACTGTTGTCCCAAGGGCCGCGAGTTTGAGACCCCTGGTGTACAGGGAACATTTTTATCCTCCAAGTGTTGAATAAATTTATTCTCTAGAAATGAATGCACCATCAGCTGCGCAAAGTGAAAATGACAATTCCAGGAATTTGTCATTTCATCGCACAATATGTAGTGTTCAGCTTGTATCAGAGACTTATTTTCTGAGGCTTGCCATATTTGTATGCAAAAGAGTAGGGCAACATATAGGGTGCTTCCGAAATCAGGAGACAGGGCCTAATAACTGGAGAGCTGAAATTTTACAGTGCCGTGATATGGGCAGGACCTATTGGGCACTGAAATTGCCTAACTGGGAAAATGTTAATTTTCATTTTGCACCATCTGCTGTGTATTTCTTTTTGGGATAAAAATGACCATTATACTCTTTGAGGGGTGCAGTTTCCAAAATTAAGTCACTTCATTGTACTCTTCACTGCATTAGCCCCTTAAGGGCAAATGTGTCATGACATCTGAACTGCCTTCCAAAAGCCTAATGGCGTTCCCTGCCTTCTTTGCCCTGCCGTGTGCCAATACAGTAGTTTTCCTCCACATGTGGGGTATTTCCGTAGTCAGGAGAAATAGCGTAACAAATTTTTTAATACGTTTTCTCCTTCAACCCCTTGTAAAAATGAAAATTTGTGGATAAAGCGTCATTTTATTGCAAAAAATATAATTTTTCATTTTCACTGCCCAATGTTAATAAATCTATGAAACGGCTGAAGGATCAAAATGGTCAGTATAGCCCTTGATAAATTCTTTGAGGGGTGTAGTTTATAAAATTGGGTCATATTTTGGATTTACATTGTTCTGGTACTTTAGGGGCTCTGCCATTGAGACATGGCACCCAAACACTATTCCAGCTAAATTTGCCCTCTAAAAGCCAAATAGCGCTCTTTCCATTCCAAGCTCCGCCATGTTCCCATACAGCAGATTATGATCACATATGGGGTATTGCCGTGTTCAGAAGAAATTGTGGGGGACTTTTTCTCCTTTAACCTTTTTTGAAAAATATAAATTTGGGTCTAATATGACATTTTACTGGATAAAAAGTCATTTGTCATTTTCACATCCCATTGGCAGTAAAATTGGTGAAACAACTGTGGGTTCCAAATGCTGACTATACCCCTCGATAAGTTCCGTCACGGGTCTAATTTCCAAAATTACATCATTTATTGGAGCTTTCCACTGCGCTGGTACCTTATGGGCTCTGCCAATGTGACTTGGGGCCTGAAACCAATTCCAGTAGAATCTGCCCTCCGAAAACCTTGATGGTTCTCCTTCACTGCTTTTTACCAATACAAAAATTTATATCCACATGTGGGGCATTTCTATGGTCAGGAGAAATGGATTAGCAAATTTTGGGGGGCATTTCTCCTTTAACCCCCTTGTAAAAATGAAACATTTTGGGTTAAATCTACATTTTATAGATAAAAATGTAATTTTCCATTTTTATGGTCCAATTCCGTGAAACACCTGTAAGGTCAAAACACTCACCATACCCCTGGATAATTTCCTTGAGGGGTCTAGTTTACAAAATAGGGTCACTTTGGGGGGGGGGGGGTTCCACTGTTTTGGCACCTCCTAGCTGTTCTGCAAATTGGACATGGTACCTGAAAGCTATTCCAGGAAAATCTTTTTTTTTCTTTCTTAATGTAAAGGGTGGGCCATTTATATGGACACACCTAAATAAAATGGGAATAGTTGATATCAACTTCCTGTTTGAGGCATATGGGAGGGGGGAAACTTTTCAAGATGGGTGGTGACCATGGCGGCCATTTTGAACTTGGCCATTTTGGATCCAAATTTAGTTTTTGCAATAGGAAGAGGGTCATGTGACACATCAAACTTGTTGAGAATTTCACGATAAAAACAATGGTGTGCTTGGTTTTAACATACCTTTATTCTTTCATGAGTTATTTGCAAATTTCTGACCATTTATAAAATGTGTTCAAAGTGCTGCCCATTGTGTTGGATTGTCAATCTCTTCTCCCACTCTTGACACACTGATAGCAACACCGCAGAAGAAATGCTAGCACAGTCTTCCAGTATCCGTTGTTTCAGGTGTTGCACATCTCGTATCTTCATAGCATAGACAATTGCCTTCAGATGATCCCAAAGATAGTGGGGCCATTCTTCATCAATGGAAACCTCAATGTCACTGGATATCTGAAATTTCTACATGATGATGTGTTTCCCTCTTTATGCCCTGAAGCTGGCACGTTCCCTGCTTCCAACACATTATGGGTGTCAGGTCCAAGGATTCCTAGATGAACAGTTTTCTGGAAAGTGGATTGCTTGTTGTGGGCCAGTTGAATGGCCACCAAGGTCTCCTGATCTGACCCTCCTAGACTTTTATTTTTGGGGTCATCTGAAGGCAATTGCCTATGCTGTAATGATATGAGATGTGCGGCACCTGAATGTTCAGGTGTTCAATGATATCATGGATATCTGTGGATAAAGGGATTATCTCTAAGGTAAGAGCAGTCATCTGCACAAGTATCACTGATAGTAAAGATAATGACAGCCCTCGAAACGTTCCAGAGACTTCGTTCAAGAATAGGTAATGTTGTGGTTCTGAAGTTACCCTATGCTTGTCCAAAGTCATCCTATAAAAGTTAGATGACAATTGGATTTTGGAGTCATCCATCTCCAGGCTTCCGAGCTGTACAAAGGATTTTCTCTATAACTGCATTTGATGTCTTGGGGCTGAATGTTTTGTGGGCTAAGTTTTCTAAGTCATAAACTGCAGGAAGACCAAAAAGGACCCAAATAAGCCCAGGAGGGTAGGAATCATCTCTACAGTAGCTAAAGTTTTGGGGGTCATTTGAACCCAAATATTTTTCTAAAGTTTCCTAATATTTGATACATGTTTTCTAATATTTTCATGATCAGCAGCAATATTGAAGCACACACGGTATATTTTTAAAATATTTTTCCAAGGTTTGTAGATATAACATCCATTGTTGGGTGTCTTGTATCCTTGCTGTACATATTTCTTCTTCCTCAAGTCTACACTTGGTCAGTGAGTTGGGTCAAATTCATTTTCAAAGCCTAGATCTCAGCCATGTATGTCAAATTAATGTAACCACATTTACTACTCAATATATCAGAAGTAGCAACTGTTCAGGAGTAGTCATGTCTTGAGAACCTTGTTGGTGGAAGTTGTAGAGGTTGGTCTCTCACTAAGGCCCGGTTCAGATCTGTATTTGGGTTTCCGATTGGAGACCCTCCCGAACGGAAACCTAATCCGCAAAAAAAGTGGTTACCTTAGGAAACCCGAGGACCCCATAGACTAGAATGCGGAGAGAAAAATGCTGCTTGCAGGACTTTTCTCTCCTCATTTTTCATGCGGAGAGGAGAACGGAATGGCCCAAAGTCAGATGTGAACTTGGCCTAATAAGTTGGCGATGACATCTGGACACAATCCAACCATTTTGATCTATAAAATCTGTGTTTACAAAAAAAACATAGGGTAAAACTATTGTATTTGCTTCATGTTATCAGTGTATCTTTTTTCAATAATTTGATTGTCTAAAAAGTTTCAATCTGATCATGTCTTTGACATCCTTGTTCCTCATGCTGTAGATGATGGGGTTCAACATTGGTGTCACCACTGTATATAAAAGGGACACTGTCTTGTCTATCTCGGGAGAGTGCGCGGAGCGAGGTATTAGGTACATGAAGATGCTAGTTCCATAGTACAGAGACACCACGATGAAGTGGGAGGCGCATGTGGAGAAAGCCTTATCTTTCCCAAGTGAAGAACTTGTCTTAAAGACGGCCGAGATGATGTTGATGTATGAAAGTAACGTCAAAAAGAAAGCAAACAGAATAATGATCTGTGCCGCAACGTACATGACTATCTCATTCAGCCGAGTATCTTTGCAGGAGAGTTTAAAGAAGGGAGGCATCTCGCAGAAGTAGTGGTTGACATGATGGGATTTACAAAAAGGAAGGTGGAAAGTGAGGGGCACATGAATGATGGCTCCGCTGAAGCCCACGCTCCACGGTATGGAAGCCAAACAATGACACATCTTCTTGTTAATAATCGTTTGGTAGAGCAATGGTCTACAGATGGCGGCAAACCGATCATAGGCCATGACAGCAAGGAGGAGACATTCTGTGGCTCCCAACGTCATATGGAAATACATTTGAAGACCACATCCAACCCGAGAAATACTTTTGTCTTTGGACAGAGTGTTTATTAGAATTTTAGGCACAATGGTGGAGGAGAAGCCAATGTCAATCACAGAGAGATTACTCAAGAAAAAGTACATGGGGGTGTGTAGCTTCGAGCTGACCCTCACCACAGTGATCAGTAGACCATTTCCCATCAATGTCACTATATACATTGCCAAGAACACAAGAAAGCACAAGACCTGGAGAGATGGGACATCGGACAGGCCAAGGAGACTGAATCTTTCTGTAGATGTTTGATTAATGTCTTCCATTATATTTTCTGTATCTAATGAAAGAAAGTTAAGAGACAAAACAGTTAAAGGTGCCCATGCTTAATTTTTCCATATTTTTAGTGAAGAAGATTGGTTTAACATTGTGTAAAGGAAATAAGACACAACTTTTATTAGCTTTCGTTATTGACCTGGTGTCCAACCAGGGGTGCACCTACAAGGAGGCAACATGAGGCAGTCGCCTCAGGCGGCGCTACTCCTGATAACCTAGAGGATCGGCAGTTTGACAACTAAACCAGCCCAAGACAGGCCGCATTTAAAACCCTGTTCTTGGCTGGCTTAGAAGTGTAAGCAGAGCAGAGGAGGTTGGCTAGGGAGCTCAGGCCAGGCCGTGTGGAGAATGCGCAGTGGTGCCGCTCTTGTGGTTCACATAGGCATTTATATGGCCTGCTCTGTCTCCTGCCTCCTGTATAGGGAATTGCGCCCTTCCACCTACACTGTGCATCAATTTGTCAGTCAGGTCACCATAGTGTTGTGACTCAGCCCAAATTACAGTGGACAAAACCACTGCTACAGTTTGTGGTGCGGCTCCTGTGGTCTCCCTTCACTCAGCTTTAAAGCTGCTGGCTGCTGCCCTCCTGGATCCCATACCTTACCTGTGCCCCCTGGCTCACCAGCTGAAGTAAGCACTATATTCACTGAAATAATAGTATTTATCCTCTATCCATAGGATAAAGAAGAAATAATACCTAGTGAGGTGGAGGACCCAACCGAGATTGAAAATTGAGTTTCCCCCCCCCCCATGACTCCAGGTTCACACCTGCATTTGGGTTTCCATTCATGGACTATAATGGGGTGTGCTGGGTTTTCACCCGGTTTCTGCCCAAAAAGGGCAGAAAAATGCAGAGAAAAAAAGTCAGCGCTTGCCCTAAAATTTGTGTTTGATCATATGCATCCCAAAACCTGTACCTGCATGCTGTCATGTGCTGCATGCCAAGACCTCAATCTAGTGATGTCACTCCCATCTATTTTTGGACACAGATCCTGGTTCTGAGTCTAGATCCTTTTTCTGACCGCTGCTCCAGCCATCTTCTGCTTGTGTCCAAAGTTGTCTCCATTGGAGGTCTGGCTGTGCCATGTCCGACTTGTGCCTTGCTCTGCTTACCCTGCCACATTGGTGTTTCTGGACTGTCTCTTGTCATCATTGTCTTTCTCCCAGCTCCTAGATGATTATGCTTTCACAATCCTTTTGAACGTCATGCTATTTTATGAGGACACTGCTTGACTTTCATTGTCTTTTGCCCGTTTTTAATAAAACTTCGTTACAGTATCCTAAAACCTTGTTCCAACCTAAGTTTGGACTAACCATTACAAAATGAGACAACAGATAGACAAAAATTCAGTTATGTCCAAGGAGCTTTAAACTAAACCTGAACTACGGGCTTTTCTCAAAATTGGTCATGAATAGAGATGAACGAGTAGTACTTGATCGAGTAGGTATTCAATCGAATACTACGGTATTCGAAATACTCGTACTCGATCGAGTACCACTCGCTATTCGAATGTAAAAGTTCGATGCAGAACCAGCATTGATTGGCCAAATGCTATACAGTCGGCCAATCAACTCTGGTTCTTCTCCTACCTTTAGAAGTCTTCTCCGTGCAGCTTCCCCGCGGCGTCTTCTGGCTCTTCATTCACTCTGCCAGGCATTGGGCCTGGGCAAAGCCGACTGCGCATGTCCGCTTGTAGTGCGGGCATGTGCAGTCAGTTCTGCCCAGGCCTGATGCCTAACAGAGTGAATTCAGAGCCGGAAGATGCCGCGGGACGCTGCAAGGAGAAGACTTCTCGGAGGATCCATCCCGACCCTCACTCGTGGACTTGGTAAGTATAATTTGATCGAACGTTACCTACTCCTGAAATGAGAATTTTCCCCCCATAGACTATAATAGGGTTCGATATTCGATCCGAGTAGTCGAATACTGAGGGGCTACTCGAGACGAATATCGAACCTCGAACATTTTACTGTTTGCTCATCTCTAGTCATGAATAAAAAGACATACCTTATGATGAAGATGCCTTAGTTACTTCTGAAGAGCTTCTGATGTCTGTCACAATGGTGTCTGCTCATTTTTGACCAACATGGAGCAAACTACTAGGCTGGCAATGCCCCCTCATATATATTGTGCTACACTGTACACATTATATAGTTTTAGACATCACAACTATCTTCTTAATTTATGTTAATGAGTGTTTGGAGATTTGATACTATACTGAAGGTCTCCCGGCACCCAATTATCATAGGAAGAACAAAGTTGTCTTAGGGAATCAAGAAAGTTTGAGATAATCTTCTTACTTCAAGACAAAAAACTTCTTGTGATACTAAGGCTGTTATAAAAGTTAGAATATCTCATGGATTCTATCAGGAATCACTTAAAAAACACACACACACACACACACACACACACACACACACACACTCTTTTTGAATCTATACAGAACAACTTCCACATTGGAGGTTAGACAACACGGGCTTGGAGTTCTCTTCATTCGGAGAAGTTGCTTCTAGTTTTACGTAGGACATAGCCAGTTTTGGCCTTCGGGAATAAGTGTTTTTGTTACTGTTTTTTCATTGTTGAGTTCTAAAAGATACAACTTCATTTTTTATGTTTTTATAAAAAAATTTTGGACTAAAGAAATAACAATACGACAATCTAAAAGTGAAATATAAAAATTTGTCAAATTTCCAGCCCACTGGATGAAATAAGTGCATAGAGAAAAGAAACAAAAACCAATAAGGGAAGGTAGTCACGATATATACAAGAGACCAAAGTTCTAGAGAATTTACTAAGGGTAAGTTCACATGGTAGAAAATGAAGAGGAATTCTTGTTCAATTTCCACCACCATTTTCAGGCCATGCTCTACCATGATGAGATGCTAATATGGTCAAAACCTCTGGCTGCTTATAAGCCCCAGATGACTAGGTCTTATCAGGAAGGAGTCTTGAGCATTAGAATCCGTGGAAAGTACGAGTAGTATGCTTATTTTTTTTTTCTGTGTCCTGTGATCTCTGCCTCCCATAGAAAACAATGGACAGAATCTTCCCCTGATTCATGGGTGGAATCTTCCCCCAAATCTGTGGCAAATTCCTCCTTGTGAATTTACCCTAAACCAGTGATGGTGAACCTATGGCATGCATGCCAGAGAGGGTAAGCGGAGTCCCCTCTGCCGGTATGCGTGTGGTCGCCCAGATCACTCACTAACGGAGAATCTGATACAGGATTCCCCGTTAGTGAGCGATCGCTGCCTTCAGCTGAAAGCTGTCAGTTTAGGCTGCGTTTACCATGCGGCCTACAGTGACTACAGAGTGTGACCTAAGTCATCAGCACCCGCAGTGAACAGAAGACACCCGGTAGCTCTTCAGGTAAGTATATTTGTGTGTGTACTGTCTGGGGAAGGGGCTACTGTGGATCATTTTATGCTGTGTGGGGAGGGGGCTACTGTGGACCATTTCATGCTGTGTGGGAGGGGGCTACTGTGGACCATTTCATGCTGTGTGGGAGGGGGCTACTGTGGACCATTTCATGCTGTGTGGGAGGGGGCTACTGTGCACCATTTCATGCTGTGTGGGGAAGGGGCTACTGTGGACCATTTCATGCTGTGTGGGAGGGGGCTACTGTGGACCATTTCATGCTGTGTGGGGAAGGGTCTACTGTGGACCATTTTATGCTGTGTGGTGATGGGGAGTACTGTGGAGTATACAAGTATAATCCTGTGTGTGGGCCAATGCGGGGCAGATTGTACTGTGTGTGGGGGCCACTGCGGGGCAGTTTTCGCTGTGTGTGGGGGTCACTGAGGCGCAGATTGTACTGTAGGTGGGGGCCACTGCGGGCAGATTGTACTGTGTGTGGGGGCCACTGCGGGCCAGATTGTACTGTGTGTGGGAACCACTGCGGGACAGATTGTAATGTATGTGGGCCACATTGTACTGTCTGGGGGGGCCACTGGGGGCCAGATTGCATTGTGTGTGTGGGCCACTGTGGGCCAGATTGTACTGTGTGTGGGGGCCACTGCGGGGCAGATTGTACTGTGTGTGGGGGCCAATGCGGGCCAGATTGCACTGTGTGTGGGAACCATTGCGGGACAGATTGTAATGTGTGTGGGCCACATTGTACTGTGTGGGCAGGGCCACTGGGGGCCAGATTGTATTGTGTGTGGGGGCCACTGTGGGCCAGATTGTACTGTGTGTGTGCGGGCCACTGTGGGGCAGATTGTACTGTGTGTGGGCCACTGCAAGCCAGATTGTACTGTGTGTGTGTGTGGGGGGGGGGCACTGCGGGGCAGATTGTATTGTGTGTTGGGGCCAATGCGGGCCAGATTGCACTGTGTGTGGGAACCACTGCGGGACAGATTGTACTGTGTGTGGGGGCCACTGCAGGGCAGATTGTACTGTCTGGGGTCCCCTCACTATTTATATCACACAGTATCTGTTTTATATCAGACATAATATAATAACATAACGTAACGTACATTTCAGGGTCACTATAACACAGATCCTGTGCGATGTATATAGTGAACATTAATTGTTCAAAGTACAAAATGCAGAGACCTTCACCTTTCAGTACAAGCTCTGTAAAGTCCTAGTCACACTGTAATTTGTGGGTCCATAATTGTCTGCAATTGTGGATCCACAGAGTGTTAAGGTTAAATTGCCATGTTGGCACGCCGCAATAATTTATTGGGTTTTGGGTTGCAGTTTGGGTACTTGGTCTCAAAAAGGTTCGCCATCACTGCCCTAAACCAAAGGGCCCTGAAGTTAAATTAGAGGGAAAAAAAGGAAGAGTGAGAGGAGGTAAAGAGACACAAAGTAATGGATGGGAAGGTATTTTAGCATAGTCATACCAGTCAACCTCAAGTACCAACTCTGAATTAGGGTCGATGATCAGGTAGCCCAGAGGTCTCATTGTAATAGCAGATTCTTGAATTCCATTAAATCTTGAAAAGATCCCTAGGTACCCCAAAGGGTGTGGTATGCTCCTCCATTCTCCAGATCTACTGAATTGTGCTCATCGACTTTATTTTTGGATTTTTCCTACTATGTAGCTGTCAATAACTTATTTACTACATCTTATTAACTCTTTCTGGAAAAAAAAAAAAAAAAATCCTCAAATTTATTTTTTATTTTAAACTAGTAGAATACCTGCGGCTTCGCTCGCGGAAAATGTGTTAGATTGTTGGTGGTGCTAGAGTAAAATTTTCAGTGTCACTCCAAAATTGATATTTTGAGATTACTACAGTAAATATTTTTTTCCACTTTAAATTTTATTATTTTGGCATTTTACTAATTTGTCATAACATTGATATGAACAACTTTTTTTTCATTTCAACATTTTTATTGATTTTATATATTCAATACATACCGTATGTACTCGAGTATAAGCCGACCCGAATATAAGCCGATTGCCATCATAACCAGACTGACTGCAAGAGAGTTAATGCTGGTGGCTCCCATAAGAATGTATCTGATATTCCATTGGAAGGAGATAGGGAACAATTCAAGAGATGTTATTGTTGGGAATGTCTTAGATGCAACAGGTGTTACAGACCCTGGAATCTTAGGGGTTATGTGTATGTTAGTTATCTCTTGTCCAGGCGCAATAGTGTGTTAGTTGTATGGGGTCCATTTCCATGTCATAATCCTCCAGTGGTGGTGGTGTGCAAATGTGTTACTTAAAGAGGACTTTTCATGAGTTGGGGCACATGCGGTTTTATATAACGCTGGAAAGTCGGCAATGCACTGAATTCAGCGCACTGTCAGCTTTCACGATCTGTGCGCCAGGTGATGAGCTATTGGTGCCAGTACCGTAGCTCTTCACCATCAGAAGGGCGTTCCTGACAGTCAGTCAGGAACGCCCTTCTTCACAGCAGCACCTATAGCTCTGTACTGTGAGAGCGGGGAGGTACGCCTCCCTGCCTCTCCTCACAGTACTTGTCCATAGACGAGTAATGGGGGAGGGGGCGTTCCTTACCTCTCTCACAGTACAACGCTATAGGCGCTGCTGTGAAGAAGGATGTTCCTGACTGACTGTCAGGAACGCCCTTCTGATGGTGAAGAGCTACGGTACCAGCACCGATAGCTCTTCACCCGGGGCAAACATCGTGAAAGCCAATTGTGAATTCAGCGCACTTTCGGCTTTCCAGCGATATATAAAACCGCATGTGCACCAACCCATGAAAGGTCCTCTTTAAAAAGAGCATGAATGTAATTTAATATCTGGAACAGCTTTCTATAACATTTTCTAGCGTTTTCAAACTGTGAAACCCCTCCAATGGTAAGCGAGTGACAGATGGGGTGCTAAATGTGACAAAATTAATTCAATATCACACAGGTCTTTCTATGGGTGCAATAGACTGTGGCTTAGAAACATAATGTACATCTGTGTGCTTATTTTCATATGTTTTACTATATTCAATAGACTAATCATTACCATTCGTGTGTGCCACATTCTACTATACGGAGAGAGAGAGCGTGCATACTGGTTCAATTTTTGGGAATCTAATTCCCTAAAACCACAGTCTGCGTTCCATGGACTCTGTTGAGTCGTGAAGCCATCCATCTCGGATAACACCAATCACGCTTATCGATAATCGAAGTGCACCACCCATTAACCAATCCAATGCCACGCTTATAAAGCACGTTTGGCCATTCGTATTGGGTTCCTAAGGAGCATGGCCATTCTTGATCCATTCTTGATCCTACAATATAAGGTATATTAAGGCTTTTTTTTTCTTTTTTTCCATGGATTATAGTTAATGGCGAGGCTCAGGCATGTCCATGTTCATGGCTGGTGAAACTATACTCTAACAAGCTTCAGAAGCTTTATTCTAGAGTAAAGTGAATTTCCAACTGTTGTCACACTACAACTGCAATACGAGTGGACAGTTACAGGTTGGAGACCATATTTCTAGGGAACAATAGTACTTTTTTTTTTAGGATCACTATTAGAGATGAGCAAGTAGTTAAATACTCGATATTCGATATTCGTTTCGAGTAGCCCCTCAATATTCGACTACTTGAATTGAATATCGAATCCTATTATACTCTATGGGGGAAAATGCTTGTTTCAGGGGTAGGCAACATTCAATCAAATTGAACTTACCAAGTCCATGAGTGAGGGTCAGGCTGGATTCTCCGAGAAGTCTTCTCCGCGCAGCGTCCCCGCGTCGTCGTCCGGCTCTTCATTCACTCTGCCAGGCATCGGGCCTGGGCAGAGCCGACTGTGCATGCCCGCACTACTAGAAAATGGCCGCTTACAGTCAAAGCGGCCATTTTCTTGTAGCGCGGGCATGCGCAGTCGGCTCTGCCCAGGCCCGATGCCTGGCAGAGTGAATTCAGAGCCAGAAGACGCCGCAGGGACGCTGCGCGGAGAAGACTTCTAAAGGTAGGAGAAGAACCAGTGTTGATTGGCCAACTGTATAGCATTCAGCCAATCAACGCTGGTTCTGCATCGAATTTTTCCATTCGAATAGCGAGTGGTACTCGATCAAGTACGAGTATTTCGAATACCGTAGTATTTGATCGAAAACCTACTCGATCGAATACTACTCACTCATCTCTAGTCACTATATATATTTCTTGATTTTAATTTCCCACTCTATGCAAGATGTGTTTAACCACTCGTGTAATAGAAAGTCAGCCATATGGGGTCTTATATTGTATGAGATGAGTTGTATTTAATTTTTGGGGTACATAAAATTCCCATCTTATTGGCATAGATCCTACCAAACCATGAAAGGTTCCTCCTGCTGTATTCTAAATCAAGAAATGTAAGATGGAGAAGGAAAGATCCTTCAGTATAAATAATTCAGTTAGGGTTGTAAGGCTATGGTTCCCTATAGGAGGAAACTTACCACGTGAAGGGAAAGCTTGGAGAGAGGCAACCAACAAGAGGCAGAGGCAGACAACGTTGTTGTCTAGAGAAATATTAAGAACCTCCGATTTGCAATTGACTTAAAAATTCTAAGTTAGCCAACTCTGTCAAATTTTCCAATCAAGGAAGGAATGGGAGTCAAATGGACCATCAAGTATAGCAATAGGGGATGTATATGGGATGCATACATGGATCTAGTGAACAGGCAACGGGACAGTCACAAACCCACAGACAAAGGGAAACTGACACCAGGAGAAGACTCAAGTGAAACCAGCTTGGTTAGTCTCTCACTAATAAGACAGTGATGACATCTGGAAATAATCCAACCATTTTGATCTATAAAATCCATGTGTTTTATAGAACAAATTAAAATCTAAGGGTAAAATTTCTGTATTAATTAATAATTTGATTGTCTACAAAGTTTCATTCTGATTGTTTCTTTAACATCCTTGTTCCTTATACTGTAGATGATGGGGTTCAACATGGGTGTCACCACTGTATATAAAAGGGACATGATCTTGTCTATCTCAGGAGAGTGCGCGGAGCGAGGTTTTAGGAACATGAACATAATAGCTCCATAGTACAAAGACACGACAGTAAGGTGGGAGGCACATGTGGAGAAAACTTTTTCTTTCCCTTGTGAAGAACTTGTCTTGAAGATGGTAGAGATGATGTTGATGTATGAAAGTAATGTCAAAAAGAAGGCAAACAGAATAATGATCTGTGCCGCAACGTACATGGCTATCTCATTCAGCCAAGTATCTTTGCAGGAGAGTTTAAAGAACGGAGGCATCTCGCAGAAGTAGTGGTTGACATGATGGGATTTACAAAAGGGAAGTTGAAAAGTGAGGGGCACATGAATGATGGCTCCGCTGAAGCCCACGCTCCATGGTATGGAAGCCAAACAATGACACATCTTCTTGTTAATAATCGTTTGGTAGAGCAATGGTCTACAGATGGCGGCAAACCGATCATATGCCATGACGGCAAGAAGGAGACATTCTGTGGCTCCCAACGCCATATGGAAATACATTTGAAGACCACATCCCACCCGAGAAATACTTTTGTCTTTGGACAGAGTGTTTACTAGAATTTTAGGCACAATGGTGGAGGAGAAGCCAATGTCAACCACAGAGAGATTACTCAAGAAAAAGTACATGGGGGTGTGTAGCTTCGAGCTGACCCTCACCACAGTGATCAGTAGACCATTTCCCATCAACGTCACTATATACATTGCCAAGAAGACAAGAAAGCACAAGACCTGGAGAGATGGGGCATCAGACAGTCCAAGGAGAATGAATCTTTCTGTAGATGTTTGATTGAAGTCTTCCATTAGATGTTCTCTATCTAGTGAATGATAGACAAGAGACAAAAAAGTTATTTACCCAGGGTTCATTATTGCATATTCTTACTTAAGGTAATTGGATTAGCATTATTTGAAGCTCAGAACCTTCATTTCTTTCATTATTGATCTTGTCTTTAACCCATGCAAGAACGCCTCATCCCAGCTGGACGAAACTCAATGAAGTACTGATATAGTATAATATTTACCCTCCATTATCAAATAGAAATGGACATGTAATGGCCCAATGTTCATCCTGTCAACATGGCCTCTGTGGTAGGATACCAGATACACTGCAAACACTTTTCCTTCATTGGCATCATATTATAGTAATGTTAGAATTGGGGTACGAACCCACGCCTGTAAGTCCGCGCACCATGACAATGCTGCCCAATCTATTGCCACCGAATTACAGACAACGAGGAAGCTGATATATAATTTTGTTGTAGAAAATTAAGTATAACATTAAAAAATGATTGAAATCCTTTCTCATTCTGGACTTAGGAGTCCCGTGGGTGGACAGACTGATTGACAGCTTTCCTTATATGAGCATGCATACACAGATAGTTATCAGTCACCGATAAGGACCAACCACTAGGCTTTTCATATCGATCCCCTATCCTTAGGGTAGGTCATCAATATCGGTTAGTGGTCCATCACCCACATTCATCTATTCTCAGCTACACAGAGGACCCCCCACCAATATGATGAGAATGACCTATTCTAAAAATAAGTCATCAGTACGAAAGGACTGGAAGACTCCTTTATATAGGCCTAAGAGATCTTGAATTACACAGAGAATATATAATTCTAGATGAAGCAAACCTCAATGTAAAGAAACTCTTTTGGCCACATCCTACATTCTTTGTAAGTGGAGGTAAGTTGGTCTAAGTGTTCGGCCGCTTCCATTCATATCCAAAAAAATTTGATTATTTTTTATAGTAATGGTAGATGTCAGCTTTTACAATAGGATTCGATTTTAGACTTTGAGCGTTATATTGCATGTTAAATACTATGTTGTTGGGGATACAAGCTTGATCCAGGTGTTTATTCTGAATTTCTTCCCTAATATGGGGTCATTGATGTCTACCTCATAGGAGTGTTTGCTTTCCTCTGGATCAACACTAAGGGATTATTGGTTGGACAGGACAGACATGGAGCTTTTTTTCCCCAGCCTTCTCAAATGTAAAATTATGTGAAATTAAAGTTTCTTTTGATTTTTTAGTTTGAAGATTTCTGGATCTTCTTGGCTGTGTTGACGGCCGTTTCATTGTATCTTCTGACACATCTCCTGTTATAGTGAAGTGGAGCTAAATATCCAATCTAGGTATACATCTGTACCACTCACATCTCTCTTTGACCCATTTTAAACTAAACCTGTTCTTTCCCAAAAATATTATTAGATAAAAAAACCCACATACCTTATGAAGAACACCTATTTACGACTGAGGACCTTCTGATGACCACAAAAATGGTGTCTGCTCCTTCTCATCCAGCATGAAGCCAACTATTATGCTGGTGATGCCCCTTCCTATATACCATGCTACCATGAACTATTAGTCCCTCCGGTACACGAGTTTAGTGAAAGACGTAGTAAAGTTCCTGGAACTCCCTGCAGAGCTATTACCTTGTAGACATCTGAGATGTTCAAAGTTGTTCAAAGTTGTTTGAAATTTTGACTTTGTTTCAGTAAACTTTCTTCAAGTTGTACTTTATATTTCAAAGACATTTTTATACCAAACTTTTTTTTTAAACTTTATTCATTGCAGACCAAATATAACTATTTCTACTGTGCCTGAATCAGGCGAACTGCCATAAACATCTCAAAAATTGTTAAAAAAATGTTGTACTTTATTAAATTTAACACATTAAAAATACACAATAATAAATGTACAGAGGATAGTACAAACCATATAATACATGGAGGTTAAGTTGTAATACTGCATCAAAGGCTGTAGGTATAACTCATGTTACATATATACACTCACCGGCCACTTTATTAGGTACACCTGTCCAACTGCTCGTTAACACTTAATTTCTAATCAGCCAATCACATGGCGGCAACTCAGTGCATTTAGGCATGTAGACATGGTCAAGACAATCTCCTGCAGTTCAAACCGAGCATCAGTATGGGGAAGAAAGGTGATTTGAGTGCCTTTGAACGTGGCATGGTTGTTGGTGCCAGAAGGGCTGGTCTGAGTATTTCAGAAACTGCTGATCTACTGGGATTTTCACGCACAACCATCTCTAGGGTTTACAGAGAATGGTCCGAAAAAGAAAAAACATCCAGTGAGCGGCAGTTCTGTGGGCGGAAATGCGTTGTTGATGCCAGAGGTCAGAGGAGAATGGCCAGACTGGTTCGAGCTGATAGAAAGGCAACAGTGACTCAAATAGCCACCCGTTACAACCAAGGTAGCCAGAAGAGCATCTCTGAACGCCGCACAGTACGTCCAACTTTGAGGCAGATGGGCTACAGTAGCAGAAGACCACACCGGGTGCCACTCCTTTCAGCTAAGAACAGGAAACTGAGGCTACAATTTGCACAAGCTCATCGAAATTGGACAATTGAAGATTGGAAAAACGTTGCCTGGTCTGATGAGTCTCGATTTCTGCTGCGACATTCGGATGGTAGGGTCAGAATTTGGCGTCAACAACATGAAAGCATGGATCCATCCTGCCTTGTATCGGTAACGGTTCAGGCTGGTGGTGGTGGTGTCATGGTGTGGGGAATATTTTCTTGGCACTCTTTGGGCCCCTTGGTACCAATTGAGCATCGTTGCAACGCCAAAGCCTACCTGAGTATTGTTGCTGACCATGTCCATCCCTTTATGACCACAATGTACCCAACATCTGATGGCTACTTTCAGCAGGATAATGCAATGCCATGTCATAAAGCTGGAATCATCTCAGACTGGTTTCTTGAACATGACAATGAGTTCACTGTCCTCCAATGGCCTCCACAGTCACCAGATCTCAATCCAATAGAGGAGCATCTTTGGGATGTGGTGGAACGGGAGATTCGCATCATGGATGTGCAGCCGACAAATCTGCGGCAACTGTGTGATGCCATCATGTCAATATGGACCAAAATCTCTGAGGAATGCTTCCAGCACCTTGTTGTATCTATGCCACGAAGAATTGAGGCAGTTCTGAAGGCAAAAGGGGGTCCAACCCGTTACTAGCATGGTGTACCTAATAAAGTGGCCGGTGAGTGTATATCAGATGTCATGGTATATCTGTGCGTCTGAACAGCACTTCATTAGTTTAAACATGGTTTGCATAGAGTATATACACATAAATAGAATTAAGGTCGTGCAGGGTTACATTTACCTATAAGTAGACCTCCATGTACATAAACGCGCCCCGACGCGCGTTTCGCCACTACCATGGCTTCGTCAGGGGGGAAAAAAGATGATATGGCCATGAGGTTTGTATGGAGAATATATAGGTTATATGCTTAATAAGCAAATTGAGGCAGCTGATAGTATTGGAAAAAGCTGGTGAAGACATGTGGAATAATGAAGTGTTGTAGCTAAGCTTACTGAAACACAAGCCTGGATTGTTGTATCTCAAGCATATTTATATACACAAGTATTAGAAAAAACGCTAAGTGTGAATAAGTACAAAGAATCAAGGTGCACATAGGGCAATAATGAAGTGTTGTAGCTAAGCTTACTGAAACACAAGCCTGTATTATTGTATCTCAAGCATATATGCACACAAGTACTAGAAAAAAAACGTTTTTTTTCCAGGCAGTGACAGATTTTTTTTAGAGAAATAATGGCAGCTATGTCTTGTCCATCAAGACTGAGCCCATGCCATCAGTTGGAAAAAATGCAATGGAATGATTCAACTACGTGGTATGGCAGGATCGCTCCACCTGCAACTTGGCCAGGCATGAGTTAAAATTGTAGACATCCCGGCTGACTGGATCCATATTGCTGTATCCTGGACACACATTTCCATATGGATGACTGACTTTAGCATGGAGGAGAAGGAGGAGCAGATGGAGATGATAATGATAACTATGTCAACCATGTGGTAAGTGTGTATGTGGCCTGCCTGCAAAGAAGATCATGGTGAAGAGTAGGATGGTCTTTCTCACTTGTCAGTGACATTGACAATTCTATTATGACAAATGAGCTTGTGACGCCCCTTTAGGAGAAATCAAGGAGACTTAGTTCCTATATTTGTGCTTTCATGGTTATACCTTACTTTCTGCTTCATATAATGTAATAGTTGGAGTCCCAGAAGAGGTGAGAAAAAAAAAAAAAAAAAAAAACACATTTATACACACCTTCCCTTTCCTCTTTTTGGCTTTCCCGTGGCACCCAGTGTCCTCCTGGTGACATCATCCCCCTGAAGTCACTGCTGAAGTTTGTGATTGGGCCACAGTGGTCACATGGGTATGCCAAGTGTCATCTACTGACCCTTTTTTAACGGCCATCACTCAGAAACAGACCCATTGATCTGTATCGGTACCGTCCAAACCAGCCAAACATCGGACAAGTCTTCAAACCACAAAGTATAATAAGTAGAGGCCCAGGGAGTTGTGAAAACATAATAAATAGATAGAATCACGTTAAATCATTATGATACCAGCATGCCCCATGAGAATTACTGTAGACCACTGGAGAAGCTTTATCCACTATGGAAACAAATGTAACTATGGATGCAACCTATAGTCCAGAAAGAGTCTGAAAAATTTAGAAAAATTCCATATGAATTAAATTTGTAATAGTACGGTGTAACTAGGGTTGAGCTGATCTTGAGATTTCAGGATCGTTTTTAAAATCTGATTTCCGATCATTTTCCATCCGAACCCGATTCCGATCCGATTTTAAAAATGATTCTGCTCAATACACAGCGTCGAGTCCAAAAATTGAAGGCTTCAAGTTTTGGACTCCATGCTGTGTAGTGATTAAAAAATCCACCGGCTACTAAGTCTTACCTGCACAGAACTGCTGCCGCCTCCCCTCCCAATGTGTACGCTGCTCCCCGGAGCTCAAGGTGTCCCTGCCTTCCTAGGCTAGTGTTACTGATGCTGGGAGAAGGTGGGGCTTGTTATGGTTTAGGAGAGAAGGCAGGTACAGGACGGGGAGACATGAGTGCATCACTCATGTCTCCCCTCTCTGTACCCGCCCACACTCTCCTAAGCCACAACAAGCCCCATCTACTCCCAGCATCAGTAACACTAGCCTAGGGAGGCGGATGTGCACATGGCGCTTTGCCAGCATCTGAAAGAGAGGAGAGGACTTAGAACAAAGGCCAGGAGCTCCAGTGAGTGGCAGAGGTTCTGTGCAGGTAAGTGGGTTGAGCGATCGAGATCGGAATTCCCATCCTGATCTTTTTAGGCGGGATTCAAACCCAATTGCGATTGTGAATTTAACTCGATCGCTCAACCCTAGGAGTAACTAAAAATAGGATTAATAAAGTACATTTAGGAGATGACGTGATGGCTGTGAGAAGGTGACCGGCAAAGTACTGAACTTCAGGTATATCAGCCCAAGGTTTCTGATGTATATGTGGTCCAGGGTGGATTTCTAGTAGGCTTCAGCCCAGGTGTAGATCCTGGGCTCATTACTGACCTATAAAAGGCTGAAGATACTGCAGTTCATGGCAGTTCTATGAGGGAAAAGGAGGTGTATAGTTCTTTCCTGTAACCCTGAGTCTGGGTAGACTATATTGCTTCTGTTTTGTTCATGTGGCTGGTATGTAAACCACAAGTATAGTTAGGTTAACCTACTGTTTAGTTAGCGCTCAGACGAGCAGGAATTTATTTTGATTTTTGCCGAAATTAAGGCTGTATTTTGTATTGTTTAGTTTGTGCCTGAAGTCAAGGCTTATTTATTTTCCTGTTTTTTCTAAATAAACCAGTTTTCTGCACGTTTTGTGTCTATCTTGACTGTTTGGGCCCGCACCACTGCTTCTATATATGATTTTGTGAAATTCTGTGAATATGTGATATGCTATATGTCTAATAACAACAGAATTTAGGTTGTGAGATTTCTAGTCTTCCCAGGGTTTTGCCTGAATGTCCTTCACCAAATTTGAGCTAAGTTAGAGACAAACACATCTGTTTGGTGTCATAAGAGGTTGCTGCTTTATAATGTTTTGAGCACGTTTGTCTTTGATAACTCACATCAGAAGATTTTGATACAATTTCACAACTTTTTTGGTGTTTGCTATTATATTATTCTTTACATCCGTATTTCTGATGCTGTAGATGATGGGATTCAACATTGGAGTGACCACCGTATAGAGAACAGATGCAATCTTGTCGCTTTCTACAGAGTTGGAAGATGGAGGATGAAGATAGATGGACATAATGGTTCCATAATAAAGGCTGACAACAGCGAGGTGGGAGACACATGTAGAAAAAACGGCATGTCTTCCTCGTGAGGAATGGATTCTCAAAATGGTGGAGATGATGTACACGTAGGAAACCAATGTCAATAGAAAAGAACTTAAAACTATGAGACTGGCTGCTACATACATTGCTATTTCATTAAGCCAAGGATCTATGCAGGACAGTGACAAGAGGGGAGGCACTTCACAAAAGAAATGGTTGACATGATGAGTCCTACAGAAGGGAAGTCTCCAAGTAATTGGAATTTGTATAGAAGAGTTTGTGAAACCTACAATCCATGGTATTATTGCTAAGATGATGCAAAACCTCATGTTCATAATACTGCTGTAGTGCAATGGTCTACAAATGGCTACAAACCTATCATAAGCCATAATGGCGAGTAAGGAACATTCGGCTCCACCAAGCCCTAAATAAAAGAACATCTGGAAAGCACAAGCCCCTACTGAAATACTCTTGTCTATGGATAAAGTATTTTTGAGGAGTAGAGGAGCTACAGTGGTAGAAAAACAGATGTCAAAGAAAGAAAGATTACACAGGAAGAAGTACATAGGAGTATGTAACGTTGGACTGGTCCTCACCGTGATGAGAAGAAGACAATTTCCTGTCAATGTGACAATATATATTATCAAGAATAGAATAAACCCTATAATCTGAATATGAGGACTAGTAGATAATCCAAGTAGATAGAACCAACTTGGAAGAGTTTGATTGACGTTCTCCATAGATTCATCCAGAACCTTGAACAAAGAAGAAAATTGAAGACTAGTTGGTGCTAATATACAGAAGAGTAATAACAGGCCCCAAGTGTAGACCACTGAGAGTAGCAACAAAAATTAAGGAAATGGGATTGGTTGTTATGATGTCCTACTCAAACTATTCAATAACTGATATCTTGAACAATTAAGTGAACCTCTTTGCTAAATACTTTCCAAAGATGTAATTGTCAAAAAATATTACTTACTTGGTTTTTCCACTTCACTTTTCAGAAAGTGTTCTTAGGACATGTAAAATTTGGCACAAATACACAATGCTACACACGTGGACAAAATTGTTGGCCCCCCTTGTTTAACTAAAAAAAAAAAAAAAAAAGCCACAATAATCACAGAAATAACTTGAATCTGACAAAAGTAACAATAGATAATAATTAGAGATGAGCGAGTAGTACTCGATTGAGTAGGTATTCGATAGAATACTACGGTATTCGAAATACTCGTACTTGATCGAGTACCACTCGCTGTCCGAATGGAAAAGTTCGATGCAGAACCAGCATTGATTGGCCGAATGCTATACAGTCGGCCAATCAATGCTGGTTCTTCTCCTACCTTTAGAAGTCTTCTCCATGCAGCTTCTCCGCAGCGTCTTCCGGCTCTGAATTCACTCTGCCAGGCATCAGGACCAACCACTAGGCTTTTCATATTGATCCCTTATCCTTAGGGTAGGTCATCAATATCGGTTAGTGGTCCATTACCCAGATTCATCTATTCTCAGCTACACAGTGGACCCCCCACCAATATGATGAGAATGACCTATTCTAAAAATAAGTCATAGGCATAGTCATAAGTCAATAGGCCAAAGAGATCTTGAATTACACAGAAAATATATAATTCTAGATGAAGCGAACCTCAATGTAAAGTAACTCTTTTGGCCACATCCTACATTCTTTGTAAGTGGAGGTAATTTGGTCTAAGTATCTGTATAGGAAATAGAGATGAGCAAATAGTATTCGAAACTATAGTTTAGAAGACCTCGCTCCATAGGAATGCATGGAAGCGGCCGGCGCCAGCGCTTAACCCCTTGGTGTTC
Organism: Leptodactylus fuscus; assembly: GCF_031893055.1. Taxonomy (NCBI): domain Eukaryota; kingdom Metazoa; phylum Chordata; class Amphibia; order Anura; family Leptodactylidae; genus Leptodactylus; species Leptodactylus fuscus. The sequence continues at coordinate 140,429,192 of NC_134271.1, forward strand.
GTCCGCTTCCACTCATTCCTATGGGAGTGAGGTATTCAAAATTATAGTTTTGAATACTATTCGCTCATCTCTAATAGGAAATAGTTCCTTATAGTTACAGTAGAGAAATTATATAAAACATAGACAAGCTTAAGCTCACCTCCTTCTGAAGGTAAGTAATCCTATGGATGCACGAAAACTCCGGTCAATGATGAGCGAACCATAAAAAGTTGTACAAAAACTTGCAGCCTTATTTATATCAACATGTAAAATCCATCCCATCCACAGATACATTTTGGATTGTAGATCTTAATTTATCCATCTCCAAAAATTTTTGATTTACTTTTTATAGTAACCAAATTACGAAATACTAGACCCCAAGAAGAAGTAATGGTAGATGTCAGCTTTTACAACAGGATTAGATTTTAGACTTTGAAAGTTATTTTTCATGTTATATACAGTGTTGGCCAAAAGTATTGGCACCCCTGCAATTCTGTCATGCTTCCTCACAATTTTGCTTCTCAAGTCCTCAGACAGTTCTTTGGTCTTCTTTCTTTTCTCCATGCTCAATGTGGTACACACAAGGACACAGGGCAGAGGTTGAGTCACCTTTAATCCATTTCAACTGGCTGCAAGTGTGATTTAGTTATTGCCACCACCTGTTAGGTGCCTCAGGTAAGTAACAGGTGCTGTTAATTACACAAATTAGAGAAGCATCACATGATTTTTCAAACAGTGCCAATACTTTTGTACACCCACTTTTTTATGTTTGCTGTGGATTTATATACAATTTGGCTTTTTGACTATTCTTTTTGTGGTTTTCCATTGAAGACAAATTAAATGAAGATAATAATACCAAAGAATTTGTGCTTGCAATCATTTTCTGGAAGAAACTGAGTATTATCTGACAGAATTGCAGGGGTGCCAATACTTTTGGCCAACACTGTACTATGTTGTTGGGGATACAAGCTTGATCCAGGTGTTTATTCTGAATTTCTTCCCTAATATGGAGTCATTGATGTCTACCTCATAGGAGTGTTTGCTTTCCTTTGGATCAACACTAAGGAATTATTGGTTGGACAGGACAGACATGGAGCTATTTCCCCAGCCTTCTTAAATGTAAAATTATGTGAAATTAGAGTTACTTTTGATTTTTTAGTTTGAAGATTTCTGGATCTTCTTGGCAGTGTTGACGGCAGTTTCATTCTATCTTCTGACACATCTCCTGTTATAGTGAAGTGGAGCTAAATATCCAATCTAGGTATACATCTGTACCACTCACATCTCTCTTTGACCCATTTTAAACTAAACCTGTTCTTTCCCAAAAATATTATTAGATAAAAAAAACCACATACCTTATGAAGAACACCTATTTACGACTGAGGACCTTCTGATGACCACAAAAATGGTGTCTGCTCCTTCTCATCCAGCATGAAGCCAACTATTATGCTGGTGATGCCCCTTCCTATATACCATGCTACCATGAACTATTAGTCCCTCCGGTACACGAGTTTAGTGAAAGACGTAGTAAAGTTCCTGGAACTCCCTGCAGAGCTATTACCTTGTAGACATCTGAGATGTTCAAAGTTGTTCAAAGTTGTTTGAAATTTTCACTTTGTTTCAGTAAACTTTCTTCAAGTTGTACTTTATATTTCAAAGACATTTTTATACCAAACTTTTTTTTATTTATTTTATTCTTTGCAGACCAACTATAAGTCTACTTATTAACCCTGGGGTTTACTAGGACGAAGAAAATTCTGAACTATCCTTAAGAAAAGTCCAACACTTGGGACCTTGCTGACAATAGCATGATTTCATAGCATTAAAAAAAAAAAATCATAGACTTACGATAAAAATTTAGTATTTTCTCAATGCAATTTTTTTAAAAAACTTTTGGCGCATAATTCATGCGGGCAGGGCGCGGCAAGCACACGGACCCCTTTTATAGCACAGCGCTTGAAATTGTGTTTGTATTCCGCCCGGGGGTCTCCAGGCGGACTCCTTCCAAAAGCAGATGTGAACAGGGCATAAAAAGCCAGAACAGAACATGACTTTTCCTGCCAGTTATCCCTTTATTGGAGCAAATGCCACAGCAATATTGTGTAGGCGGAGTGACAATTTACAGAATTTCATGAAACATTTATGGCACAATGCTTGGCTTGCTGAAAAAGCTGGAATATCTTCTAAAATGGAAAGGTTTCCCAAAGTTTTAGAAAACAGCACTTGGGAGTCTGAAGAGGTCTGGAACTTTCCTGCATGTGATCTTTTCAGACCCAAGAATATAATAGGTGGAGTCTTAGGAGAGGGTACAAAAAAACCACTCATACTCACCTTCCATTACCTCTCTTGGGCCTCGATGCAGCAACCTGCGCTCTTCTGTGACATCATAACATGCCCATGTGACAGTTGGTGGCCCAATCACAAGCCTGAGCCATGACGCCATTGAAGAGAGTCGAACACCACAAGAAAATTGCCAGATGCCACAAGTAGGCCCCAGAGAGGTAACATAAGGTGAGTATGAATGTTTTTCTATTTTCTACACCTCCCTTGGGCCTTCACCTGTTATACTCTGTGGCCTGAAGAGGCTCCAAAATCAAATAGTGCCACTTTTCACTTTGACAAACTTCATCTGTTTGCCTTAGAGAGCTAGAAACTAGACAGATAGGTTCCTAGGAGCCCTAAGAATATTTAACATTATGATTTAAGCCAATTTACAGTATGGTACCATCCAAACCAGCCAAACATCGGACAAGTCTTCAAATCACAAAGTATAATAAGTAGAGGCCCAGGGAGTTGTGAAAACATAATTAATAGATAGAATCACGTTAAATCATTATGATACCAGCATGCCCCATGAGAACGCTGGTGCCCAATTAGAGGGCTTTGGAGTTGACAACAACCAGGAGTGGAAAAGAGGGTCCCACAATGCCACAAGAATGGAAAGACAAGGCGAGTATAACTCTTTAACCCCAAAGAATAATAATTTTACTCCTGGTTCGTGGATGACAAACTCCCAAAGTTTCAGATTTGGGCCAAACCTGAAACTTTAGATAAATTTGGACTGAATCTGATCTCATCCAAAGTTTTGTGACCCTCCCAAAAAAATCTCTAATTATCAGTAGTAAATGCAATGATATGTCAATACGGGCGCTATCTGTAGAGGTATTAGCTTCTATTGTAATCCTTTTTTTTTTTTTTTTTTTTTGTAGATTGTGAGCCCCACATGGAGCTCACAATGTACATTTTTTTTTCCCTATCAGTATGTCTTTTTTGGAATATGGGATGGAAATCCATGCAAACACGGGGAGAACATACAAACTCCTTGCAGATGGTTTTTTGCCCTTGGCGGGATTTGAACACCAGGACTCCAGCGCTGCAAGGCTGCAGTGCTAACCACTGAGCCACCGTGTGGCCCCGGGACTTCTATTGTAATCCTGTCTGTTTTGTCTGTGATTTATCTATGTTGGGAGGTAAATCTATAAGCTGTGACATCATCCATTGTTAGTAGAGGCGGGCAAACTTCATCTTAAAGAGAAGACTTAGGACAATGGCTGGGAGCTCTGGGGAGAAGCATCGGTTCTGTGCAGGTAAGTGGGTTGAGCGATCAGGATCGGAATTCCCATCCTGATCTTTTTAGGCGGGATCGGAACCCAATCGCGATCGTGAATTTAACTCGATCACTCTACCCTAGGAGTAACTAAAAATAGGACAAATAGAGTACATTTAGGAGATGATGTGATGGCTGTGAGAAGGTCCCAGGCAAAGTACTGAACTTCAGGTATATCAGCCCAAGATTTCTGACGTATATGTGGTCCAGGGTGGATTTCCAGTAGGCTTCAGCCCAGGTGAAGATCCTGGGCTCATTACTGACCCATAAAAGGCTGCAGATGCTGCAGTTCATGGCAGTTCTATGAGGGAAAAGGAGGTGTATAGTTCTTTCCTGTAACCCTGAGTCTGGGTAGACTATATTGCTCCTGTTTTGCTAGTGTGACTGATATGTAAGCCACAAGTATAGTTACATCAACCTACTGTTTAGTTAGTGCTCAGACGAGCAGGAATTTATTTTGATTTTTGCCGAAATTAAGGATATATTTTGTTTTGTTTGAAATCAAAGCTATATATATATATATATACTGTGTATATATATATATATATATATATATATATATATATATATATATATATATATATATTGTGAATATGTGATATGCTATATGTCTAATAACAACAGAATTTATGTTGTGAACGTCCTAGTCTTCCCGGGGTTTTGCCTGAATGTCCTTCACCAAATTTGAGCTAAGTTAGTGACAAACACATCTCTTTGGTATCATAAGACGTATCTGCTTTATAATGTTTTGAGCACGTTTTTGTTTGATAACTCACATCAAAAGATTTTGATACAATTTCACAACTTTTTTGGTGTTTGCTACTATATTATTCTTTACATCCATATTTCTGATGCTGTAGATGATGGGATTCAACATTGGAGTGACCACCGTATAGAGAACAGATGCAATCTTGTCGGTTTCCACAGAGTTGGAAGATGGCGGATGAAGATAGATGGACATAATGGTTCCATAATAAAGGCTGACAACGGCGAGGTGGGAGACACATGTAGAAAAAACTGCATACCTTCGTTGTGAGGAACGGATTCTCAAAATGGTGGAGATGATGTACACGTAGGAAACCAATGTCAATAGAAAAGAACATAAAACTATGAGACTGGCTGCTACATACATTGCGATTTCATTGAGCCAAGGATCTGTGCAGGACAGTGGCAAGAAGGGAGGGACTTCACAAAAGAAATGGTTGACATGATGAGTCCTACAGAAGGGAAGTCTCCAAGTAATTGGAATTTGTATAGAAGAGTTTGTGAAACCTACAATCCATGGTATTATGGCTAAGATGATGCAAAACCTCATGTTCATAATACTACTGTAATGCAAAGGTCTACAAATGGCTACAAACCTATCATAAGCCATAACGGCAAGTAAGGAACATTCGGCTCCAGCAAGCCCTAAATAAAAGAACATCTGGAAAACACAAGCCCCTACTGAAATACTCTTGTCTATGGATAAAGTGTTTTTGAGGATTAGAGGAGCTACAGTGGTAGAAAAACAGATGTCAAAGAAAGAAAGATTACACAGGAAGAAGTACATAGGTGTGTGTAACGTTGGGCTGGTCCTCACCGTGATGAGAAGAAGACAATTTCCTGTCAATGTGACAATATATATCATCAAGAATAGAATAAACCCTATAATCTGAATATGAGGACTAGTAGATAATCCAACTAGATAGAACCAACTTGGAAGCGTTCGATTGACGTTCTCCATAGATTCACTCAGAACCTTGAACAAACAAGAAAGTTGAAGACTAGTTGGTGCTAATATACAGAAGAATAATAACAGGCCCCAAGTGTAGACCACTGAAAGTAGCACCAAAAATTAAGGAAATGTGATTAGTTGTTATGATGTCCTACTCAAACTATTCAATAACCGACTTCTTGTATCAACCTCAACCACGGGCATCAAAGTCAAAGAACAATTAAGTGAACCTCTTTGCTAAATACTTTCCAAAGATGTAATTGTCCAAAAATATTACTTACCTGGATGTTCCACTTTGCTTTTCAGAAAGTGGACATGTAAAATTTGGCACAAATGCACAATGCTACACACGTGGACAAAATTGTTGGTCCCCCTTGTTTAACGAAAAAAAAGCCACAATGATCACAGAAATAACTTGAATCTGACGAAAGTAACAATAGATAATAATTCTGTGAAAATGAACAAATGAAAGTTAGACATTGTTTTTCAACCATGCTTCAACAGAATTATAAAAAAAGGAAGAAAATTGATGACAAGTCAAAGCGATGGATTATACAAAAGGTAACAAAAGGACCCAGAAAAACTTCTAAAGAGATTAAAGGAGAATGTCAAGCTCAAGGAACATCAGTGTCAGATTGCACCATCCATCATTTTTTAAGCCAAAGTGGACTTCATGGGAGACGAGCAAAGAGGACACCATTGTTGAAAACAAATCATAAAAAAGCCAGACTGAAATTTGCCAACCCACATGTTGACAAGCCACAAAACTTCTGGGAGATTGTCCTATGAACAGATGAGACAAAAATCAAACTTTTTGGCAAGCCACATCAGCTCTATGTTTACAGACAAAAAAAACTGAAGCTTATCTTGAAAAGAATACTGTGACACATGGAGGAGGCTCTGATATGTTCTGGGGCTGTTTTGCTGCATCTGGCACAAGGAGTCTTGAATCTGTGCAGGGTACAATGAAATCTCAAGACTATTAAGGGGTTTTAAAGAGAAATGTGCTGCCCAGTGTCAGAAAGCTTGGTCTCAGTCACAGGTCCTGGGTCTAACAACAGGATAATGACCCAAATCACAGCTAAAAACACCCAAGAATGGCTAAGAGGAAAATATTGGACTATCCTGAAGTGGCCTTCTATGAGCCCTGACCTAAATCCTATTGAGCATCTTTGGAAGGAGCTGGAAAAGGCCCCCTTCAAGCCTGAGACAACTGGAGCAGTTTGCTCATGATGAGTGGACCGCATACCTGATGAGAGGTGAAGAAGTCTCATTGACAGTTACAGGAATCGTCTGATCGCAACGATTGCCTCAAAAGGTTGTGCAACAAAATATTAAGTTACGGGAACCGTCATCTCTGTCCAGGCCTGTGTCATGAGTTTTATTTATTTTTTTTAATTCTGTTGAAGCGAAAAGCAAAGTCTGACTTTCATTTGTTCATTTTCATAGAATTTTTATTCATTATTACTTTTGTCAGATTCCAGTTATTTCTGGGACCATTGTGGAGTTTTCTTTCATTAAGTGATCATATCTTCACTTCAATCGTGAAGCATATTGGAGGGAACATCATGGTTTGAGTCTGCTTAGTTGCTAAAGGACCTGGACTCCTTGTAATGATCGATGGAACAATGAATTCCAAGGTGTATCAATGCATTAAACAGGTAGAGTGTAGAGACATTGGGAGTAGCAACAAATCTATAATCCAAAGTATGCAAGTAAATCAAGTAAAGAACTGTTAAAAAGTAAGATTTGTTATCTGGATTAGAAAATGCAAAGTCCTGCTGTAACCCCATTGAAATAATGTAGTGTAACGTAACGAGCTTTATGGACACAAGGCATAGCAAAAATACTGAAGATCTGAAACACATTTGCAATGGTGAAAAATTCTTTTTTTAATGTTGAGCAAATCTTACTGCCAAAGAAATGAAGGACCAGTCATAATATAATGAACAGGTGACCATGAAAGTTCCTTTAGACCTGTAGTGTGTGTGTGTGGCATGACTGTGTGTGTATAGGTGAGCTGTGTGTGCGGCTGTGCTGTGTGTGTATAAGAGAGCTGTGTGTGCATCATGACTGTGTGTGTATAGGAGAGCTGTGTGTGCTTCATGATTGTGTGTGTATAGGAGAGCTGTGTGTGCTTCATGATTGTGTGTGTATAGGAGAGCTGTGTGCGCTTCATGATTGTGTGTGTATAGGAGAGCTGTGTGTGCTTCATGACTGTGTGTGTATAGGAGAGCTGTGTGTGCTTCATGACTGTGTGTGTATAGGAGAACTGTGTGTGCATCATGACTGTGTGTGTATAGGAGAGCTGTGTGCGCTTCATGATTGTGTGTGTATAGGAGAGCTGTGTGCGCTTCATGATTGTGTGTGTATAGGAGAGCTGTGTGTGCTTCATGACTGTGTGTGTATAGGAGAACTGTGTGTGCATCATGACTGTGTGTGTATAGGAGAGCTGTGTGTGCTTCATGACTGTGTGTGTATAGGAGAGCTGTGTGTGCTTCATGACTGTGTGTGTATAGGAGAGCTGTGTGTGCATCATGACTGTGTGTGTATAGGAGAACTGTGTGTGCTTCATGACTGTGTGTGTATAGGAGAACTGTATGTGCATCATGACTGTGTGTGTATAGGAGAGCTGTGTGTGCTTCATGACTGTGTGTGTATAGGAGAACTGTGTGTGCTTCATGACTGTGTGTGTATAGGAGAACTGTATGTGCATCATGACTGTGTGTGTATAGGAGAGCTGTGTGTGCTTCATGACTGTGTGTGTATAGGAGAACTGTATGTGCATCATGACTGTGTGTGTATAGGAGAACTGTGTGTGCTTCATGACTGTGTGTGTATAGGAGAACTGTGTGTGCTTCATGACTGTGTGTGTATAGGAGAACTGTATGTGCATCATGACTGTGTGTGTATAGGAGAACTGTGTGTGCTTCATGACTGTGTGTGTATAGGAGAACTGTATGTGCATCATGACTGTGTGTGTATAGGAGAGCTGTGTGTGCTTCATGACTGTGTGTGTATAGGAGAGCAGTGTGTGCAGCTGGCCTGTGTCTAGCAAGGATGTATTGGCTAAATAGTTGTGTATTCAAACTAAAAAATAATTTTTTAAAAAAACCTAAAATTGTAAAAGATTTTGCTTTGGTTAAAATAATTACATTTCACAGGCTTTAGCTTTTAGCTTCTAGACCTCTCGCCTGCCCAAGAATATCAAGAAGGCACAAGACTAGAAAGTTACTTACATTGACCCCTCTACTTTGTCAGACCACTGGATTTGGAACATTGCAAATCTAATATTGATAGCCCATCGTAATTATAGGTTAAAGTCTTACAGAGTCAATTTTTTTTTATATGATCATTTTTAATTTAGTATATTATGACTTTTATTATAATATTTTTGTACAGGTCTGGATTTAACCTACCTTGAAGCCATCTGGTTTTCATTCCAAAAAGAAAATGTTAATTTTATGTAACAACAATAACAACAGTAATAATTAAAAATTCTAGCAATTTCTAACAATAAAATAATGCAATTTTTAAAAAAATAAATAAATTTGACACAGATTATTACATTTTCTTTGTTGATGTAAAATCTCTGCATCTGGCTGTATTGCTGGAGTGGTTCCAATGAGATTCCATTACTGAGGTGTATATATGTATATATTAGGTATCACAAACATCTTCCTTCTTTATGTTAATGAGTGGTTGGAGATTTGATGGTAGATTATAGATCTCTTGATACCCACTTACCGTAAGAATAACACAATGATCTCAAGAGGTCCTTAAGCATTAATAAGGTTATTTTTTTTTGTAGGGTATTGTAAGATGAAGCTAAAGCCAGAGCTTTTATGTAAGTGTCAGATCCACCACATTTAAAAAAAAATATGAATTAAAAAAATAAATAAATAAATAAATAAATATATATATATATATATATATATATATATATATATATATATATAAAATCTAAATAGGAAATAAAAACTAACTTTTCCCCCATTTTCCAAATAAAAAAAAAAAAATGACAAAAAAAATATATATATATATTTTTTTTAATGTTGGTTCACCTCTTCTGGGCCTCTATGATGTTTTAGGGTTTGAAGAGTACCCACAGTATAATAATTGCTGAAATTCAACAAATGACTATTTTCAGTTCTTTTCGACTAGAGATGAGCGAGTAGGTGTTCGATCGAATACTACGTTATTCGAAATACTCGTACTCGATCGAACACTACTAGCTGTTCGAAGTTTAAGGTTCGATGCAGAACCAGCATTGATTGGCAGAATGCTATACATTCTGCCAATCAATGCTGGTTCTTCTCTTACCTTTAGAAGTCTTCTCCGTGCAGCGTCCCCGCGGCGTCTTCCAGCTGGAATTCACTCTGCCTAGGCATCCGGCCTAGGCAGAGCCGACTGCGCATGCGCGGGCATGTCCTCGCATGCGCAGTCGGCTCTGCTCAGGCTTCGGGCCGGGCAGAGCCGACTGCGCATAACCACGCATGACCGCACATGCACAGTCAGCTCTGCCTAGGCCCCGATGCCTAGGCAGAGTGAATTCCAGCCGGAGGAAGACGTGGGGATGCTGCGCCGGGAGAAGACTTCAAGGAGAATCCAGCCCGACCATCACTCGTGGACTTGGTAAGTATAATTTTATCGAATTGTGCGTACCCCTAAAACGAGCATTTCCCCCCATAGACTATAATGGGGTTCGAAATCCGTTCGAACAGTCAAACAGTGTGAGGCTGTTCAAATCGGATTTCGAACCTCGGACATTTTAGTGTTCGCTCATCTCTATTTACGACCAATAATATGTTTTGCAGAATAATTTGGAATTTAATTAAATTTCATAAACAAAAAGTAATAAAGATTCACATCGGAAGGTCTGTCTAATAAAATGTTATTTATACTCTAAGGCTGTATTCACACTGAGTAACGCTGGCGTTTTTTGTGCTTATTTTTTGCACATAGCGCCGCGTTAACGCCGCGTGTACACCGCGTTAACGCCGCGCTATTTTGCGGTGGCGTTGCCCGCTACGCGGCGTTAACGCGGCGCTATGTGCAAAAATAAGCACAAAAAACGCCAGCGTTACTCAGTGTGAATACAGCCTAAGAGTTGAAGATTTGAACATTATACTGACTGTCATTTGCATCGCCGGTTTAGGAAACCCAGAGAAAGTCAGCCATTTTTTGGCGTTATACAATTACTGTGAGAAATGGTGGATACTATCAGAGCATATAGAGTTGAATCCCGCTGCAGTGGCCTCCTCTTTGAGCCTGTGAGCACGTGACATGTCCACACATTATTGTGAGAGATCACTGTTGATGCCACATCCAGTTGTTAGTACACCAACACCTCTTCATCTTCTGTTCTCTCTGGCTACCACCTTCCCTGTCCTCTTTTTGGCTTCCCCATGGCATCCTGTATTCTCCTAATGACGCCATCCCCCTCCCCTGCTGAGGTTTGTGATTGGGCCACAGTGGTCACATGAGAATGCTGAATATCATGACATCATGGGTATACCGCGCATCATCTACTGATCCCTTTTTAACAGCCATCACTCAGATGCAAATTTATTTTTACAGATGTCGAAAATGGATCCATTGACTTGTATCGCTATCGTCCGGCCATGAAAACAGCCAAACATAGGACATGTCTTCAAGCTCCAGAGTTTAATACCCATATTTACGTCCATATTGGCCCAGGGAGTTGTGGAAACATAATAAATAGTTAAAGCATTATGATATCAGCATGCCCCATGTGAATGCTGATGCCCAATTACAGACCTGAGGGGTGACCCCAGGAGAGTGACAACCACCTGGAGGCCAAAAGAGGGTCCCACTGCAGCACAGGATGCCAAAAGGATACCCAGAAGGGAAAGGCAAGGTGAGTATAACTGTTTAACCCCAGAGAATAATAATAATAATAATAATAATAATAATAATAATAATAATAATAATAATAATAATAATAATAATAATAATAATAATATTAATTTTACTCCTGGTTCATGGGTGACATGGCTGATTTCTTATTGCCTATTCCATCTGTGGTTGTCATGTGGTTCATGCTAATGTTTATTTTGCTTTAAATTTTTGTTTCTATCCATACTAATGTTGAGGAAACAAGATTTCAAAGCATTTAGACTTTCTTAGAGGTTCTATTGAGTTTGGAAAGTGTCCAGTGGAAAGGATGGGATAGGATTTCACATAAGTCTGCCATCCATGGGCACTCATGGTGCAGAAACTGCGGGAGCTGACTTTGATAAAATTTATTATTATTATTATTATTATTATTATTATTATTATTATATTGATGAACTCTTGGGTTTTGGAGATGGAACTCCATTAAAGGTTTCTGCTGCTCACACACCCTGCTCAACATATGGTATCTAGGGTTTCAGTGTGTGGTGACCTCGCACAACAGCCGGTGCTTCAGGCAGATGTAGTTGTTGCTGGAATGTATTGAGGCTAGCACCAGATACTGTAAACTTGACAAAGTAGGAACACAAGTGCTGCACTTTAACCAGTAGCTTGTGTAAATTGGGGTAAGTTGTTAGAAACCGTTGCACCAATAATTTGAAAACATAGGCCATGTGTGGACCATGTTAGAGTCTGGCGAGCTCCAGATCTGCAACCAGGTTCCGGCCATTATCACATACGCCAACCTGCCTGGGCCCCGGTTCAGCGGGGCAAAAAACATTGCCATCTCATCCAGGATGGCATCCCTGACCTCGGAGGCACTGTGCTATCTGTCTCCCAAGCTGATGAGCTTCAGCACAGCCTGCTGATGTCTCCCCACGCCAGTATTGCAGCGTTTCCGGCTCGTAGCTGGGGTTAATTTAACGGCGGAGGGGGAGGAGGGTGGTATTTCAGCACTCCTTCCAGGAATATTGGGCAGGGAGACAAGGCAAGCCGCCACAGTTTGCGACCTGGTCCCAGCCTCAACTACATTCAGCCAGTGTGCCATGATTGAGATGTAGCATCCCTGGCTGCATGCACTTGACCACGTGTCGGTGGTCAAGTGGAACTTTGTGCAAAGCGCAGAACTTAGGGCCTGCTTGATGTTACAGGACAGGTGCTGGTGCAAGGCTCAACTCACCCTAAGGGCCAAAAACACTGCTGGTGAATTTTGTTCAGTTCCAAAGGACTCTGTGTTTAGATTTGGCTCAGTCGCAGCTCCAGGACATGCCTTGGAAGGCAAGGTTTCCTTTAGTGGCTCCATCTCAGCAGGATGATGATGGTGAAGCTTGGTTAAATTTGGTGGCGGAAGGGAAAGGGGTTTCTGATCTACATCTAAAGTACTGGAGCATGTTGTTTGGACAATTAACACCTGATCAGAACCCTGTAGAGGTAATGTAGAGTCCGATATTAGAGGACCATTACCGGTAGTAGTGGTTGCAGCCAATTCTCCACCTTTGCGGTCCTCTAAATAAAAATTACCCCCGGGACTTGATTCCAAAATGTTATCAATTTCCCAATCAAAATCAAGGTAAATGTCTGGATCCTCAGTCCAATCCACTGCATCAATCCAACACAATGAGAGTGATGGTTCTGGAACCACCGTTTTAGGGGCAAAGAATTTTAAAGGGGTTAACACTCTGCTGGTGCAAGGCTCAACTCACCCAAAGGGTCAAAAACTCTGCAGGTAGAAGGCTAAACTAAGTTAAAGGGCCCAAAACTCTGCAGGTAAAAGGCTCAAGTCACCTAAAGGGCCTCAATCTCTGCTGGTAGCTCAGCTTAAGGGCCTGTAACTTAATTTGGAAGGGCTCACGTTAAGGGCCAAAAAAATGAATTTTGGAAGGTCTTACCACATCACACACACACACATCCACAATGACAGGTCAGGGTGGGTACTGATGGATTTCCCATTGCCTATTTCATCTCTGGTTGTCATGGGCAACGTGATTTAAAGGGGTGCTTGTTAATGTTTCTTTAGATTAAATTTGGGTTTCTGTCCATCCAATTGGGGAAGAAAGAAGGTTTCCAGGTATTTTCCCACTTTGATAGAGGTTTTTTTTGAGTGTAGAAAGTGTGTAGTTGATAGCTTGTGATGGTGGGGTAAAACTGTGACTTGAGCTTGTTAGATGCCCCCAGACATGCTTCCCCTGCTGTCCCAGTTGTATTCCAGAGAGGTTGTCATCATTTCCTGAGGTGTCATACAGTGACCTGTGACAGAGTGTGGTCAGGCAGCATGGACCATTCAATCTGCTGAATCAGGCATTAGTGGATGGAAATCCTGGCTGTTTCAAACCTGATTCATCATCAAAAAGGTGTGTCTCTACAAATTTTGGGTGGAAAGGCGAGTTCTCCTTGGGTAACTATGGCCCCCACCGCACTAAACATCTGTTCGGATGCCACTCTACTTGCCGGACAGCTTTACCAGGCCAAAAATCCAGTTTGGCTGCATAGAAGTCCAGTGGATCTTCCACCACTGGTGTTAGAGTTCACTATACGTATGCCACCACCTGCTGGATCAAGTTCTGCTCTGTGTCTAGCTGCTGATGAGCAGATTCTTCACTATGCTGGTGAAGAAAGCTGCTCATCAGTGACCCTAGGCTCAGGCTGCTGCTGATGGAGACAATATTGCTCTTGCCTCTCCCACCACCTCCCACAGCTGCTATGCCAGTGCAAGTTGAGTTCTCAGGACTCCCCCGGTTGGACATGCGAGAGGATAGATAATGGTGCAGATAGGCATCAGCCAACTTGCTTGCATAGCATGTCTCTATAGTAGTTCAGTTTGTCCTCCCTCTCAGAGGCAGTAAAAAAGGCTCCCATTTTTCCCCAGTAGCGAGAGTCTAACATTGTGGAGAGCCAATAGTTATCCTAATTGTGATTGGCTACATCGTCATCCAATAATGTCTGCATGTCACTGATGTCTTCCTCAGAAGTCTCTAAGCCAGGAGCCTGACTGCTTGCAACACCAATTCCCACTCCACTCTCCTCTTCACTACTTCTCCACTTACCAAAGGTAGTGGAGGATGTCTCCTCCAGATCTTGGCTGGGCACTAGTTTCTGACTTTTGAGCGGTAACTCATCTTCATAGTATGGTGGAGCTGAACCCACAACATAGAGTACTTGTCTAGCTGAGGGGAAGAAAAGGACAGAGGCACGTTCAGGACACCATAGGGTACAGGGTCTGCTCCTGGGTCATGCCAACTAAGGGTTGTGTCTGATGAACCCACAGACTCTTGGCAGAGGGTATATGATGATGACTTGGGATGAAGTGCATCACTGAGTCAACCAGTCTACAATCGTTGAGTTGCTGGTAAAGACTCAACTGCAACTTGAATACTGGGAGCTCAGGCCTCTGTAAGTGACCCCTGCTACAATGCTCCCTTACTGTGCCTGCACCAGAAACATTTAGACATGTGGCCCTCCTCTGTACATAACCTGTCGCTTCTTTGTCTTACATACTGAGAAATGGCCTGTAATTTTATATTGGGTACAAAACAGGGAATATGTCCCTATTTTGTTTCCCCACTGATAAAATCCTTTATATAAGTGTTAGAATAACCACTAACTGCAGAGATTAATGGCTAAGAATTTGTGCTTCTACTGCCTTGAGAAATGGCCTGTAATTTTATACTAGGAACAAAACAGCGAATATTTCTCTAATTTATTTCTTCACTGATAAACACCTTTAAATAAGTCTAAGAACAGATGACTGTAGAGAAAATTGAATAAGAATTCAATTTTCTTTGGCACAGTGGTACTGAAAAATGGCTGTAATGTTATTCATTGAATGAACAGTGAATTATCCCCTTATAATTAACACCTAGAAAAAGGTGTGATAACAGATGAATGCAGATATTAGTAGAAGATTATTCACTATTTTTGCTGTAAAAGGCTTGTTGTGTTCCACCGTGAACACACAGGTATGAGTAATGAGCAGCAGTATAGCGGCAGTGAGCACTGCAATGTGTATTAAGTTTCTATTAACAACGCTGCAACCACCCCAAATTCTTCTTTGACTTCTTCCCTATACTTTCCCATCACTAGCAATCCTCTTTCCCTGAACTTGTATCCATTTTCTATAACCATCCCTAGCTCCTGCTGATGTCTACCCCTGCAGTAAGAGCGATGTGAACTGACTGTACCAAAAAAGGCAGATGGTTTTTATAGGGCTGTAACATCACAGGTCCGGCTGGCTGCTTATTAGCTTCACGCTTGGCATTGTGGGTGATTCCATATTCCCAGAGTTCCCTGCCCCTTTTTCTAACATGTGCAGCGGCCATTTTATTAAAAAATCTGATTTGATGAATCAAAGCGTGAGGAAATCCAGATTCTTGGTGAATCGAAGATTTCCTGAATTTCGGATCGAGTTCCACTTCTTCCGCTTCGATTCACTCATCTCTAGGAGTACTCATCAAAATACAAAGGTTATGAGATGACCAGCTTTTAAATAAGTTTTTGATATTCTGTTTCTAGCTATATGTCTCTATGGCTAACTACACAGGATTTGTGTTGTGAATTGTATCCTGTGAAAAGTTGTGCCACAATTTCATGATATTCTTTTACATTGCATTGAAAATGCATTGAAAGTTAAGTTAAAGGTAGACATATCTTTGTTGTATCATAAAATGGACGGAGCAACTTTAGCTTCAATAACTCACGTCACAATGTTTTGATACAATTTCGCTACTTTTTTGAAATTTCTTGTTATACATTTCTTAACATCTTTATTTCTGATGCTGTAGATGATGGGATTCAACATTGGAGTGACCACCGTATAAAGAACAGACACAATCTTGTCGGATTCCACAGAGTGTGAAGATGGAGGCTGAAGATAGATGGACATAATGGTTCCATAATAAAGGCTGACAACGGCGAGGTGGGAGACACATGTAGAAAAAACTGCATGCCTTCGTTGTGAGGAACGAATTCTTAAAATGGTGGAGATGATGTACACGTAGGAAACCAATGTCAAGAGAAAGGAACATAAAACTATGAGACTGGCTGTTACATACAATGATATCTCATTAAGCCATGGATCTGTGCAGGACAGTCTCAAAAAGGGAGGTACTTCACAAAAGAAATGGTTGACATGATGAGTCCTACAGAAGGGAAGTCTCCAAGTAATTGGAATTTGTATAGAAGAGTTTGTGAAACCTACAATCCATGGTATTATGGCTAAGATGATGCAAAACCTCATGTTCATAATACTACTGTAATGCAAAGGTCTACAAATGGCTACAAACCTATCATAAGCCATAATGGCAAGTAAAATGCACTCTCCTGCCCCAAGTCCTAAATACAAGAACATCTGGAAAACACAAGCCCCTACTGAAATACTCTTGTCTATGGATAAAGTGTTTTTGAGGATTAGAGGAGCTACAGTGGTAGAAAAACAGATGTCAAAGAAAGAAAGATTACACAGGAAGAAGTACATAGGAGTGTGTAAGGTTGGGCTGGTCCTCACCGTGATGAGAAGAAGACAATTTCCTGCCAATGTGATAATATACATGACCAAGAATAGAAGAAACCCTATAACCTTAATATGAGGACTAGTAGATAATCCAACTAGATAGAACCAACTTGGAAGAGTTTGATTGACGTTCTCCATAGATTCACTCAGAACCTTGAAGAAAGAACAAAGTTGAAGACTAGTTGGTGCTAATATACAGAAGAAGAATAACAGGCCCCAAGTGTAGACCACTGAAAGTGGCACCAAAAATTAAGGAACTGTGATTCGTTGTTATGATGTCCTACTCAAACTATTCAATAACCAACTTCTTGTATCAACCTCTACCATGGGCATCAAAGTCAAAGAAAAATTAATTGGACCTCTTTGTTAAAGAATTCCCCAAGATCTAATAGGCAAAAAATATTATTTACCTGGATGTTTCACTTCGCTTTTCAGAAAGTGATCTTTGGACATGTAAGAGTAGAACATTTGGCACAAATCATTGCACCAGATCTTCACTTCAATTGTGACGCATGTTGGAGGGAACATCATGGTTTGAGTTCACTTGGTTGCTACAGGACCTGGACTCCTTCCAATCATCGAGGGAACAATGAATTCCAAGGTGTATCAATGCATGTTACCGGAGAACGTAATCTCAGCCATCTGTGACCCTAAGCTGTAGAGACATTGCGTGTGACAACAAGGCCATAACCCGAAGCAAGCAAGTAAATAACGTAAAGAACTGTTAAAAAGTAAGACTTGTAATTTGCATTAGTCAACTAAAAGTCCTGACTACAATGCCATGGAAATGGTGTATTGTAACGTGAGCATGCGCAGTACACTCTGTACTCCATTGAACTACAGGAGCGTACTGCGCATGCTTGCGTAAGCGGCCACAAAAAAATGACTGCTGGCATGTGCACTCAGCTCTGCTTGCGGCCCGATGGCGGAGCCGACTGCGCAGGCGTACAAGTGTGACCCCAGCACCGAAAGAAGAAGATGGAGAGGCTGTTGCTGATAAAGATGGAGGTGGCGCTGGAGAGAGTTCTCTCGCAGCATTGGGGACGCCCCCAGTGCTGTTTGAGCACGCCCCTCAGTGTTGCGAGATAACTAATTTGCATACCGACGAAAAATGGATTTTTAACCGAACGGCAGCATGTAAAAGACTTCTAAAGGTAGGAGAAGAATAGCGTTGAAAAAAAAAAAAAGTTTTTAATGGTAGAATACCTTTAATTTAGTATATTATGACTTTTATTATAATATTTTTTGTACAATTCTGGCTTTAACCTACCTTGAAGCCATCTGGGTTTCATTTCAAAAAGAAAATGCTAATTTTATGTAACAACGACAATAACAACAACAGTAATAATTAAATATTCGAATAATTTCTAAAATAATATAATGAAATTTTTTTAAAGGAATTTGTCACAGATTATTACATTTTTTTCCACTGCGTCTGGCTGGATTGCTGGAGAGGTTCCAATGAGTAGTAACATTACTGAGGTGTATATATGTATATATTAGGTATCACAAACATCTTCCTTCATTATTTTAATGAGTGGTTGGAGATTTGATGGAAAATTATAAATCTCTCGATACCCACTTACCTTAAGAATAGCAAAATTATCTTAAGGGATCCTTAACCCGTAAGAAGGTCATTTTTTTTGTAGAGTATTGCAAACTGAAGCTGAAGCCAGACATTTTATGTAGTGCCTGATCCACCAAGTTTAAAAAATGTGAATTTTTAAAAAAAATGTAATTAAAAAAAAAATATCTTCCCCATTTTTCAAATAAAAATTAATAAGCAGAAGAAACAATAATTTTACTTACCGTTGAATCTGAAAATGCTCATGTTATTAAAATATAAAAGTATTTATCCAAGTCAGTGAACGCTATAGTGGGGCATAGGTGGTGGTGGGGGAGGGGTTTGAAATTCCTGAATCCCTGTTTTTTTGGTAGTTTATCTTTCAAAAGATTGAATACAAATTCATCAAAGCATCACATATTTGCTAAAATGATGTCAATGAAACCTATAGCTCACCCTGCAAAAAAAGGAGCCCTTACACAAATCCATAGATAGGAATATAAAAAAGTTATACTATCAAAAATTGGTGATGCAAAGAATTGTTTAACATGAGGAGGCTATACAGTGACCCAGTGGCAGAGTGTGGAGGTGGCAGCAGCGTGAGGAGGCCATACAGTGACCCAGTGGCAGAGTGTGGAGGTGGCAGCAGCGTGAGGAGGCCATACAGTGACCCAGTGGCAGAGTGTGGAGGTGGCAGCAGCGTGACGAGGCCATACAGTGACCCAGTGGCAAAGTGTGGCGGTGGCAGCAGCGTGAGGAGGCC